>NC_142391.1:33002387-33602387 GCF_059441095.1 Idiotropiscis lumnitzeri
AGTTGGGATACCCCCAACTGACCTCCACAGTGAGCACTGCACTGTCCTTGAGCTGTGAATCCAGGCAGTCTCTCTTCTTTCTCAGCATCTCTTTCTCTTTCTCCAGCTCCGTCATGGACGCATGCTTCGACCTAATCACCGCCTTCTCCTCCAGCGTTTCCAAGCGCATTGACAAGCGCAGCAGGTCCTGACTCAAAACCTGTGAAATAACATTACACATCGAGGAGATGTCAAAGACTTGTCTCCGCATAACCCAAGATTATGTAGAATATTACGCAATTAACTTGTTTGAAGTGTAGTTCATCTGAGAGACTGTTTATATGCCTTCTGTTGTTTTGGTTTGCAACACACTTTAGACGCTGGCTGCATAGTGCGAAGAGTGGTGGTGGAGGGCTCATGTGACGAGTGGGCTTCGTACGAGCGATTGTTACTCTTTTCGCAGTTTCATTTCAGTAGGGTCCTAAGGTCAGCAGACTTGAGTCAAATAGTGGACCCCCAAATTCAAAGCAAATATGGTGGATCCACATTTCGCTGTTATGCTGCACGCAAATGGAATAAGATGCCAACAAAACCAGTCCGAACGTCACCACATGTAATGTTTTTAAAACAGGTGCTCTTTTCCCATGCATATGACAAGAGCATTTCTATAATAATTTTTTCCACATTCATGTTCTTGATTAGAACATTCTTTGTCATTTTAGTCATTAAAAATTTTCATAATTTTAGTATTTTACTTTGCCCTTAAAGGTCTTAAATTCTTTGATTTTAACTTTGTGAAGCACATTGAGTTAGCTTGTGTATAAAATGTGCTATATAAATAAATGCACAACGGTGATGTCATCTACCACAACTACACACGTGTAAAATGAAAGTTAACGAAGACTCAACCACAAAGCTTTACACAGTCTATGTTTGTAGAGTTTTATGCAAAAGATCTCGAGCCAGCCTACCTGACTGGCGCGCAGCCTCTCTGTCTCCAGCGCGTTCTTGCGCTGCAGGCACACGTCTCTGCGTCGACGCACCTCCTCGCTCTTGCTCAACTCCTCGTCCAGCTCCTGCTGCGTGGCTCTCCTCTGTAGCTCCAGCTCCTCTGCCTCATTCAGCCAACAAGGTTCAGAAGGCTGCAGCCAGCGCAGGGGAGCGTTAACTCAAAGGAAGGCGACGTGTGCGAAATGGCCGCAATGAACTCATCTTACCATTTCCTTTGGCCATAGTTTATTTCTGCTTTCTAGAACACTGTCCACCTGCATACGAAAAATATGCCATCTCAAATTATCATCATTAGTATCACTTATTTATTTGTATTTATTCCCATGAATAAATCACAATGAGTCAAAAATAAAATCCAATCAACATGAAATAAAATGAACAATTAAAACCGGCAGAAACAAACATGCTGATATTGTTCACATTTATATTCTTAATAAAAATACGATTGCAGGAATGCTAAGGACTAGCTGCTGTGCTGCGGAATCATTTTGACAATTGTTTTCATTCTTGATTAGTTTTAAGACTTTTCTATAGAAGCCTCAACGTATTTGTTTTGTTTTTTTTCAGTCAAGTCCTACACTCATTTGCTTTCTTTTGTTGAAATTTAAAATAACAAAGCTAAATAAATTCAGAGCAATTTTAATCAGCGTCAATTTTTCACAGATTTTTGCTATTTGAGGTCTGGCTTGGTCCCTATTATTCACTGTATTTCTAAAAAAATACTACGATTTCAGAATTAAATTTTTAGATTTTTTTTCATCATTTTCTATTTGAGCTATAGGCTAAACATTAGGAGCAAAATTGTTTTTATATTATTCATTTGTTTTCTTGTTTCGTCTGGGAAGCAAGTTAACAATTAAAACATTGAAACTGAGCTCATGAGAGGCAATATTAACGCTTCTCTATAGTCTATAATCATATCTTCTACCAGTTACTTGAAACAACCACAAGGCTGATGCAGACATCTAATTTACAGGTGTGTCTGTGTTCCAGGCGCTCATAGAATTCCATTCCACACTAACCCCGTCAGGCTCTGACTCTGCAGAGTTGTCGCTGCTCTCCGGGCTGGGCCGCCTGAGGCTCCTCTGCAGTGTCGCCCTCTGCAGGTCCATGTGCTGCAGGCTGTGACGCAGCGCCAAACGGGCCTGGCGGCTCTGCTCCGACAGCCACACCAGCGCGTCGTCCTCTCGCTGGTCGCCCGCATCACGTCGGACTGCCGCCAGCGTTTCTTTCTCTGTAGGGCAAAATAAGTCAGTGAGCTTCAGCACAATTTCAAACAACCTTAAAAATAAATCGTTTATTGATAATACGAATCAATTCTGTACACACCAGTTTTTTCCATCTCTTTGACAAGCTCGTCTTTTAAGCTCATGTTTGCCGACAACATCTGGATCCTCCTCTGAATTAGACTGGCTCTCAGCCTCGGGTCCTTTTTGTGACAGTACTCAGCGGCTTGTCGCTTGGTCCCTGAGAGAAAAAGTAGACTGTATCGAAAAAGAATTGCATAGATATGAGGGAAGATAATTCTTAAGAGTCATGTGGTACAAGTGGCTTGCTGAGTTCTTTGCTTTGATACTTGGTCCAGTCCAAAGCTCTTTTCTTTCAGGGCTGATTTCTTCTGCCTGCTGGTCCAGCTGAAGAACGAAAGATACTTCATTAAAATGTTGGGTTGCGCATTGCAAAATTGCAGAATTTGCAGGCAATGGTAGCTTTTCGTGAATTTTCCACCCAAACGGGATTAGAACGGCTGCGAGCCAGAAAGCTGCTTCAAACCAAAAACGGCCATCAAATGTTTAAAGTATTTTCTTACCCGAGTCCACTAACAAAGTTGTCCTTCTCTTGACCTTTTCCCTCTGCCTTTTGCTTCAGCACGGGACAGAAATCCTTCACCTCCTCCACACTCTGCAGACGGTGGTTGCTCATCTTGAAAGTTGCCATCAGCCTCTCCAGCGACTCAGCAGGCGCACCGGGACGAATCTACACGGAAATCAGTCATCTTCTTTTGATGCTTCAACGACAGCATTATTTCAATTTTCATTATTTCCTAATTTGGTCTGTAAACATTTGTGACATGCGCTAATGCTGATGGCAACCCTGAAGTCACGCCACCTACCTTCCCGATCAGCATGTGTCCGCAGCTGGGTCGTATCAAGCTGGCACTGTGCGGTTTGTGGTGAGCCGTGCAGGAGGAAGCTGGTGTTTTACCCCGCATGGCCATCAGGTCGCAGCGAAGGCGATCGATGAGAATCTGCTGGTCCACCAGTCGCTCCGTCTTGACAACATTGAGGGCATTCGACATCAAGTGTTAGTGATGGCTGCGGATGATACACAAACGTATGACGAGCATTCTCACTCACCTGTGCCTTCTCTTCACAAAATGTCTGCAGGAGGACGTTTTGCTTCTGTAAGAGTTCCTGCACTTCTTTTTGCACTTGTTTCAGTTTGGCATCTTTTTGGGCCACCAGTTGGGCCTCCGTCTCCAGAGACTCCTGAAAAAAAAGGATTGCATTCATTGAAGGTGTTGGCTGGATGTTGCGAATGGCTCAGGTGTTTATTATCGGGCTGAATGTTTTTTTGGGGTGGTTTGGTCAGCTGATATTATGGTTTGTTGGTTGTTTGCAATGCTGGTTTTTGCGGTGGGTTTGTTGTGGTTGAGAACTGGGTTGTTCGAATGATTGAATAGTTGCTAAGGTCCAATGCTTTTTTGGCCGGTTAGTCTGGTTGATGTTAGACTGGTGTTGTTAGGTGGATATATACTGTATTACTTTGGAGAAGGGGTCACCCTTTTTTCTTAATTTAATTTTAATTATTTAATTCTGAAGTAACAGATTTGCATGTGCTCAAATTATTTGGTGGTACATCATCGCTTCATCGTTGTTTTCCCTGCTAGCTTTTCTCCATGAATGTTTCGATTTGGTCATCCGCTCCAATGCCGGGTTTTAACCTTATTTTTTTTCTTTTTAAATATTATCATTAAAGTAAATGTTGATATAATAGCAAAGAACAAAGACGTGATCCAGCTTATTAGTAAGCGGAGAATTCTGCGTGGGATTTCTCCGGGCACTCCGGTTTCCTCACACATACCAAAGATATACTTGGTAGGATAATTGACCACTCCAAATTGTCCCTAAGTGTCATTGTGGGTGTGAATGGTTGTTCGTCTATGTGTGCCCTGCGATTGGCTGGCAACCAGTTCGGGGTGTACCCCCGCCCGCCTTCTGCTCAAACACAGCTCGGATAAGCTCCAGCATGCCCGTGACCCTGGCGAGGATGAGCGGCTCAGATAATGGATGGTTGGTTGTTGCGTGTTATGATTTGATGGTTATTTGATTGGATGGTTGATAAGGTTGGATGACTTCTATGGTTGGGTGGTTTGTTAACGACGTTAGGGTTGGTTAGTGTATGGATGCTTTCATTGACTGCTTGATTGGACGCTGAATCAGGGGACAGTGACTCATCAGAGTCAACAGATGAAGCTATCGGGAAAAAAAACCTTGAGTATTGCAGCCGTCCTCCTCTTTGCTATGAGCATTACCGCCAACCAGAGCACTGACGTACAAAAGTTACATTTTCCTCACCTGACACTTCTTGAGGTCCTGTCTGAGCTGTATGATGGTGTCCAGATGGGGCGAGTCTCTCTCATCCGACCAGCTGACGTCATCGCTGCCACGTGATTGGCTGACAGCCTTCAGCCTCGTCTGCCACTCATGCACTCTGCGTGTCAAAGCGTCGTCTTGAGAGTCCGGTCCACAGACCTCTGCTAGGAGATCCGCAGCCTGCTGCACAAGTGATGAGTAGGGAGCCTCTTCTCGGTGGCTGACTTCCTGTTCTGGCGTGGAGTCACTTCCTGACTGCCTTAGAGGCTGGATGTCATTTGGAAGTGGGTCATCAGAAGTCATCATCGTGGTAAATGTCTCCTCAGAGTCTTGTTCGGGCGTCGCTAACTCAGCATGGTGGCGAATGCGGCGAGATTTGGAAGCAAACTTGAGCACGCTCAAGCTTTCTGCAAAGCTGTGGTGAGACGGGCTTACGCACGCCACCATGAGGGTGCAGGCGTTACCGCCCAGCGAGTCCCGTAGGAGCCGAGTGATCTTGGCGTGGCGATACGGAATGTAGGCGCTGCGTTGCCGCCCGGGATGGGCCAAGGCCCGTATGACGTTGCCCAGCGCCAGAAGGCCCGTGTTGATGTGAACCGACTCCTCGAAGCGGACACCTGTGTTACCCGTCTTGCCGACGCGCTCCGAGCCGGCCAAGTCCACCACGCAGAACTTGGAAAGGCGCTCGGGCCTGTCTGGTCCTGCGGGGGTTCTCTGGCGGAGCCACAGCGTGAGGACGGTGTGCGAGCGGCTCGAGTGCTCGTTCATACGGGTAGCACCCGTTTGGCGCAATGCGTTGCCCACCTCCAAGACGTTGAGGAGCTCCTCGCACGAGGAGACTGCCACTTCCTTGGCACCTACAACCACTGCACACACACACACACACACACACACACACACACACACGCACGCACACACAGATCTACAATATTTCATCTGAGACTGTTTAGGCACTGCTGTTTTGGTTAGCAACGATGCGCTCAGTGAAATCAGTTAAATCTTCAAAGTCCATGTTGACACATTTTCTCCCCAAAAGTCAGGCATTAAAAATCATGTTAAAACTGATTTTTGTAGAATATTTAAAAACCAAGAAATGTGTTGTGATCTTACAAGGAAAAAAACAGTTTTAGAAAAATCATGTCATGTCATAATATGAAAGTATTTCTTTGTTGAATATTTGAAGAACATTAGGCTTGATATTATATTTGAGAAAAAAAAACTTCTGGGCCCCTGTCGATCATGGTCCCCTCGAATGCTTCTCCTTACTCCCCCCTTTTGGCGCCCCTGCAGGCGAGTGTACCACTACACCCTCAGAGACCCAAATTTAATATTTTTAAGGAAAACAAATTTATGTATTTCTTGAAAGAACAAAAAAAATCCTGATTTTAAAAAACATTGCATGCTTTAGTTTTATATTGCATATATTTTTCAAACAAACTATTTAATTTTCCGTTTTTTCCTGAAAGTTCTCTACAAAAAGTGTTGCTTATCATTGATACGTTTTAAATTTGCATGAAAAGAGTCAACTATTTTCAAAAGAAACAGACTAATTTCAAGACAAATCATTTCATTTCAAGTCATGAGAAAATAGTACTTGAGATCATTATCATAAAATAGTCCTTACAAAAAAAAAAAAAAAGGTCAAAGATCTTCATCTCACCGGTGTTTCCCCTAAAGTCATCCCTGATCTGAAGGTCTTTGTGAGAGGTGCCGAGCTCCAGCAGGTCACGCAGCTCCTCCTTGTACAACTCCAAATACGACACCCGCATGGTGACTTCAACGCCGTCGCAGTGTTGCCTCTTGTCAAGCAGCGAGAACACATCCTTGGCCAAGCATGAGATGATTCCTCCATCGGCATCTGTAAGATTTTATATTATTTCGTTGTTAATTGTCAGTATAATTATTGATGACATTTTTAAGCTGTCTAGCAAACATCAAATTCTTAACTTAGTTTATTTTTAAATATTATTATTCGAACAAAAACTTCTTTCGTGTTTAAAGCAGTCACTTCTGGGTGAGAGTCAGCAGCAGCTCTGACTCACTTTAGCTTTTAATTCTTTTTCTTTTGGGTTTTTACAATACTTTTTTTAAGACCTCAGACTACGAACAGGCCGCTGGTGAAAATGCAGGCCAACATTAGGAGAGTGACAGTTTGGCCGCGGATTATGCGCTACGGCTCACCATCGAGTTTTATCTTTTTAAAGACCATAGCTTTATCAAATATATAAAGTGTATTTACTTATGTCACTTTTCCCAAAGTGCACTATAAATAAAGTTACATCGCATTGAGTAATGTTTGAATGTATTTTAATATCATTTGAATTGTATTGTATTGTATTATTTAATTATTTTACCGCCCGATGTTCCTAAGGGGAGCGGCACGGTGGATGACTGGTTAGCACGATGGCCTCACAGTGCAGAGGTCCTGGGTTCAATTCTGGCTCCGGCCTTCCTGTGTGGAGTTTGCATGTTCTCCCCGTGCCTGTGTGGGTTTCCTCCGGGCACTCTGGCTTCCTCCCACATTCCAAAAACATGCATGGCAGGCCGATTGGACACTCTAAATTGCCCCGAGGTATGAGTGTGAGCGTGGATGGTTGTTCGTCTACATGTGCCCTGCAATTGGCTGGCAACCAGTTCAGGGTGTACCCCGCCTACTGCCCAAAGATACCTGGGATAGGCTCCAGCACCCTCCACGACCCTTGTGAGGAGAAGCGGTACAGGTAATGGATGGATGTTCCTAAAGGGTGTGGATGTTGTGGGGCTGTTCTAGTTGACATCCCTCTGAGACGTCATGTGGACATCAAATCCCTTGGCATTGAGGAGTTCCGGTTTGGTGGCCTCATATTGCATCTGTTTTTTGCAGATGATGTGATTTAGTCTTCAACTCTCACTCGAGCGGTTCACAGCACACTGTGAAGGGGTTGGGCTGAAAATCTGAGGGCATGGTCCTCGGTCGGAAACGGCTGGAGTACCCGCTTCCAAGTCAGGGATGAGATCCCGACCCAAGTGGAGGAGTTTAAGTATCTTGGGATCTTGTTCACGAGTGAGGGAAGAATGGAATAGGACATCGACAGGCGACTCAGTGTAGCATCTGCAGTGATGCAGACTCTTCGATCTGTCATGTTGATGACGGAACTGAGCGAAAAGGTGAAGCTCTCGATTTGCTTATCATCACTTGTGGTCATGAGCTGTGATTCAAAAGAGGCCAAAACAACAATTTCCTTCGCAGGGGTATCCAGGTTCTCCCTTAGGGATGGAGTGAGAAGCTCGGGCATGTGGGAGGAGTATAGTTGCTCCTCCTCCACATTGAGAGGAGCCAGAGGTGGCGGCTCGGTCTTCTCCTTAGGATACCTCCTATGGACGGCTGCTTGGAGAGGTGTTCCGAGCCATTGGAAGTTGCTTCCAGGGATGGCCTAGGACATGTTGGACGGAGTGTGTGTCCTAGCTGGCCTCGGCGCACCTCAAGATCTCCCACAGAAGCACTGTACTAAGTGGCTACACTTCTCAAGCTGCTGCCCCAATCCCAGATAAGTGGAAGAAAATGGATGGTTGGATATTCCTCCCAAATAAAATCATTCTTTAACTCATTAATTACAAAGTTAAGGTACCCAAATTAATTATTGATATACTTGTGAGGATAAGCGGCTGGGATAATAGGTGGATGGATGTTTAGTTGCCCTTTTTTTTTAATTTAACCAAAATAGCAGCCATCTCCCTTTATCAGACCTAATTTAAATGTAGGCTATTCATTTCATTGTCCAGGGATTACCTTAATTTTAGTTTGCAAAATTTCTATCTCACTTATACTGCATGTTTACAGGTGGTGCTGTTTAGTGTTTCTTTACGAGAACAGAGAAAGATCCGCCTGTTTAGCGTTTAACTCCTCAATTAACACGGCGTGTTTGAACGTTCCATTTCTCACCCATTTTGTTCCCACCGAGCGTGTAAGTCTTCCCGGAGCCGGTCTGCCCGTAGCAAAAGACGGTGGCGTTGATTCCGTCCAGCAGGCATCTGGTCAGCGGCCGCACGCATGACTCGTATACTTCACCCTGGCTGGCGCTCGGTCCGAAGGCGTGGTCGAAGGAGAAGAGCTGGTCGGAGCCGAGGATAACCTGCGGGGCACCAGGGACCACACGCAAACATTCTTGGTGGGCGTGCAGGAGCTCCCTCGGTAGAAGAGGACGCAACCGAACCGCCACGCGGATGCGAACCTCCGTCATTACGTAATCTATTGGAATCCCCTACCAAAACCAACCGAATACTAATCTAGTTTAATTTTTCAAACATAGTTGTCGGAAAGAAAATCCTTATATAAAGACCCTTTCTAGTTGTGCGCCCTTTTTAAAGATTAAAGTGAGCCAGACAGGACCATAAAGGTAAAACCTGCGACTGTCAAAAGCATCAAGCGTCATGAACACGTTTCAACTGAGATTCTCCAATTGGTTTCTCTTTCATAATCCAGTCCGTATCATCAGCCTATCGATTTATTAATTCCACGCGATTCTAATCGAGCCAGGAGAAGTGATGGCTAAATAGTTGTTGACATTTGAGCGTCCGTTGAGGCAGCTCGGTAGGCATGGAAACCGTCGCTGGAGTCAAAGAATGTGCTCCAAGAGTCCCCTCGATGGAGCAACTTGAAGACATTATAAATTAAACAGCGCCCTCACATGGGACTTCCAAAACTTGCATGCAACATTGAAGGACAGACCAATGTTTTGAGCTAAACTAGTTGGCGCTTTTCATTTTCCATTAACAATCTGATAATGTTGGCTATATGGCATATACATAAATGTAGATCTATTAATCAGAAAACAGATTTTCGTATGTCAAATTATTTTAAAACTATTGAACAATCCACAAATGTGAAAGTACAGACGACTGTGTTTATGTACTCTTCATATTTGTGTATTATGCCGCCCCTCCTTGCAAAATAGTTGGCCTTTTTGCTGAGGCTACTTCATCCGTATTCCACTTCATATATATATATATATATATAATCTGTGGCCACTTCCCTATGAGTCTGAGAATATTCGGTTAGAACTCTAGCGATGGTGAGGTACTGTAGATCAATTAGCTGCCATCTTGGTTTAATGATTTAAAATGAACAGCATATTGAAGAGGGTGGTTACTATTCTCATTGAATCATAAAATCGGTTGGCCCATTCAATTGCAATGGCGTGCAAAGAAAACAGTTCAAATTTGGTTTGCCGGCCAAACAATATACTGCATTTCAGGTTCATCCTGAAATTTCATCTGGAAGATATTTACTTAGCTGTGTGGAGATGGGTTAATCGAGCACCCTAAAAAGACCTACTGTATGTATGAAAAACAAGAAATACAGATCAAATGTTAGCTAGTAATCATTTTTTGAGTTTGTTTCTTTCTCACAGATGGCCTTCAGATTTTGTGCTCACACTGCGTTTTGAAATCATTCATAATTAGTTCAAATTAAATTTTCACTGGAGTTCAATGTGGTTATGTCATAATAGTAGTGGGAAACGTTGTGAAAATGATTAACATGATGTCCTTCATTTACATCACAAGAACCTGGCATTTGAACAGGGGTGTGTAAACTTTTTGTATCTCCTGAGTAACTACCAGGAAAAAGGATTAAAATAATGTACATAGAGGTAGTTGGCTTGATCCTGGACACGAGCAGCGTCTATCTCGTCAATAGTAAACACATCGTGTGTGGTGTATGGGAATGTGGGCCATCTCTCGGTGGTGCTGCTTGGCGTACGGCCACAGGTAGAAGTCGATGAGCACCGAGTTGATGCCGCTGCTGTCGGCACCCTGTTCCCGCGCCAGCTCGTCCAAGCAGGCCTTGATGCGCTCCACTGCCCAAATAGAGCACGCCCGGATCTCCACCTCCCTGCGGTCACCTGACTGCAACTGCTCGCCTGAAGGCAGAAATTTGGTATTGGATCTCAGTGGAAAGTGCAAGTGAACATAATGTTGTGACAACACACACCACTCTTGAGCGTGCGCATCAGAGCGTCAGAGTATCGCAGCGCGCCCAGGAAGGCGAGGGCCTGTGGGACCCGGTAGTCAGCGAACATGGTGAGCCAATCTATATTGACGATGTCTGTCTCGCCTCTGGCCGCCGCGATGGCCCAGAAATCTGCCACCAGGATCTGAGCCCTCTTGTATAACGAGATCCTCCTCCCCTTAAACGAAGCAAAACATGTTCTCATGATGACATCTATTTTCTAACATGCAGTATATAGTGCTGTCAATCACAAAAATGTACACGTTTAATTGCGATTAATCATATTTTTTAACTACTGTTTTTTGTGAAGCTTGTAACAGATATTTACTTGAATATCTTGGAATTGATACAAAATCACCAAATACCAAGTATATTTAATTCAAAGACAATTCTAATAGCTTTCTTTGATTTTTGAATACGATCTGAACAAAGACATGTTTACAGGCCTCTGTCCTGTTTTAATGAACCGTTTGGCCTTCTCTACTATAATATTTTAATGGTGACCACAATGGCGGTAGGTGGAGTCATGTATTTTGCTGATTTGATGAACTGTGGATGATTGCTGTGACGTAACAAAATGAGTAAAAAAGGAAGGTACAACATGAGAACTCTGGCTGTGTTCTTTGTGTCACACGTTTCTTCTTTGCCATCAACATTACTCCTCTGTGATGGGATCACATTAAGAAAAACAAAGCAACAAAGTAAAACGTGTGGATTTCATCCCTGAAGTCTTACACATTTGCTAAAATGTGGAATCAATTCTTTTGATGCTCACTTGAGATATAGTCGTTTGTGTGACTTGAATGAAGTGTATGAATTTGATTGACATGATTAACATTAAAGCATTTTTTTTTAATTCAACAACTATTTTTACTTCCTAACCACATATAGAATTTTAAGGGGCACAATGAATTTAATCAATTTTAGAATAGCACTGTAGCATAAAAAAGTAAACTCAAGTCAACGCTTCCAATACAGTGTTTGGTTGACTTGGTACTTTTTCCTTGTTGCCATTAATTTCTGTGATAACATCGCACAGAAAAAAAGCCATATAAAAAACACAAACAAAAAAACACTTGAGGAGCAAATCCTTTAGATCTGCTGATGTCACACATGATGACAATGATGATTCAAATATAAAGAAAAATCAACTCCAGAAAATGTGGCGTACATTTAAAAAAATATATATCCATTCTGATATACAGCCTTGACGCAACAAAATGCGGCCAGCAGATGGAGCGCTCACATTGCAGCTGCTTCACCTCAGCATGCTGAAGGATCAGCTCATTATAGACATGCATCCATGCATTTAGTATAGCGTTGGACTCAAAGGCATCACAGATGAACTGGAGCCTATCCGAGCTGACTCAGGGTAAGTGACACCGTCAGATTGGTCCCCAGTCACGCAGGGCACATATTTTCTAAACCAATGATTCTCAAAGTTTGCTCGAGTTTAGTTGTATTGAACATTTCAATTCAATTAATTTACATTGAATCTTTAAAATAGTTATATTGTTTTAAATGCAATGGCATAAAGATGTAATGACCGAAGGATATCCATGTGAGCACGGGGAGAACGGAAATGTGATGTAAACGAGCTCATCACTAGTCCATGCGGGTTCATACAACTGGACTAAACACCTGGTAAACAGCTTCGTCTCGGTAGGAGGGAATCTTCTCCACGATGAGTTCGACCATCTTGCGGGCGTCGTTCTTTGCCTGGCTGATGAAACTCTGGAAGCTTCCGCCATGTTGCAACAGCACACGGCCACCTTCAGTCAATACCTTGAAAGAAAGACTCGGCATGTAAATGAGCTCGGGAGCGCTTGTGATGCCAACCTGTTAATCGGATTGAGACATCAGCCTCATTTAAACATAGTAGTTTACCTCTGTAATGGTGGAAGAGATGACTTTGCCACGCCAAGTAGAGGACTAAGAGGCTGGTTATATTTCGCAGCCAACGCTTTGCCAGTGCAATGCACATCCCTATAATTAGCATTTAAGTAGCAGAATAGCATTTGCACTAAGGAAAACATGACCTTTTTAAACAACAAGACATCGAAAGGCGACATCAAGGACAGAATAAACAACGATGTCGCTAATCGATCAAAGCGCTTACCAATCAGATTGCTCCCATGTCATCCTCTCACGCTACTGGAATGCTATGTTACACTACGATGTACTAACCTGTGCGCGAGTGACTTGCTATGATGGCGTTACGGCGCGACGACATCGCCAGAGTCACCAAATGTAGTCACTTGTTTGTTTTTACAGTCGTTGACTTCTTTTTACACTTCAAAAATGTATATGATTCAACTTTGCGTTAGATCTTCACTAAAATTCATCAAAATCAAGACGATGCATTTTATTATTTACATTTGCATTACATTTAAGAATGATAAATTGTGATTTGTACCTTGCCTGTTTAGTTTAAGGTTTTAGGATGATGATGATTTCACCCTGGAATGGACAACCCCATTATTTCCTAGGAGACTTTTTTTTTAATTTTAACAATTACAGCTGCCTCAAGGGATTACTGTACTGTTATTAACGGTGTCATGACAGCCACTGATTGTCTCAAACAGATTTCTGTTTGGTTATTTTCTATGGATTATTCTTAAAGGTTCCATTAAAAGTTCCATTGTGTATCCTGTTGCACTGAATATTTGTACAAGGGGAAATGTTTTTACCATCTTTTCATACTTGCACCACAGTGGAATTTTTACTTTTGTTTTTTAAATAAGCAACTCAGATGTTGACCACCATCGTCAATTATAATGAGAAAATATTAGCCTGGCCGGTGCAGTTTGTAAAGCTTATTTTATAGCCACATATGGACCGCAGAAAAAATGATTTCTATTAACATTCTCAAATTTCTCAATTTCAACATTTGCATGACGGTCCTAAAAGTCAAAATGTTGCTTCAGGCGACTTAATAAAGCTTTTATGATGACCGCAGTTTGACCCATGAAGAAATTATTTATATTTACATTATTTCCCATTCGATACTCTTACGAAATACCGACAAATGAATCAACATCTTGATAAACGATTGTGCTCAACTTTAAGAGGTTCTGCTGTATGTCATGTTGTGCCTGAAGAACTGAGCCAATGCTAAATATAACATTTCACTGTGGTTAATTTCTTCTGACATTTTAGTGACAGTCAAGAATGTTAAAATGTGAACATGAAGATTATTTTGGAACCTGATGGCGCTGCTGAAGCATAGGCATGGGTGTTTCGTTGTCAGATCGAAGGATGTGCCCGAGCTCCTCGATCGATATCTGGGAGAAGAATTTAGGGTCGGTAATTGGTAGTCCTGAGAAGGCAAGAGAAGCGAGGTCAACGGACACTCGGGTATGAAGGTTGAGCAACAGGAATAATAGTCATTTCCATCAAGTAGCTCAAACAACATCATTTTATGTGATTCACGGGGAGCAGCATTCCATATGAGATGTCATTTATAAATATCCGGAGTCTAATTGTAAATGATGCATACGACATTATGAGCAATTCCCCAAGCGGTTTAAGTTCAAGTGAAGGGCACGCGCTCGATAATTGGAAGTGGCAGATGCACAGCATGTGGACGAACAGAGAAGAAGTGTTTACATACAGATTAATTCAAACATGTGAGGATGTTGTTTTTAAGAGCTCCTATCGTTCAAATTTGTTTTGAATGTCATTGTCATTTTTTTTCCAAAAGCAACGGGGGAAAAACAAATTGATTAAAATCATATATCAGATTTTTGTCGAAAAAAAAAACAAAAAACAGATTTGACTTTAAGGTCATAGCTCTACTAGTTGATGCTTCTTTATGCAGCAAAAAATTTGGTCATAGAAACACGCCATCTCACCTTCTTCCATGGCTCTGGTGATGGCAGCACATAAGGTCATGTAGCCTGTGTGCGTGGTCCCTCGGAAGGTCACCTCACACTGTTGTGTTTCCTCATTGGGCCAGAAGGAGAAGTTCATGGTGTCAACCACGAACACCCAGTTGAAGGCCTGCAGGGTTAGAAGTTGGACCGATACAATAAGTCAAATGCTAGACCTGGGGAGGCAAGTTTTAATCAGCAGCGTGCATGTTTACAAGAGCGAGGCAGCAACAGGGAGATGAATGGCTGAACTTGCAAATGAATAAACACATCTAACAGTGGAACTAAACATAGGGAACAAAGGTGAACACCTCAATTGAAGACTCAAATGACCGCCAAGAAATAGCTTGTTGGCAAGCAAACTATTTATTTCTGGCTAATGAAGATCACCAGAAAAAAGATGGGGCTCGACCATTTGGATTGTGGGGTGTGGGGATGTTTCTAATACGACTCAAAAGGCAAAAAGAGCAAATATATTTCTACATCAATAAACGTACATTGCATATCTTTTTGTTGTTGTCGCTGTGGGTGAGGCAATTAGCAACATGCGCTGACAGGCAGCTACAAATGGAATTTGGGGGTGACAGGAATTTTTCTATAGTGACTCCAGTGGAAAAAGATCCATTCACAATTTGTTTACCACCAAACAAAGCCACAAAAATCAAGGTTTACCCTATTTTTGTTTGTTCTGTCGGTACACTTGTTAGCTACCACGTTACTTTTTGGGAGTATATGGAGAATAACATTTGGAATAGGTCAGGCTCTACCGCCTGGTATTCTGGGGCAGAGGGGGCTATTTGCTTTGTGACTCAAACAACAAAAAGAAATTAATTAAAAAATAATAATAATAATTGAATTTCGGACACAAAAACGAAAAAAGGTGCCCAGGGATTCGTTGGTCGCACTCTTCACCGGAGCATTTTGAATTTTAGAGTTTAAAGGCCCAACATTGGATGCTATATATGACGTTGACTTCCCTGGTCAGAGGTGGGTGCAGGGGCAAGGGGGTTGGCTTTCTTCCAGCCACTGGCGCTGAGCTCATCACAACCACGCAGATCGTAGAGCATCTGTGCCACCTTCCGGACACCTTCTTCCTCCACAAACACATGCTGACTTTGTTCTGCTACAAACTGGCCGGACTCTCGTGGGAATAAGGGAGGCTCCATGAAGTCTGAGAAACAGATCATGCAAACATGTTTTTGACTTGCGACACAAACCTTAAACCAGTGACCAACATGTGTCATTCACATTAAAAGCAGCCTAAATGAGTTTTCTAAGATATTAATTTGTCTAAATCTTTCTGAGGCATTGTCACATAATTTAGCACCAAGTTTGTCTACCTCGTTCTGAGGATTTGTCACATAATTCAGCATTAAGTGCAATTATGGCAATGCAAAGCAGTGTTAAATCACGTGACAGCGTTTCACTAGGAAATTCGGAACTACTGAGGTTTAAACACCCCGACGTTAATATACATATTTTCGTTTGTGTAATCACATTGTGTCAACTTTATTATTAAAAATTACCAATGAATAAGGACTGTTGACTGTCGCCGACTCGTAGATTCGCTTCCTGTTTGCAAGGACTTCGGCCAATCACGCGACCGTTATCGACTCTCAGCCAATCACAGAGCAGGTCAGCTGAAGCTTTTTCTGTTTGCGTCGTTTCTGTGACTAATTAACAGCGATATGTTCGTACATTTGGACTGGGCCAATGAAATAAAAAGTAAAGTAAGAGTGAATTTAAAAAATGCATATACACGTGGACAAAATCGTCATTAAACCCCTGTTCATGAAAAAAAAACCGGCCAATTAAATAAACTGTCAAAAGTATTACAAACCTCCTTAACCAATGATTGTCATCGGTTTTAAATTAAAAGTTCACAAGAACTATTTGAAAAAACAAACATGCCTATGGAATACTGAATGTGCCATAAATAAATACACCATGAAACGTTTAATTAAAATTGTCAATTTCATTCTCCTCCAAATGCGTCAAAAGGGCCACTACCAACTGTTTGTGTATAAAGAGACATGAGAAAGAAGTCTGCGTTCAAGCGTGCCTGTATTTCCTTATTCTGACATCACAAAGCCTGCGCCTCCCAACTGCTACTGGGGCATATTACAAGATGGGAGGCAATACCGCGATGACATGTACTTACTTGCATAAGGCACGTTCGTGGAGGAGATGAATGAGACGAATAAGACCATAATAAGACAAGTAAAAGGTAAGTGGATTTGGACAGTAAATTAGCCAACTAATGATATTTACATAAACCGTTGATGTTAGCACCTCACCTGCGGCGGCATCATGCATGGACGTTTTTTTTTTTTTTTGTTTTGTTTGGGTTGGGGGCTGACAATTTTTATGAATAAGGACGGAGGGTAGAGGCTGGAACGGTACAGAGATCGCGGCCAGGGGGCGGGAAACTGACTGGCAAAAAGGGGTCAAGTGCCCAGTTCTGCAAATCGGAGGGACTGATAATAGGCGTCTGGAGCAAACAACACAGAAAACGTAAAGTGTCAAATCTCACTATCCATTGTGCCAAGGGGACGATGCCAATGTTGAAAGCAATGACAAGAAAGAACTACTGGAATACGCCACAAGGAAGACAACTTTTTGGGACAGTTCATGACAAAACTGGAGTAATTTTTCACAAGGCACAAACTCTACATTCCCAGACACAAACATTAAGCATAGCAAGAACACTTTATGTTCTGCGGCTGCTTTGCTATATCTGACATAGGGTGGCTTTCATACTTGCGTGGTGCAGTGAACTCTCCAAACATTTTTAAAATATGAATCTACTGAAATTTGAAGCAACACCTGATTTTTATTGATAAATTTTCAGTCAATAAATTTTGTACTTATTTGTTGCAAGTTATTTTAGTGACCATTGTGGGTTTCGTTTATTGACAATTTTGTTCACCTGTCATGTACGGTACTGCTTTTTTTGGGGGGGGAGACAAAGTTTGTCCAACAAGTGACAAAAACCCAGCCCATAGTCTCCCCAATGCCCCCCGCCCTCTTCCACTCACGTCTAAATATAAAGATGAAACAAAAAACAAGACATGCTGAGTAAAAAGTGGCAACTTTATTCATTTTACAACTCGACAAACGTTTTACAGCATGGACATCGACTGTAGTCGAGAGCACAGACATGTGGCATTTGTTTTTTTTTTCAGTTCAATTTCCAAACAAAAATTGCTGCAGCTATCCAACTAGATGTCAACTACTGAATTTAACTCACACGACAACACCTACAATTATTCTGATAGATTAGCCAGTGTGTTCTGTAATGCATTCCAACACACTCCAAAATGTTAAAAAGAACATGTTATCATACATTGTGGATGAATTGGAGCAGAAATTGGATGTAAATGTCTGCAGTATGCACACACATAAACAAGCATCACAAATAAGGTTTAATTTTCATCTGCTGGGAAAATGAGAATTTTATTATTTGAAGTGTATTTTGAAAGATAAGCAGGTAAACTCAAACAAAACAAAAACCTACATTTCTTTTCAAGAATGCAGAACATTTTTGATGAACAGGAATGTTGTACATCGCATTAAAACTATAAAAATGAAATTACCCCCCCAAAAAAGTACCCACAATACAGATTAATAGTCTGAGGGGGCTGTGTATGAGGGAGGGGAAAAGGGGGGGGGGCAATCTGCTCGAGTCAATCCTGGGGGTGTCTACAGCAATTGACCAGAGAACTGCTTCACACTGAAATAAAGAGTAAAATGCACAAGAACTTCAATTAACAAGTCATTAAAAAAAAAAAAACAAAAAAAAAAAATACGTTTTCATCATAGACTATGGCAGGGGGTTGGACGGGTGGGGGGGTTGACAGAACAATTAGGTGGGCATAAACAAAAAAATAAAAAGGAGATCTAAAAAAAAGAGAAACATGGGGGTGGGGTGGGGTTAGTCCTTGAGTCCAAGCAGGTGCAGCACACTGAAGGGGGTGGAGAGGGAGGAAAGAGGGAGTCAGGGTTAGTTACCATGGCAACACCACTGCTAATTAGACAGTAGCAGCAAGCAGCAGGTTGTACAGCTGTATTAGCGTTGACAAAAAGAAGGAAGTGGCGTGTTGTATACGTGCCGACTGGTTGCCAAGGGAGACAGAAGAGGAGGAGCCCCCTGCTATTTGGCAGACTGTGATTTGTTGTCGCTTGATCTAACTAAAAACAACAAAATCACTAGTCTTCCACACAGCAGCGGCCAGGGGTAGAATCACTCCACTACCTGCTTCACACTGAAACGGCTTCGAAGGAGGGGGATTGGTTATTTTTTGTCTTTTCTTTTTTTCAATTAAAGGAATCTTGAGGAGTTCAATTGTAAAAAAAAATAATAATAAAAATTGCCTGCCTCTCCGTAGCCGTTTGGTGTAAGAGGAAGGTTTGTACTACTTGCAGATTGCATGGGGAAGAAAGGAAGGGTGTTAGTGGAAAAACAGCAGGCAAGAGAAATTAGAAATACAGCACAAATGCATTTCATAACCATTTGTAAACGATGCATTGCTCAAAAGGTTTTTCAATACTTTAAACAGGCACTAGAGCAGGAGCAGGGAACCTTTTTCTTCTGTGCATTCATCAATGGCTGTTAATTTATGAATCCATATAATGCTGCCAAACATGTTTGGGGCCTTATTTCTAACAGTTCCTCATGATTGTATTCAAATTGTGTCCTATCTATCCATCCATCCATCCATAAGTTTTTTCTTCTTCTTCCGAACGGCACCGGCACCCAATTCTGAGTCTCATGATTTTGAGGATTTGCCAAGTACCGAGCTAATAACTCGGCATTGTATTAAGGCGGATCCCCAGCCCCCCAAAAAAGTGCATTTAAATTTTTCTTTTCTTTTCTTTTTTTTTTTAATTAAACAAAATATCCCAAATTATACCTCTTAGATGGCTAGTGGAGCAGTGGTCAAACCATTAAAAAAATGCAACTTTTCCCCACCCTTTTTTTGTGTGTGTGGGGGGGGGTTTACATCACTTTTTCAGGAGGTGTATTAAATTAGTTGCGTTAAAAGAAGCTCTATCCTTTGCCCCGTGACAAAATGCTCAATTTACACACATTACAGGTTGCCGCTGTCTCTGCTTTCCACAATAAAATTTCGTCGTACTGGAGACATTATCAGCGTTACATGACGCTAGCTTCACTTTGTCTGCTGAGACAACAACCAGAAACTACCCACAGGCTGTGTGTTTATCTCTGGATTTTGTTGCTTTGAAGCCCTTAAAACATTATATTAATATTTTTCTTGATAAAAATCAGCTGAAAATAACATGATCGGGCCCAATCTCCGATTATGTGAGTGGGACATCTTTAAACACACGCCACCTTTTATATCCTGGAAAATCAATCAATTATTTTAAAGGATCAGGCCCTTAAACACCAAATTCAGGAGCCCCGTTCAGCATGAACGCAGAAAAAAGCCTTAAGATGAATAAGAAAGGACATTGTCCATTTTCGTTTCAAAGTTGCCATTTTTGGTGAATTTCCGCAATTTGCTGGAGTCATAATCACACAAACCTGTCCCCTGGTTCCTTTACCCCTGCACTAGAGAACTAGACATATAGCAAACCTGTTTAGATCAAAGGGTCAGAGTAGAACTTGCCTGTTCTGAAGAAGGTACTGGGCGTTCTGGATCTGATCCTGAGTGCCCACAATAGTAATGATGCGGTCCTCTGAGCCTTCCAATGGCTCGTCGATCTTGATGGACGCGCCGGAATCATGCCGGATCTGCTTGATCCGCTGACCGCCCTTGCCGATGATGGAGCCCGCCAGCTGGCACGAGTCATTAGTAGGAGGAGCAAAAGAAAACAAGCAGGTGCACAAACATATTAGTCAGGGACCAAACCTCCAATTACATACAAACCAGGCACATATGGGAACAATCTGACAAATGAGAAAATTAAAACCCGACAAATGAAAACCCAAGTGATTTTGGAATACAGTACATATTGATATGCTGTCTTATATAGCAGGCAATTTCCATTTCTGTAGTCTTCACAATAGTAAGCTTTGCCTGACATGCTGAACTCAATATGCAGCCATCTGTTTAATGTTAAGTATTTAAAAGGTGCATAACCCTGCATTCAACACATCAGGTCGGTAACTCACGTCTTTAGGGATGGTCACTTGTGTGGTGATGACCGGGTCATTGTAGGAGCCCCGTCCACCTGATGGCAATAAATACAACAGTTATAAAACACAGCAGACAAAAAAGTTGTCGTAATGTGTATTCGTAATACAACTAGTAGTAATTATGATCCTCTTTCTCACTCAGCCTCAACGGAAGCTACAGCATGTATCTGCCTCTGTCTTTCACACATTGTACAGTGTAAGTGTGATGTTGCCTTCACAGCAGGTGCTTTCACACTTGGACATTGCATCCCACAAACAGATAATTAGAGGACGGCAGCCATCCATGCATGATGTGACATATAACAGGGAGGTGGATGAGACTATTAACTTCAAACTGCAATTGCAGTAACGCTGTTATGGCTGATACTACCTTCAAATGAAAATTATTGGTATGACAACGAGATTAGATGCTAGAGATGGATGCTTTGGTTACCATTCTAACAGAGCAGCGACAAGTAAAATTGACGAATAAATAAATAAATAATCAAGAATGGGGGGCAGGGGGTGTGGGAATGGCAGAATGCGAGCTTTGGACTAACCTGACTGGTAGCTATCCCAGGAGGAGCTGTTGTCTGCACAGGACAGAAAGCAGAAATGCTCAGTAAATTTTTTGACAATTAAAAAATATATATTGAAATAAATAAATCACATGTGAAAATACATGTTACAAAAAAATAATGAACAAGAGTTCAGAATTTGATGCATGTAAAAGCTACACACACCCACACACACACACAAATCGAATCGTTTAAAAATCACTGCATTTTAAACTACATCCTTGCGACACGGTCATAAAAAGGTGTACGACTTACCATATCCTCCTCCACTCTGTGAAAAAGAAACAGAAAAGGAATGAGGTTAGCAATAGGCCACATCTTCGTTCGCATCCTGCACTAAGAGTGCACGCCAAGAGCGGCATGTACATGTACCATCAATGGAGTAGATTCAACTAAAAGCCAGCCGGTTTTCATCCATATGCCAGACTCCGCCTCCTTCCCCCCTCCTTCCAATCAGCCCCCATTTTCACCTGCTATTCAGCGGCTGCTGTCGTCAGGGCAACAGGCAATTCAAAACGCTGTTGCCGGGTAACGGCAGGCAGTATCCTGCCAGCTCTCAGAGAGAGCGGTGGGTGAGGGAGTCTGTCAACAAAGCGTTATCGCCTAGCAACCAACTATGGTCACCGCCACTCTCTCTCTTTGCAGAGAAAAACAAGCCGGCCATGAAAAAGTACACGGTAAGAGGGCAATTATAACTGATTATTATGGGATGCCTCCAGCCGCGGCCATTACGGTCATTTTGGCGAGATGGCTGGTATGTACGAGCGGGAGAGTTGGGTTTTAATAAAGCTTTGGCATGAGTGGAACACAATGCAAAATCACAGCTTGTCATAAACTTGCAGCGAACAGCATGCACTAGCCTCAGGATGCCGGCACCCCGCGAGCTGCATGCATTTAAGCAAGGGTCACTAACCATGTTATCGCTGTAGCGATCCGGTCTTGCTCTTCTGTCACTGGTAATGAAAGAGAGAGACAGGGAGGGGAGGGGGAGATGGTGAGAACGTGGGTGGGGGTGGAAAGAAATAGAAAATGCTTAGAAAAAAAAATGCTTGAAAACGTTCCAAGGGGAGGAGAGGAAAAGAAATTGCGGTCCAGGTCAACCTGCACACACACGCTGAGCAAGATTACAGTATAAACACATTTCCTCCCAGCCATCTTCCCACACAGTCACAGGAACAGCTCTGACAGTGTTATGGTGAGAGGAGTGACAGGTGGTGGTGATGTAGATCGGAGCCAAGGGCTGCTGCTGCTGCTCCCACCCGTCGTAATGTGCATTTATTTGCTAGCCTTGTCACTACCGCCGAGGACATTTGTTTGGAATCTGATTTTCTTCCCTTGATTTCCATATGTTCAGTTGTTATGTTTAGAATCATTTTTTGTAGCGACAAGGTGGATTGGAATGACACAAAGGGACTCATTTAAAACTACGCCAGTGGTGTCAGAGTATATTTGTCCGGCAAGCAGACGCGTTTGCTCTCAGTTATGTTTAGTGTGATTACTGGTTTCTACTCACCAATTACTCGATTTGACTGTCAGAATTGAGTAGCCTTTTATGAACGAAGACAGGCATCGTACATTTGAGTGCATCCATTTGTGCATTTTGACAACAAGTGCAAAGTGACAGTAGACACATTAGCTTCTTGCAATAACTAGCTTGCGATAGGATGTCACTCGAGATCGATCGCAAGACAGTCTTTCATGTAGGGCTCAACAATTATGGAAAATAATCCGATTGAGATTTTTTTTTCTCTAAAAATTGTGATTTGCTTTGCAAGTTTTTGCAAGGTGCTTTTCTACAATTTTTCAACAATTTATTACAACAAACAAATGATCTGTTATGCATTATAGGATACTATGGCATCAACAAATCAGTAATATGTTGAACTTCTTGTGCTGTAAAACCACATTATCTTACACCACTGTGCAAGAAAGTTAGTTCACTGTGGGCAGCTCGTAATATCCAAACCTCTTGTGTCAAGAAGGATGAAAACCAAGGACCCCCTGTAAGCAGTTTTGTATTAGCGTCTGGCAATCATCTGCACCACCACACATTTGAAAAAAGGGGTTAAGGGGTCATTAGCAAAGGGGAGCTCATACTACTCTTCATTCAGCACTCAGAGCATCACTATTGGAAAGGGGGGACAGGGAAGAGAAATTAAATACTGGGACTGACAATTAGAGGAATAAAGGGAGGAGAAAAAACAATACAAACAAAAATAAAACTTACTTTGACCTTTCATCTGAGCCACGGTATGAGTCATAGTAACGATCATCTCTGTAGAAAAGATGGAGATGGGGAAAAAAGAAAAATAAAAAGACAAAAACACTCACTGAGACACCCAGGCATGATAACATTCACTTCATGAAATGGACTAATACTAAGAAATACATCCTCAGCACTAAATTTCAGTCAGAAAATTGGACGCCATTTATCCAATGAAAGTGAAAATATAAAGAAAGTGTGTGTGCACTATAGAACGAAAAATAAGCAACAGAACATCTCAAACAACACGTGTACCTTTCATTTAAATTTAAGCGTTGCCAAGGAAGCTGGATGAACTGAACGTCTTACCCGCCTCTGTGTGAGCGACCCATGGACATAGTGTGGCCGCGGTTCCTGCTCTGGTGGTGCGGGGGAGGACCCCGCCGGGGGCTGATGTCATCGTAATCCCTGCGAGAAGGGGGCAGCGGTCCCCGTGTCGACCTGCTGGAGGACATTCGATCATAGCCGCGGTCACCGGCACTTGGCCTGCTTCCTCGCATGGGGAAGCTGCTCATTAGCCGGCGACTGCTGCTGCCTCTCTCCTCGAACGCCATCGTAAAGCCTCCATATTCGTAAGTTTCATCGTAGAAATTGGGATCGTACGGCTGTGAGCGACCCTTGATGGGTGCCTGCAAAACCAGAGAAATTTATAGGAGCATGAGTTCCAAATTATCTAAAATTGGGATTAACACTGCTGTTTCACCTGCCCAGTTCTTATTTTAGTTATGAAATCTTCATTGTAGGTGCATGACCACAGTGCGAGAGATAATCTAAAAACAAAAATCACAATTTATGATTTTTTTTTAACAGTTTGTGCGATACAGCTGCAAATAAATATTCCAACACCTGTCTATCAGCAAGAATCCTGACTCCCGAAGACCTGTTTGTCCACCTTTAAAAGTCCACCTCCACTCCATGTATTATCCTGAATGAGATGCAGCTGTGTGAGGTCGGGAGCTGAGGCCTGAAAGGGCTTCGGCGAAATTGACGAGCATCTTGGCGAAAAAGGTCCACGGTTGGAGCTATCATTACAAAATGGAAGAAGCTAAACCTGACGGTCAACTCAAATCAGAGTGGACCCCCATGTGAGATATCGCCTCATGGGGTCTCAATGATCCTAAGAAAGGTGAGGAATCAGCCAAGAACTACATGACAGAATGACCTGAAAAGAGCTGAGACCTCCATTTCCAAGGTGACTGTTCATAATGGTTTGAAACCATGCATGGCATAGAACATTCCCCTGCTTAAACCAGCAAATGTCAAGGTCCGTCTTAAGTTTACTTAAGATACAGAGGAGTCATGAATGTTTTGTAGTCAGATTAGACCAAATGGAACATTTTGGTCATAATTACACTAACCATGCTTGGATGAAGACGAAAGATGAGTACCATCCCAAGAACACCATCCCTACTGTGAAGCATGGTAGCATCATGCTTTGTGGGTGTTTTTCTGCACACGGGATGGGACGACTGCACTATGGCCGCGGACATGTAGTGTGAGGTTTTGGGGAACAACCTCATTGCATTGAATAAGGGTTATGGCAGGGTCTTTTAACATGACAATGACCCAAAGCACACAGCCAGAAAAACCGAGGAGTGGCTCCGCAAGAAGCATATCAAGGCTCTGGCGCACCCTAGCCATTCTCCAGACCTAAACCCAATAGAAAATATTTCGAGGGAGCTGAAACTCCCTGTTTCTCAGCAACAGCCCAGAAACCTGTCCGATCTAGATATGATCTGTGTGGAGGAGAGGGCCAAAATCCCTCCTGCAGTGTGTGCAAACCTGGTGAACAACTACAGGAAGTGTTTGAGCTCTGTAATTGCAAAGAAAGGCTACTGTACCAAACATTATCATTGATTTTCTCAGGTATTCAAATATTTATTTCCAGCTATATATATATATATATATATATATATATATATATATATATATATATATATACATACATACATACACATAAATAAAATTCATCCATTGTGATTTCTGGATTTTTCTTTTAAGATTATCTCTCTCACAGTGGACATGCACCTACGATGAAAATTTCAGACCCCTCCATGATTTCTAAGTGGGAGAACTTGCAATATAGCAGTGTGATCAAATACTTTTTTGTACTTTTATTTTTCATTGAAAGTAACGTGTACCAGTCGGTCAATAAAAAATAAAAAAATACAGTTAATATGCATTTCCTGCATTTATTTTGATTTTGGTCCACGGGCGGAAATTTATCGTGCATTTATCGGTATTGAGGTAAAATTGCTTAATTTATCGTGATATTGATTTTAGGTCATACCGCCCAGCCCTAATCAGTACATCCCAACTGACAATGGATAGTATGACATACACCACCTTGTGCAGGCCAACTTAAAAATAGGGATGTCAGATATAGATATAAAACTCATGTTAGGAACATAGTCAGCAGACATGTATTGTGTAGAAAAGGCTGCCAAATATACATCTCTCTTGCACTCTCTCACTTACGACAGCGATGACCTCCAGCATGGTCTTGATACACTCAACCACGCGCTCCATTTTGCCACCGACCAGCACAACACGGTCTGTCGACTGAGGACAACAATCCTGATACAGCTTTATACTGGTCTTTGTATTCTAGGGGAAAATGGACACAAGAGGACACGTTTACAATACAGCATCTAATTATCAGGGGAAAAATGTTTACATTGTGTTTCCTGAGCCAGAAAACGAACGACATGTTCATTCAATTACAGTATTTACCCATATATTATAGTTCCCTGGGGGTTCATTTACACAACTCCAGATAGTACTAGGCCAGTACCATCTATTAAGAGCAAGGTGTTTATCAGAGGGCATTCATTGATCTATCGGCAGATTTGGCAGTTTGGCTGTAAATCAGCAGTAATTCAAAACCAGAAGAGAAATAAAATATTTTTTATTCTTGACTTCAGAATAAGAACATTTGAAAATTTGATCTTTGTTTGCCAGTATTGATCAGGCGAAAATCATGCGATCGACCTAGATCTTTGATCACATCGATCCGATCGTGGCAATTCTCATACAAATAATTTGTGGAGAAATAAGCTTTGAACGTTTCAGTACACAAGTAAAAAAATACCTCTCTGAGCTCCTTAATCTTGGCTCCCTTCACTCCAATGATGGAGCCAGCCAGGCTCTGGTGGATCAGTAGACGCAGATCACACTCAAAATCCATGCCATTGTACTGCTGGTACTGCGGAGCACGTGTTAAAACGTTAATATAGCTCATCCACTCGGTTCTGGGTGAAAGGCTGCAAACATGTTGAGTCCTTACCTCCTCCAGTGTGGGGATGATCTTGAGCATGATCTCACCAATGGTCTCTATGTCAGCGCAGATGCACAGGATGCTTTACGTTACACATGCCAATGACAAGGCAGTGGCAAAACAGGGTGGGGTGTAGGGAGCCCATGAGGCATCCCGGAAGGAAGGGGTGGGGGAACATATTAGATCAAAGAATTCAACAAGAAAAACAGTCAAAGTACATTTATTCAACCTACGTAATCAAAACTATTCAAACGTTAGGTCGATTATTCTACTAATTTGAGATGGTAGAGGAGTGATAATGCCACATTGTAGCTGTCATAAAACTACAAAATTCATTAAGGTGATTACAAAGAGACTTTTCTTGGTCTTTTGTCCAGATCAGATTAAAAAAAAAAAAAAAAAGTAAGAAAGGAGACAAAAAGGGAAACCAAAAGAAAGTGACAGCAATCAGTGACCACTGGAGGGGCAAGACGGGAGAGTGAAATCTGGGGACAATCTGGCTGGTGGGGAGAAAAAAAAAGTAGCACCAATGCATACTATAGAGAATTCACAAGCATAAATCTGGGATGGGTGCTCACGAATGTACTATGATTTAGACTACATACGTCAAACAAGCTATTAAAGACCAGGTAAACATATGAACTCATCGTCTTGAACAGCAAGTTTGACTATTGATGTCTGCACCCAGTAAGCGAGAAAATAAGATAAATAGGCAACAGATGCGGGTGAGTGCTAGAGGTAGAATTAAGAGTTTTACTACTGTTGCCGGTGCCAATAAGGTGATAATGGGAAAAGCCATACGGTATAACCAAATGATGCATATATGAGCAGTATTGGGAGAGTGGCATCCTGTACGTTCAAACCATTGCAGCAATTAATGGCTACACCGAAATGAAGCAAAAAGCAGGTGACCAAGGACACAAACACAGTACTTGAACGGAACCAGGGAATGGGTGGTCGGCTAAGGTTTGTTATATAATGGAACAAGGAAGAATGGGTTGGCGCAGGACACAGCTGAAGACTTATGGGACTAACACACAAATAAAGCACCCAAAACACTGACTTTAAAAGAGGGCGAAAGATAGGAAAAAAATAATCATTAATGAAAAACAACAAAAGCATTTTGGCTGGAAGAACAAAAAGCATATTTCTAATAAGATTGAGGAAAAAGACCAGTGGCAGACTGAAAACAATTGATGTGACTATAAAAAAATGCAAGTAAAACAACAACATTGGACATTAAGGCTTTTTTCTTTTTAAACTGTGGCTACAAAACAGTGAACACAAGTAGGTTATCAAATACAATGAGCTGAAAAAGAGGCAGGATGACTATGACTGATCTTCTTGTCTGTTTGACCTGTAGTCAGGCAGTGAGAGGGAGGAGCTTAGGGACATACCGCTCGGGCCCACTGCTGTCTGGGACTGACACACTGGCATTGTACTGGGCGTGGTGGCATGGGCAGGGGGGCCGGGGCCATTCGAGCGCGGATGTCATTCGAGTAAGGCGCCCGTTTAGGGAACAGGGCGCGATTATGGGCAGGGCCAACCGGGGTGTCAGGTGGGCGGGCGCAGGAGGGGCCGTCCAGAACATGGGCAACAGAGGAGGAAGTGGGCAAAAAAGTCAACAGCAAAATAATAAACAAGGGAGAGGGGAGAGGGGAAACAGTTTTAATATACAGGCTCTACACTGATCATGTGTGTTGAATTCTCTCAAAGATTGGCTTGGCAAAGAGGAGGAGAGAAGGTGACATTGGAACAGAGAGGTCATGGCATATTAAGAACATGAAGAGTTCAACGTTTGGGAACAGACCAGAAGACAGCAGGAGAGAAGGGGAGGGCAAACTGGAGGCAATGACTGAATGAAATTAGAAATCTTGACCAGGTTACCTGAACACCACACTCTGCTCTTCTTTTAACTTTATAATTCAGAGGTAGAAATAACTTAACAGTAGGACTGGTCTATCTTAAACTAGGTAAACATGGTCAACTAAAGTTACAAAAGTTGTCACCCAGGGACAACACTATCAAAGAAAAACTCTGCTGCCCTTTACAGGACGTTTTAGAGGTTGTGAAAAGGGGGCGGGGAGGAATACAAAAAAGAACAAAACTTGCACGTGTACTCACGTCTGAACGCAATGCTTTGATGTTTTTGCCACCCTTCCCAATTACAGCTCCTGCATTCTGGCAGTAAAAAGGAGGGGATGAGAAATTGACAAAAACTATACAATAAGACAGAGCAAGATAGCCCAAAATATCCAACAATAACATTGACTAATTGATTGATGTATTGAACCAACCAACCAACCATACATACATATACACAGTACAAGATAAAAACAAAAACTGAAATAAGGAATCATCCTTAGATGTTTAAGTTCAACTAAGGCTGGGCGTTTGAGAGGCATACCCGTAGCTCAGAGACGTCGCGTTCCAAAGAATAAGAAGGCGCGTTGAAATTACCTAGTCTACAATTGAAAAACTGGAGCCAATCCTCACCCAAATAAATGTGCATGTCTACGCATTCCCACTTCAGTCTCTGTAAATATCCCAACTCGTCGTTTTATGCAGTGTACCCTCTCCGTGATCAGCAAAGCAGCAGCATGCCGCTTCCTAACAGCATACATCTATGTACCTCTACTCACTTCCTCTTCCTCATATAAATCAGCCACAGAAAGGCTGATCTTTTTTATATGTTTAAGTGGTAATAGGAGGGATGGATTTTGGTGCCAATTGATCATCGTTTTTGGACATTATAAGCAATGAAAGTATAATGATTTCCAATGGAGAGTTGGTAATTGGTCTCTTTACTAACTCTTGCCGTACCATCTGAGGGAGTGGAGGGGGGGGTGCGGCCATATTTGTCATGAAAAGCAGGCATTTTTAAGTCGTCATTATTTCTTAATTTCTCCAAAATTAATAGATTAAAAAAATAGAAAATTATAACAAATTTCAGTTTCCTGATAAAAAAAAAATATAAACTGAGCTTGTTAAGTGAAAAAAAGTGGACCATCTTGGATCTTGTCCACCTTTATTGTTAGACGCTAACCCAAAACAAAATTGTGAAGACACCTACATTAGTCTTCATTCAATGTTCATACAATGTGTAGTGAACTAATACTTTCTTGCGTGCATGCATTAGAATTGACCAACCGCCTTAGGATTACGTTATCAATTTAGTGAACTCATTATCGGCATATAGTCCTTTCATATTTCACTGCCTTATTTTGACTCATGAGTTGGATGCCGTGCATCAGACATGGCTAACACTGGCACTAGCACATGGAGACAGACAACTCCTTTACTTGTACACCACATATTCACACGGAGGTGTTTAATCAGGGTAATGGACATTATATTGTACCGAATCGAGTGGTCATTTATTAGAACGATGTTACGCCATCGTTCCGTGTATGACGCACGCCCACACCATTGGTTTAGCTGAGTCTTCTTCATCGGTTTGAATGACTCATCTTTATGTTTGAAGGTGGACCGCCGACAACACACTCACTGACGCGGTCATGGCATGCGTTGTTAATTTTTCTGGCAAACATTTTATCAAAGGCATTTTTCTATGGATAATGATCATGCGACTATTACGATACATATCGATACTGAAATATCATCCCAGCCCCAAGTTAGATTTTACATTATTTGACTGCACAAAACGATTTTGCTCATAGAGGTAACTTTTTATCCATTTATGTGCCAAACCTTTTTTACCATATGTCTCCAATTACTCCATTAATATATTGTGATCTGTGGAGACAAAATCCTTTAATACTACGAAAATCCCAACAGTGCATTGTGTTTTGTCTACTAGACAGATGATATTTATCAGCACATATATATATCGCTTAGAACATAAAAATATATTAAAAGGGATGTCTCGTTTACTTTGCTCTGCAGGAGGATGCGGAGCTCAATCATCTCGTCCGAGCTCCTGGAGCGCTTAAACGACTTCTGTTGATCTGCATCCTCTGCGGGACGCTTACCTGCCGCAAAGGAGATAAACAGACAGCATGAAGCCAGCTAACATTCATGGTACTTAGAAGTAAAAACAGTGAAACCTCAGAGAGTAAATCGCTTCCAGTTGCCAATTTTGATGGTTGGCCAAAATTAACCTCAAATGGCAAACAAGCTTTGGACATCAAACTGTCCACAAATTCAGCATATCACGCAAGACATTCGGGCAACTCCCTAAACCTAATTTCAGATCTTTGCAACAGTTTTTTTTTAAAGAAAAGAGAAAGAACATAGGTCTTTGTGTGCCTGTGAAGCATGCAGACTGATATAGTTTTGCAGCATGTGACCACACAGAGTGGCCCCTTGATTACATTTTTAAAAAAAGAAAGGCCTTTGTGGGAGGGGGGAATTATAAAAATGTTTCCGCTACGACAGTGGAGCCTCAAATAGTGGAAGCTCAGCACCATTGGCAGATTTGTCCAACTTTTTTTTGTAATTACGAGGGGGCGCGGGGAGGGACAAATCTCAGTTTTTGAGGAAAATGCGTATTTGAGGTTTATCAGCTGTTTTTTGTAGAATAATTTGGGTTTAAAAAAAAAATAAAAATCACGAGAGTAAAATAAATGCATAATTTTTCTGTATAGTCCTGATCTTTTAGAATGCACTTGTTCCAGTGGTTCAGCTTGTGATTTCTCATATTGTATGTAAAGCACTTGGAATTGTCTTGTACATGTGCTATAAAAATAAACCTGTCTTGCCTTGAGAACAAAGTTTTTGTCTGGTCTTGCAACTATTTATGCGCCGCTTGGTGCACTGCTTCATTTGAAGGAAGTTCATGACTTCATCGTAAAGCATCTTTGAGTGGAGAAAAGCGATGATAGTTGGAAGGCAGGCGGAATACTGCAAAGACTGCGCGAACTCATCAATGGTAAATAGGCCGGGCCACCAGTATCATCACGCACACAGATATTACCATTTGTCTCAGTGCTGAATGAGGAATCGTCTTGCGGGTCGTCTTTTATGTCCATGATACTCTCTGAGTGTGAGAACAAAAAGGGTTGGGGGGCACACCGGATCGGACAACAGGTACAGACAAGAAAATGGGATCCGCTTGGCTGTTGTAATCTGTCAATATAACGGGAGAGAGGGATGGGGGTCGAGGGAGGGGAGAAGTAACTGTTTAATTCAATGCTTGACTTGAAAATCCATGTTTGGCCAATGACCAAAGATGTAAAAGAGGAACTGTTACTGCTGCAACAAAAGGCAGGAAACTACAATACAATGCTACCTTGATTTATAGGTTGAGTTAAAATATTAAACTGAATTAAAAAACAAATAGATTAATCTCGAGAGTTAACGCTTTAATTTTGACAGACCTAATATATATACATATATACACACGCAGTAGTGGTGATCCGGGTCATCCGTGATGTAAACAAAGGGATTGTGGGTGATGGGGTGTGTGTGTGTGTGTGTGTCAAGGCTACCCTGGTGTTAGCAACAAAGTCCTAAAGTGACAGCACATTTCACCTACAAATACTTACAATGCAAACCTCCCTTGCACGGCAGCACGACAGGGATGGTCGATCATTAAGAAAGGAAGTATGTTGTTGCTAATGCGTGATTTAATTTCTGACAGAGAAGCCAACTGGAGGTAGCAGACACCAGTTACAGTTACACTAACACAATGCCAGTTACAGTTACACTAACACAATGCCAGTTACAGTTACACTAACACAATGTCCTTTTTGATACGCTAACATATTGTAGCGACTACTATGGATTAAGGAGGCATTAGTCAGTGAACATCGATGCAAAAAGATCCCACGCTCTTCCTCGCGAACGGAGTGATGCAATCATAAACTGGGAAATACCAGTAAGCAAAGTAACAGAACAAGCCATAATAAGCATCAGAAAAACTCATAAGTTTGTTGAAAATGTATTATATTACAGTGCCCCCCAAAAAATGTTCCTTCTAACATTTTTTTTCTTGTTGCATTGATTGTGGGGACCAATTTACTAATATTACCCATACTAGTGAACAAAGACAAAATATTTTGGATAAATTAAAATCAAATTTAAATAAAAAAACAATAAAAAAAAAACAAGTGTTTATTTTAGTTATCTAAGCACAGTGCATTTTCTTAATTTGCTCTTCTGATTTCAGTACTTTCTACATTTGAAAAAAATGCTTGGTGCCCAAGAAGAGTGAAATTTGTTTACGAGCATTTCTTTTTGTATGTATATATAGTTTAATTGTATAAGTGCAATGATGAATAATATATAGCTTTGGTTTCATTTTAAAATACACTACACAATTACAGCCAAAAATGTTAAGGCCATTGTATTGCCTCCAAATTTAAGAAGCACCATCACTAATAAACATCTCAGAAATGCTGGTACCAATTGCAAAGTTGAATGTTATTAAATGTGTACATATCTTGACGAACTCAAGCTGTAAACAAATTTTGGTTATATAAGAGCAGCTGCTTGCTGGTGCGACATTGTCGTAATTCACACATGATACGATAAGTTGATTAATCGAGACTACGGTTGATTAGTTGACTGGCAAAATAATCATTTGTGGCAGCCCTATTAGGTACGGAAGTTGTTCGGAAATTGAGTACTTCCTGTATAGTTGCTCTCCAGTGAAAAACGTGCCTATTTTTTTTCTCACATTAATGGGGTGTTTGTAAGGCAGAAAGCCCGTTCACTTAAAAATAAAAAAAAATAATTAAAAATTGTTTGGCACAGGACAGTGACGGGGGTCCTACATACACAATTTTTTAACACTGGTATATAAAACAAAAAAACAAACAAAAAACATGCAGTTCACTAACTTTGTCTTATAGGAAAGTATACATATGTGCAAAGAACATCTGAGATACACGCCTCCATCTGCATGTGCGCAAAAGGAAGATGGCCATGAGCAATAGAGGCGCTCGCCACCCCTCTGGTCCGCATTGAAAAGCATGACGCGCAAAGTGTCGTCCGGAACTTTTTTGCTTACATGACTGACAGCCATGGTAAGCCGACCAACATAAAGCCCGTCTGTAAGTCTTCTTTTAAATCTACAGTGGCTCACACATCCAATCTGGCCAAGCACCTTGCTGACCATCAGCCAGAGTTATACCCCCAGTTAAAAGAGCGACATCGCAAACATTTCTAACACTACCCTCAAAAAATTAGTTGCGTGACTTATTTTGATTACAATTTGTATAATTTGATGAGGCATTCAACTAGTTTGGAGCACACTAAATAAGAGTAGACCACGCGCGCACGCACACAAAGCAATTTTACAATGAGTCATAAATTAAATAAACATATTTGTTCGACAGTAACGGTGCAAATGTATTGTTAATGTTAACAACGGACGACGTGACATGAAATAGGTAAAGAATATGGCATGTAAGGTAAAAGCTTACAGTGAATATGTAATACGTATATACATTGATATGTATACATAAATCTTGCATAAATGTATGCAATGATTACATTATTTTTAAAAATGTCATTCTTAAAATCAGAAATTGGCTAAATCTGCGTCCAAAAATCATAGAGGCTGTGCAGCTGCATATCTGGCCATGAAAATTATCATTACCTGCTCAATACTGCATTACAATTGATACCACACTAATGGCGCAATAAACCTCTGTGCACATTTCTTTCGAGTGACATTTAATTTAATCAAAATAAATTGGAACTAGTTTTCTTAAAGTTCAATTTACATGTAGTCTATAAAATATAATCCTCGTGAAGAGACGCCGGCGAGATAATGGATGTATAGAAAGAAACATTCATCCATTTTCTCAGTGTGATATGGTTATCTCACTCCCCCATGAGTGTTCAGCACATCGACTATTGGGTTTGAATTAAATATTGAGACATTTGTTTTCCTAGCAAAGAACTTAAAAATGTCATAAAAAGTGTCAAAATGTCATCTTAGTTTGTGTGCAATACTGGTTAATGCGTGTTGTGTAAAAGTGTAATGTTAAACAAGGTTTAAAATGTCATTTTCTTATCAAGCATATCCTAATATTTTGAATTAATAAAAAACATCATTTAAAGTTCTTTTGACAGTTTTAATTTTGCCGCTTTTAGATTTTTGTTGGGATACGGTTTGGGAACTGAGATACTTTATCAAAGTCAAAACTGGTATTGGGACAACACTACATATATACGTACGTAGTGACATGTCTATGCCACACTTGCTGGGTAGAATTTTGTTGTCACAGTGAACACATTAAAAGAAGTAAATATGTTACGTAAATGATTTTTATTTACCTATATTTGAGCTTAAATCTATCACGTATGTTAAATCTGATTTTGTTTATTTTCATCAATATGAATGAATTTCTTATGTTTGTTTAAAAAAAAGCACAAGGAGCTTGAAAAAATGTATTGCATATTAACTTGAAATTATACACGAGGAAAACAAAAATCACAATTAAATTTTACAAAATGGCTGTGCCTTATAATTTATTGTGATGATTACATTAGACAAAACCATTTTATTACATAACAGTGCCTTCGGTTTCATTATGTTTTCAGACATTTGTGTGCTAGTTTTCTATTAGAAACAACACAAATGTTGACGTTGGGCAGCTGAGTTAAAAAATATTTGCTGAGCAAATTTATTACGAGGCAGGTCTGTACGACATGACCATAGGTTCGACTGGTCACTTCTAATCAGCATAATTATGTGGTAATCAAATAACCGACAATGATTACGTAGACCAGCCAATGACGAGAACACGCGGATTAGACCAATAGCAAATACGCAATTAATTAACAGCGAATAACACAAAATAAGCAGCACGGTGTCAATAAGTGAGTAATTATTTCGAGAAGCAATGAATCAAATGAGAACGAAATAGGGTGGCTAACTATAACAGTTGGATTTAGCTGAATAGGACTTGAGACAGAGACAATCAGGAAACGCAAGCAAGGTGGCTCGCTCTGATACGCGTACGTTCGGTAGGCGCTTTGTGGAGAACGCCGCTATTAAATTACGTTCCGGTCGCGCAGGTCTTTATAGTACATTATTTGCTCCGTGGACAAGAAACCACGATTCATCGCTCATCCGTTTCCTACTACAAAAAGCAGGTACTGAGGCACACACGTCAAAGGCTATCAGCTAGCCGCTAGCTCCTAAAAGCTAAGCTTTCGCCATCTTGCTATAATCAGTTGAGAAGGAGTGGCGCGAGCCATGTAAGCGAATGTCAACAACGATACGCCAGGGACTCACTCTGTTTACAATGGTGCGGTTTATAACGGCGCATGAGCGTCCGCTTGGTATTTTGAGCTCGAAATATGTCACAAAAACTAACAAATGAGGAGGGTACGAACCCAAACGTGCGATGAAACTCCTCGCTTCCTCTGCCCCTTGCTTCGCTACGGAAAAGAAAGTGCGCAGCTAAACGCAAAAGCGGATTGGCGGAGAACAAGGCGAAAAGCGCCTTCAAGTGAACCTCTGATTGGCTTTTACTGCGATCAATCACAATTATAGGCGTTTCGACGCCCTCGTCTCCCGGAAGTCGTTTGTTTTGCGAAATTCGTGGCTTTCATTTGTTTTTTTGGTTCTCTGTTACAACAGGTGTGTATAATTTACTTTTATATGTGGCTAACGTGTCAAAGCATCTGATACGTCTGGTTTATGTTCTTTGTCTTTATGGCGTTAGTGTATACGCTTGTAGTGTATTTTGATAACTTTTGGCGCCTTATGAAAGCGTGTTTGTGTGCATCCGTTTGTTTTGAAAATAGTATTTACCATACCGTTTGAAGCATGTTGACATTTGTACGCGAGGCGTCGTACACTCTGAAATGTATGTCAGTCCATCACAAGACTCATCGAAATATCTATGCACATTCACACTAATGGACAATTTTGTGTTAATTAGTCCAGATCAAGCATGCATGTTTTTGGAATGTACTGCACCGGCAGAAAACACACAAGAACTTGAGAACATTCAAACTTGAAGAGATTCAAACCCCGAACATCAGATCGGTGTCATGCATTCTAACCGCTAGACGCTTTGTTGAATTGCATGTTTCATAAATGTTACTTGACTTCTATCCTAATGGTGATTACCAAAGTAATAACACAATCATAACAATATTAAGAAGAAAAATAACAATTTCTTCATGATTACCAAAGTAGCAAGAAAAAAAAGAAGAAAAATAACAATTTCTTCAACAGTGGTGAAGGCAGAAGACAGAGTATGACGCCTCAGGCTGTGGTCCAGGTGACCCAAGCTTGGCTGCAGTCTTCCTGGCATGTCCGGGTTCCTTTCGCTTGGTTGGAGGCCTGTGTCGAGTGGCTCCAGGAAGAGGCAGGAGGTGTGGGCAGGCTGTCGCAGCAGCAAATTAACCAACAGGTTGGTAGAAAAGTGCTGTACTGACAGTTAGAAGGCTTTAGACGTACCGTAGTGTATAGTATCTTTGCACTTTTCCTCTGAATTTCATTTTTATAGCACTTTAACAACAAACACAGCTGCTGTTAATAAATAAGCTCATTAAATTAGCTCTGCTTGCAAGATAGTGTGGCTCTAAGTAACAATTAATTGAATAATTATTTCCAAGAAGCCATGTGAGAAACTGAAAATGTTGCCACACTCACAACAACCCATTTTGTTAAAAATACACACACTGCGGGAATAAGATTTTTGATAACATGAGGAAAATGGTTGGCACTGGCACTTTAATTTACTTTAAATTGTTGCTGGATTGGTCCAGAGTCAGTAAATAGATCAATCGCCCATCATTAAAAATTTGCACCAAACCACGGAGAGAACCAGACCAAATTTGTAATGTGCACCCCTTCTTCTACTCACATTTTGGTTACAATTGAGAGTTCAAAGCAGAAATTGTATAACTGTACTAGGAATTCAGTATGTACAACCAGCCTGCAACTAAAGAACACCACCATTTGTTATTACTTTAGGCGTTTGACCAGTGGCTCCTGACGGACCTGAAGGACTTGGACTACCCTGTTCTCCCTGAGGGACTTGCTCAAGCCCACAACACTCAGCTAAGCGGTACCTTCTGTGTACAGGCACGAACTATCCAACTTTGCGTGTGTGCGTGTGCGTGTGTTTTTTAAAATTTTTTTTTTTAAAGAAAGTACATATAACTTGTCATCGTTACTTAACATTAGGCACATGAAAATGAAATGAGCAAGAAACACCATCATGTAGCAAAACATCGATTAGTGCACAGCTTCACTTTACAATACAGTGGAATGAATACACCTCAGCTCAAATAATTTGAAATTTGACCACATCCGCTATTTTTAATGACTCATCTTTGCATTAGCCTCTGTCAATAAAGATTATTTTTTTGTTGAGGTTTTTGGCCCGTAATACATTTCTTGTTTTAGATTATTACAGGTGTATGACCATTAAGCATGCCAACGTGTTACGTAAATATTTTCTGTACAATTAATAAAGGTTAATTTGCATTTCTATTGTTTCCCATGGGAAATGTTTTCTGAATGCAGACAAATGAACAGATTGTTTTGACCATTAAGGATTCTTTGTATTGTGACTCTATTTTTATCTATAGTGTCTATTCACAGGCAGTGATCTTATTCCCATATCCCACTGAGCAGAGAATGTTTGTATGGTAGTGGATATTGATTTATTTATTTTTTTTGTCTGGGTTTGTTCTGATTTGAAAAGACGCCGGTCGCCAACAGTTCTAATGGTCACGTGAACTTTTTCTTGCCGCAAGGAAATTTTGACTGTTGGCTAAGGTTTGCGACCTTGAATGAACCCTGATGTGAAATCAATATTTGCTACCTTGGCAAATACTCATAAACGTTCGCCCCTCGGTGGGATACAAGCTTTAGATGACAATATTTTTCAGGGCAGTATTGTATCACTCAGCAGGTAAAAATAAAAGCAGCCTCTGTTGTAGGTTGACTCATTACAGGACATCAGTCGGCCCGCGTATGGTCAGCTGCAGCAATGGAGGGGCACGGACTGCGCCAATGACAACATTTCGGCTGTCACACAGAACACTCAAAAGCCGTGGGAGGCCAGACCCACACGTATGCTCCTGCTTCAGGTTAGTGGCTCATTTATGATCCGGATGGCCTTTCAAATTGATTACAATAATCATCATCTTTGTCGCAGGTGACAGATGGCGTCCAGAGCCTGGAGGCCATGGAGTATCAGACGATACCTGCACTGAGCACTGCTCTCAGGTGAAGGACCACACATACATTTATTTGCATGCTAACTCTCACGTTAGACAAGAAAGAAACACAAATGATGGTTAATGTTTTCAACCTCCAGGCCTGGTGTGAAGCTGCAGCTGCAAGGGCAGATGATCTGCAGACTTGGGATGCTTTTGTTGGGAACGGGAAACGTGAAGGTCCTGGGCGGGGAAGTGGAAGACTTGGCCGAAAGCAACAACCAGGTTAGTTTTCTAAAATTTGAGACTTCGACGTAGTTTTTCTTTTAGCAAAAGATCAGATGGAGCAGTGATGTTTTTATATTAAGATATTAGTTAGCAGTCTACATGCATTGGGGCAAAGTGGGGTGGTGATCAACCAGATGCAGCAGATAGAGCTCTGGTATACTTAACCTTTCACTGATACAGTCTGCATGCATTGGGACCAATCAGTACAGTAACCCATATTTGGAGTAAGGTGCTGGTCCAACAGATGGAGGTGTGCTATTTTTATATTTCACTGCTGCGGTCTGCTTGCAAAAGGGGAAATGACCCACCAAATTTCAACAAGTAAGATGTTGACACTTGTCGTAAACAAGCGTTCCCAGATTTATGTGTATAATTGGTCAAACTATAACTTCATGGACTGCCTTTTATGTCAGTGACAAAGGCCACTGGTTGAATAGGCTACATGTTGACTCGAAGAGAATAGATGGTGACTGTTTTGTATTGTATTCACTGGAGTACTTAAATTACATTTACAAAAAAACATGTTACCTGTCAAATATCAGGACCGGTTACCATCGAGGACCACTAAGAGCTAGCAAGCTAGCCTGTAACTTTTAAGTAAATACTTTACTAAATCCCAACTCAAATCACCCACAGCGTTACCATTTATACCAAATTACCAAAAACTTCTGCTAAACTTGTCACCGGGAATTAAAAAAAAAAATACCAATTTGCGGTTGATGTTACCTATCATTGTCATTGAATTAAAATTTCGAACTTGTGTTTGTGTGCACCTGTGAGACGGGCGGATTGAGGCGAACTTCTCTCTTACGTTTCTCTCGTTATAACACAATGGTCATGTGTAAATGTTTGACAAACCTTTTGAAGCTATCAAATCTAATTTCCCTTCCAGGATGAAGTTGTCTGTCTATCTCTTCGGCATGTCACGCAAGTGGTTTGCATGTTTGCCACATAGTTCTTTTTAAATTGTAAATTTTTAAAGTAACCCTCCAAACCCTCAATGTAGGGGGGTTATTTTGAACATTTGCAGTTGCAGTCTGCCTGCGTTGGGCTGAGTTGGCTTTTGACCCACCAGCAGTTAGTTCCTACTTTATAATGCACACCTACAGCAGTGGAGAGGAACAATATGGCCTGGTACATCATTTTTCAAATAAAAGAAATCATATGAAGATCGGGTTCATCTAGAAAAAAAAGTGATACATGTACAATACTGACAGGGAAGGGTTCTATGTCGGGTGCTGGGACTACCCGAAGATCAGCAGCAGCAGCAGGAAGAGGAAGACCGGGGAGAAGACCAACCATCACACCGAGGTAAAGAACCTCCATGGCAACTTGTTTCAACTTATGTGCTTCCAAAGTCGCTCACGCACTCAAAACTGCTTAAGATGATGCCACAAACCAAGGAGGCCAGGACCTAGAGATAGATGACAGAGAGCTGCTGGCAGGTCTGGAGGCCCAGGAGGCGGAGCAACAGCAGCAGGTGGAGGAGGAGTTAGTGGTGGCGAGACATCCGGTCAATCCCATTCAAGACAGCGGCTACCGCACGCTCAGCCAGTTTTCAACTCTGTCCTCGAGAAGCTCCGCCATTAGGGGCCTGAGTGCCTCATCCAGCAGGTGGGTGGTTTGTTAGCGTGATGTCAGGACATTTAGTCACAAAAACTCCTCAGTTTGTGCGTAATCGCCATATCATTTTACATTTAAACTTGCCTGTCTCCATTTATTGCTCTGGTTTTGAACAAAGACGTCACACATCAGGAAAGAAACAGCCTATTTCTAGATAAAGGAAATTTGGTTTTATTTCTGCTTTGCACACTGCTGTGAAATGTGAACGTTGCTACTTGGAATAATAGCTTATTATTCCAAGGGAACATTTAAATTTTTCTTTTTAACTGCTTTGGTAGGTTATCTTGGTGGGCCCCACATTTTTGTTTTTAATTCAGCCCCCAAAGCAGGTTTCGCATAGCAACATGAAGTTTGGTTGGCATGTCTGTCACGAGTCGACCCATAAATTAAGCCTCAAAAACCTACACCTGAAAAGAAGCTGGAAAACAGCCCTTTTGGGGCGAATTCCAGGCATAGCACTTTGATGAATAAACAGAGAATTCATCCAAAAAAACAGGCATCCTAAACAGAGTGATTCTAAATGGTGGAGCCTTACACAGTACCTACACTACCTAATGTGGGTGGAGCATACCATCAAATGATAATTTTGAAGATTAGCCATGGAAAATGTGCTTCCAGGGGACCATTCATTGCTGCTGGCAGCTTAGATTATTATTTACTTTTGTGTTATGGCTGCATGTCCAACCTTGACACTTGGGCATATGGTTTGTCAATACAGCGCGATCAGCACTTGAAGATAAATTAAAATGAATTAAATGGTAATTGGGCACTTAGTTATCCAGCGTAAATCCAGATTTTTTGTTAATTTATGACCTTTTCTCCTTAGAAGTGAAGCCTCTATGCACTCCAATGTGAGCAGAGTCAATTCATTTCCAAGCGGTCGCCGTGGTAACGAGCAAGCGGAGTCCGGCCCCGTCGAGCCCTTGCCTGCACGGCAAGGCCCGGCGGAGCACAATGTCGACGACGACGACTTTCCCGATGACGATTTTGTTGACTTCACGCTGGACAATTTGGATGCCGAGATCCTCCATGGAGGAACGGCTCCTGTGCGTGAACCTCCTGTGGAAGAAGACGGAGGTGACGTCATGGAGGATATGGACTTTTTACCCGTGGACATTGAATCCTATGGCGAGACCGTACAAGCTGCTGCCAGTCAGTTGCCTGCGAATGAAATAGTTAGGAAAGAGAGTGTACTTCTTGGTGGGAGTCACACCTCAAACACTACAGGAGCAACTCCGGACACAATGGGTGATATCACCCTCACCTCACCCCCGTTTACATACCTGTGTGTGCTCGACGAAATCTCCCCACCCACCTCCATAACAATCAAAGCCTTCATCGTCACCCTCCTGGGCAAACTAAGTGCCAGTGACGGCCTGTGGCGAATCCGCGCAACACTTTCGGACGGCAGCGGCTACCTGGATGCCGAGCTGTCCGACCGGGTCCTGACGGGACTGCTGGGCTTCACGGTGGCCGAGAAGGGGATAATGAGGCGTGACCCGACCCGAAGGGCCCAGCTGGATGCCGGTATGAGGCGTTGTCAGGAGGAGCTGGTGGATATGTGCTGCCTCATGACTGTGGAGGTGGGCGACAGGGGAGCGGTGGTGACCCAGGCCGAGCCTGTCACCGAGGCGGTCTGCTGTGAGCTGGAGCGGAGGGTGCGAGACAGGAAATGAGAATGGGAGCATGGCGGTAATGAGAACATAGACATTTACCATGAGCAGAGTTCTTTTAATGAGACTTAGGTGTTTTTTTTCTCCTATTTGGGAAATGACTGCGATCAAGCTGCCCTTCTGCTTCCGATCTGGAGGAGACAATGTGTGAATTCATGTCGCAATGCAGCCCATCTGCTGCACACCAATATAACATGCTGTCGTTAGAGGAGGATTTCATTCATTTATTCACGGAGCTATTTCTCCCATGCAATGTCTGTCATTATGCCAAGTGCATTAAAACGTCAGATTTCTACTAAATGCTGAATTGTAAGGCGTATTTTTGAACTGTAATGAGAAGAGTGCGGCAGAGGACCCGAGTTTATATTCAAATTGCGGTAATGAATTGCCGGCTTTGTATTCATTCATTACATGCATTACATCTCGTTGGTGAAATAATTGAATATCCAAGGGCAGTGCAGGTCTTCAATAAAGTCGCCCCAGGGGAGCAAATAGGAAAGGAAAATGAGGAAAAGGTCATGATTTTTTATTATTTCTCGTCATTACAGAGCTCCTCTGTGTTTTTATCCTAATGAGTTTGTATGTGCGACACAAACTGTTGTTGGCGCTCTTTTAATATTAACTGTATACAATTGTTTGAAAGGTGGTTGGTGTTGGTGAAATTGGACTTTTTTTTCTCTAATAAAATTACAATGAGTCATCAACATGCGACAAATGTTTCAAGGTTTGATTAACTGCTACCTTTTGGGACATGCACCATAGAAAGCAAATGCTAGAAATGAAAGGAGGCAGAAATCATTAGAATCATTTGTACCACGCGCCATCTTTTGTTTCTTATCAGCCATCGCACAGGAGCTTGTTGCTGCTTTTCCACCAAGCGATCACAGCTCTAGAGATAATGAATTCAAATTAAACTTTGGTATGCTGCAATGGTCCTCTAAGTTGTTATGGTCTTGGACGGTGGTGCAAAATCCTGTGAAGCCAAGGTCCCCTAAAGAATGAGCTGTATTTCTTTAATAAAGTAACTTACTTCCTGTTTTTTCCATTATACTACAAGAAAAATCTTTGGATGTTACGACTACGACCATATTGTTAGAATTTTGCGAGTTGTATTATCTTTAGAATAAAGTAGAAATATTACAAGAACAAAAGTGAAATAAAAGGGGCATATATTCAAGCCTAAATGCTTTTTTTTTTTTTTTTTTTACAAATAATTGACAGTCAATTTTAAAAAGTCTAAATAATGAGACAAATGCTGCAATTTTGAGAGCCCAGTATACTGAAAATATATAATGTACCATTCATTATATAGATAGCAGAAATATTTCAAGAATAACTTCCTGATTTTAAGGGATTTGTTTTTTTTTTTTATGAAAAGGAATAAAGTCGAAATTTGAGAATAAAAACCTTATAATGTTGAAATGTTATGAGAACGAAGTGAAAATAGGGGGGAAAGACAAAAAAGGTGCTACTTCATTAGAATAGGCTTTTGTAAATAATATGCTTTTACAAGAAATTTTATGAGAAAATTGTACTTTACTATGAAGAAGTTGTCATTTTAAGAGCTGGCGTCAAAATGAGAAAATTGCATATTTTTTGCATATTAGAACATGGGGAGGGAATAAATTTATATTATACAAGATAAGTTTAATATTACAATTTTGTCGTAATGTTAAGAAAAATCTCATTGATAAATCTGTTTGATTGACACTGTCAGAGATATTCTTTGATCAATTTATTTATTACTGTTAATGCATTATTTGGTTCTGGATTGAGTGCTGTTTCCAAGATGTTTCCTCTTTTTTCCATTTTTTTCCCAGCAAATAATAGAAACAACATGTTGGTTCTCATTTAGATTCTGCATGCATATCTGACAATGTGTGAGTTGAATTCATGTACTGTACATGCGGTGTACTGTGCTATACTGCTGTGTGCACTTCCATTCATGTCGCTAGTCTACCTTCATTAGTGCCTAATCAGGTTGAGCATCTAAATACAGACCCGGCCATGCATTTTGATAGCCTGTTTTGTGCTAATGAGTCTGGATAGGGTGGATGGGTGGGGCCTGAGGTGGGGGGCACAGGCAACCCAGAAGGAGGCACTGTATCAGAGGGAGGGTTGTCTGTGATATGTATGCTTGTGTTTTGTCTACGTCCTGGCGGCTCTCTGCAATATGGCTAAAGAGACAATACAATAATAATTACAAAAAAAATTGCCTAAAATATACAGAGATGTCAAAATATATAATAATCCTTAATTGGTCGAGATGAAACCTATCCCACAGACAGAAATACTAATGTGTACTTTTATGTGGGACAAATGTGCTCATTGAATGAGAATGAAGGCAAAATTGTTTTTTGTTTTTTTTAATTTTATAATAAAGCTGAAATACATTATTATGATCCAAGTAGTTTTATGAGAAAGTAGTGGGAATTCTTTTTAAAGGGGAAGTCAAGGCAAAAAATGTTCTTTACAATAATATGTCATATGCGCCCAACTAATATAACCACGGCATTGTGAATAATATTCCATTTGTGGCAAGTGAATGAAGCAGAAGAATTCACTTTTATTTTTATTTTTCTCTTTTTTCATCTCAGGGGGCAGCCATTTTGACATTTGGTGTCGACTGAAAATGATGTCACAGTGCTAAAGGGCTCACATGTTTTCTGGGTTCGGTCATGTGACAATCTCTTGCTCAAGGTTGAGCTTGTGAATGTCACATGACTAAATGCAGAAAACGGGTGGATTTTGCTGCTTAATTCATATTCCACAAACACAATATTAATCAGAATACCGTGAAAAGGCTAGTGGGGCTGCATAGAACAAATTATTTCAAAGATAGATTTTGACTTGACTTATTTCCGACCGTCAAAATCTTAACAAAATAAAAGTCTAAATATTATGGAAAAAAATAGATTTGTAAATGGGTTTACATGAATTTGAGAATTGCCCTGGAAAAATTAAGAGAAAAATGCTGCAAATTCACAATAAGTCAACATTGTCATTGTGTCATCAAGGTTTGTAATTTCCGGAGAATAGTCGAAATGGTATAAGAAAAAAAATACTTTTGTATGGGGGGCGAAAAGTTTCTGTCATATTTTGAGAAGAAATAGTTTTTGTTTTTTTTTAATGAGATTTTATGACACAAGAAGTGATATAGCTATAAGAAAAAGTTGTGACGGAACACAAAGAAATCTTAATTTACAAAACTTATTGTATGACCTTAACAGAAAGATATTTGAAATAGAAAGAATAATTCAAATGAAACGCAGCATTTAACATCTTTGTACAGATGCATGAGGGTTAAAAACCCACGTTGTTTCTTAATACGTTATACAGTACTACACGTTTAACGATAATTGCTGGAAACACGTGGAGACGTACAGCATAGTATTTACGTTTGTCGCCACTCTCACAGTATATAAGAACTTATCTGGCACAATTATGACTTGACCTCATCTCGCGAGCGATTTGTAGGACCCGGAAGTGCATCATCACTTCGGCTCATCGGCTGTCTTGGCCACTTTCCATTCGAGCACTCCTTTATTGGCTGTGAGTGCGCAAACATCACGCAGAAAGCTGGAAGAGCGATGAGGGTGTGTAATTAAAAAAAAAAGGAAAAGAAAGAAAACACACATAAAAAAGCCGCCTGACATCCAGCATGTGGATCGGGACTTTGCGCTGGTGTGGCCACTTAATGTCTCGTCAACTGAGACTGAGTGCACATCTTACAGAGTAGCCAGAGGAAAGAAAACAAGTCAGACTTGACAACCAGGGTGCGGCCTTAAGGTGGCATGATCACTTTAGAGCGCCTCGTTGTGGCGTGGAAAAGTAATTGACACTTGACAGTTGAGCGGGGAGTAATTTCAGCACATTCAGTGGAGCGAACGGCTTTTTTTTTCATGATTTATGACTTTACTTAGTTATATATTTGAAGATTCCACCCCCCCATTCAAATTTAACCGGGTTGTGATCAACACTCTGTGATGTGTCAAATTTAGAATACATATTTGTTTTCATTTTACAGAGACCTTTGCGATTCTCTGCATAGCCAATACAGATCTTATGGCTGAAACGGTTTGTCTTGCAAATGATTAGTTTCTATTGCCCTTATATAATTAAAATACAATAAATAAATAGGAAATTCAAATTTCCACCAGCCGGTCACAGATACTGCAAGTGCTGTATTAGATGGTGTCTGAGAACTGTTATGATATAATGTGAAGTATTAATTTCATTATCTCATATATTTCTGGACAATTTGTTACAAAATTAGTTTATACATTGTACTTCAAAAAAAAAAAAAAAAGCCACAGCCACCTGCCCAGTCATGCTTGAATGCTATAAATAGGCGAGACCTTAATGAACAATGTAACTAATGGTCAGTTTCCTTCAAAACGTTCACTGCATGCATCACATATTTCAGGAGAGGCATCGACGAAAGCGCTCGTCCTTCCCTAATAGCTTTCCATTTGCGATATTATTTACGTGATTTCGTCGGCTGCCCACTCGTGTCGAGCCGGAGATAAAATACACGCTCGTTCCCCTTTTTAGAATGAATCTTTCCCGATTGCAAATAACATAGAGCAGAGATGCTTGAGGGGCTCGGGGAGGGGATGGAGCACATATGGGAAGAGAGTACTGTGCTAATTTCTCCTAATGGCCCCAATGCAGCTGCACTGTACTGCTTCCATCATCAAGGTAAAAAGCACAGGAACAATCCGGGGGGGGGGAGAAAAAAAACTCTATGCTCGAGCAGCTGTAATTTTCTTTGCCCTATTACATTTAGTAATGAAAAATCCTTTCTGATGGCTCAAGCTCTCTTTTAGGGGCCCACATCCAAATGTGCCAGAGGCTTGAGGACGTGAGTCATTAAAAGGAAGAGGAAAAAATATGATGAAATTGAACTTAAACTATATGAAAGTTTGCCTTTTTGTTTGTCTCGTCCGGATGGAGGAGATTTTTTTTGTGTGTATGCGTGCGTGTGTGCGCGCGTGCGTGTGTGCGTGTGCTTTCAAAAAGGAATGAACTAAGGAACCTTTTTGGCTCTTAATGGAGTTTGCTTTTAAGTTTCTATGACTAGCGCTGCTGTCTTTTGCAGTCCATTAAAAATAAAGTAATAGTAGTCATCTAGGCTATATAGGGTATTGATTATGACTCCAGAAATATGGAGGACAATAGTTTTTTTATTTATTTTTTGTCAGAATATTCAGAAATGGTGCTAAAAATATAATAAACAAAGTCAAAATTTGATGAGATTTCTTTGAGAGAACAAGTCGCTATGTTCTCAAAATGAAGTTGTAATAGTCCAATGATAACGTTTGAATTTTCAGTTAACAACAGTTGAGTTTGAATAGATAGAGAACAGAATGGGCATAATACTCCGGATCAAAGGTCAAAATGTTACATGAAACAGTTGGAATTTAATGGGGGGGAAGCTGTAACTTTACTAGAAAATAAATAGAAATATGAAGATTTTTTTATAATTAGAAAAGGAGTTTTAATAAAAGTAAATTATTAAAAAAAATATAATTTTTTTTTTACATTCTGTAGTCAGCCAAAAAAATGCTAAATCAGCGGACCTGATGCTACTGGAGGTACAGAGGCCAAAAGCCCTTATCCCACTGAGCGACTACAATTGCAAGTGTTGTCAAAGGCAGTGAATGTTGCATTAACTCATTTACTGCCATTGACGGCTAAAGAAGTCAATGATTCTTTTTTTTTTTTTTCTTTTTACTTGGCTGGTAGTGAATGAGTTAACGTCAGGGTTCATTCAGTGTTGTAGATGTTCGCCAACAGTTTTGGTGACGCTTGGACTTTTGAAAATGTCCAGCATTTCCCGTGCGACAAGAAAAGTACAAGCGAACATCTGAAGACTGTTTTGCGAACATTTGTGGTTGTTTTTTTTTTTTTTTAATGTTTTTACATTTATTGTTTTACCTGTCTTTGTTGTTGTATGAACAAATGTTTTTAAAGTGCTTTGTAAATACAGTTGAGTTGAGTATTTTACGAGAATAGTTGCATGGGAAAAATAAACTCCAAAAGTTAAGGGAATTATGACTTATAGTTATTGTATAGAAATAGCAATTTTAGCCCCTTAATGTTTTCCCTTTCACAATTTTTTCTCTCGTCAGTGTGGTCCTATAACCGTTTCTTATTAAAGGCGTAAAGATTTTGAAAAATGTAATTTTTTTTCACAAATAAGGAGAGACAATTAATCCTGTCTGTGACCTTTCAGTGAAGGCTCAGGTGAGTAATCATGAACAAGACTTAATGGAAAAGCCCATTATGGCTCCACAGGGCAACTTTGAAAGAATGTCGACAAGCGATTGACAAGCCCACAATGCAACGGGCCGCTCCCGCCATGGCGTGCTCATGTACTACCAAGTTATTACCACCATTTGAATACAAGCGCGCCGCAGCAGCCAAACAGTCGTTGAAAGAGACGAGAGCATGTAAAAAGACCATTGAGTGATTTTTATGACAAGGAAGAGAATGGCTCGCTCCCCCCCACTTGTCCGTTTTTGGGGTTTTTTTGCTCTCTCTCTCTCTCTCTCTCTCACTTCCACAGAGACGACGATGCCTGACAAGCTGGTCATTAGGAAGGTAATTTGACAAGCTGTGCATAGTGCTTTTCTTTCTTACACCTCTCCAACATTACCTCCTCTTGTTTCCTGCCCTTACTTATTATTATTAAGCACAAGAAAAGAAATCAGATGGTGTACAAAAAGTGTGTGTGTGTGTGTCAACGTAAGCTACAAGAGCATGTGGGTTACATTCTTATAGTCTGAACAATGCATGTACCAACAACGCACATCTGGTAATCTGCCATAACAACGTGGTCAAGCGGGAAGGACTTTGCTAAATCTTCCACTACCAAAACATTTGTTGTTCCTCTTGTACCACAAAAGGACAATTTAAAATGGATTGCCAGTCTTACCACATTCCACAAAGATGGCCAACATGCAACATGGCAGACACATTGGACTCATCTCCCATCTCTTAATTGCAACGTTCCTTGCTCCTCAAAGCATTGAAAGCAAACAGAAAATTGATTGCATGGCACCACATTAATTATTTAATTGTCTTAACCGTGCAGCGAGCATCAAGGAGCTTCCACGGGCCATCTTAAATCAAGGGACGTCTAATGCCTCCTCTGCGGACGTCTTCTCACCCCTCGGTGGTGATGTATAAAAACAGGCGTGTACTATCTTGCCCGTAAACGACGCGGGACTTCAAATTAAGTTTTTAACATTTTTGAACCATGTCCTGTCATTCCTTGATTATTTTAGTTTTAAATTGTATTTTGCTGAGTGGCGGTTGTCATTGGAGCAGTATTAGACACCAAAATGACTTGAGCACACCGTCTCATGGTGACTACGCTGAACCAGTTTCTAAATCTTGTTGTAATTAGGCTGATATTTCTCAAATTCATTTGGCCATATACGGAAATATATATATATATATATATATATATATATATATATATATATATATATATATATCTGCAAAGTTTTGAAGTGCAACTGTTCTTATTTTAAATTAACGCCATTTGAAACACAAAGTATGAAGTGGACATACACCGAGATGGCGCAATTGCGACATGCGAAAATGATGTGATGTCATCATTCGTAGATGTCTGCATGACCACAGTCATCTCATTTCCTGAAAACATTCCTACCTTCTCCCGCCTTGCTACTCTGTCTATCTCGTCCATCCTCGATGGAATTTCTGGTTGGAGGTGCTAGCATGTTAACCAAGGAGCGAGGACAGGTGTCAAATTTTAGATGTTTCCAAATGATCAGGATCATTATCAGGCTCCTGCAGAGCTTGCTATTGAGCTGATCATTTGAATCAGGTAGTTGGAGAAGGGAAACGTGCAGGAGAAGAGCACTTCGAGGACCGAAGTGTGACACCTGTGACCTAGGACGTTGCAATTAGAGAAATGAGATGAGCCCATTGCGCGAAAAACACTTTATTTTGCCCAACAAATGCTCCAAAGAACTCTCACCTCACTAGTATATGACCAGTAAGTTAAAAAAAATAATTCCTGATGCAAAATATTCCGCAAATATGGTCTCCATATAAAAAAAATATTTTAAGCAACACTTTTTAGATGATACCCTTGATGTACTGCGAACAACACAACAACTAATGTTAATGGGATGTCTGTAACGGGAAACCACTAAGTAAAAATGTAAAAAAAAAAAAAAAAGAAAATGGACATTTGTTTTTGACAAGACAGCCACAATACGGAATTCTAAATACGTGATATCTGTATAATATTTGTCCTGCGACATGAGCAACAACATGCCACATTGAAAAGACTGTTTTGCCACGCAAGCAGGATTAAATGACTACTTTAATATCAAAGGGGGTTAGGCTGTAAACACATGAACAAAACGTGATTTCCTGTCTGTTAGGCTCGCTGGTAGGCGAGGTGGAGGAGGACCGAAGAAACGCAGGGAAGACAAGGTAAGGGTAACGTAAAGGGAATTTAATTAACAAAACCAAAACCGAAAGACAAACAAGGGACTCGGAATAAATAAACGTGTCCAAGTGCAAACCAAGGAAGACGAACGAAACGCGGCTGGGGAAGACTAAACTTGACTAAGAAACGGGGACAGTAACGAATACTATGAGCTAGTGATGGGTCCAGCGACACTGAGGCGTCGATGCGCGCGCCGAGCTTCAAGGGCAAACCCCGTGTCAGTGCGCGTACCGCTTTGAAAAAGTCACGTGACCACTACCAGAATCGTGTCGACACAGCGGTCGCGCGCCAAACTGTGTTCATAAGGAAGCGCATCTGTCAACAGGATGGACGCTCAAAACAAGCATCGAGTTATTGCCACACAGGCGTTGTGCACACCGGCCTCTTCAGTGCCTTGCGAGAGGATCTTCTCAAAGGCGGGGGAAATTGCCTCAAAAAAAGAAATAGACTGAATAACAAAACGCTGGAAAAACTAATTTTTTGGAATAAAAATCTTTAATTACAATGAGTCCATTGTCATTCGCAACACTTTTACTTGGGCATTCAGACAGATGTTCACTTAATTTATCAACTGCGTCTCGAATATCAAAGATTTTTTTTATGAAATTGCATGTATGTAAAAATAATGTGAAAGCAAATGCCTAATCAGAATCAGAAATCCCTTTGTCATTGTACTCAAGTGTGCAACGAAGTGAGAGAGCTCCCCTCTCCAGTGCAATACAACAATAATTCAGTTAAATATATAAATTAGATAAATAAGAGAATAATTAGTGCGATGGAAAGTAATACAAAATAGGATAAAAACGCATCACGTCGCTAATCAATGGAATTGGATAAAATTAGTTTGACAGATCAGTGTCAGATGACCCTGTCAAAAGTTTCCTGCAAGTCCACCAGGTGTCAGTATTCAGCAACACAGTGTCAATACATTGTGTCACTGTGTCAAAACGATACAGGATGCCTCATCTACCCATCACTACTATGAGCTATGAGCATGAACGGGGGTAACGAGCAAACAATGACATGCTGACAAGGCAACGCAAGGGCACAGTGAAGTCCGCAAAATGGGGCAAGCTGTCGGCAAGGGGTGCTTAAATAGTCCATTGATTAGGGGAGCAGATGGGAGTCAGGTGTGTGAGGCTAACGGAGAACCGGTGTGTGGCTGGTGGGGGACGAGCGCAGAAGGAAACGCCCCCACTCAGCTGACAAAGGTAAACAAAAACAAAGACAAGGCATGGGACGTGAAAATGACAACAAAATCCCTGACATGACCGACACGGGTCATGACACTGTCAATGTCTGCCATGTTTTATTCATACAGGAGATTACTGCAGTTGATCATTTCTCCGGTCACATTTGAGAGCAACTTGTTTGTGGCATCATTTGCGGCACTCACGTGTTGGGTGTGTGCGCGTGTGGGTGCGCGGGCGTGCAACATAATGTCTCCCGCTTGATGAGCACAGATCCGAAAGGAAAGGTCACCTATGCTAGCAGGAAGCCATTGGGACAAGGAGGCATCAAAACGCCGAGAAAGGAAGGACGTCTTTCTGTCACCTAGCTTTGTATGTATGTGGCTTAGAGCCACAATGAGAGATAATCGTCGCGAATTGGGGGTTCGCGCAAACTGGAAACATGTCCATATAAGTCCAACATGCCAAGTAATTATAGACCCGCGTTGTAGCGCTCTTTGTTGACTGAAAGATTCTTCTTGCTGCCCAGGGGGGAAAAAAACTGAAGTTGGATTATGATTTCAATAAAATGATAGTGTGGCTGCATTGTTTACACAACCACCATCATCATTTGCACTTCACTCTCAAGTGTGTTCTTTTTCATCACTTGTCCTCTTTTTCATCTTATGGGGCCATCAATGTGGTTATTACACAAACATCTCAAGAAGTCTTTTCCAACTGTGCTTTGCTATATTCTTTGGTTTGATTCTCATTGTAATTAGTCCTGGAATAGTGAGGCTGAGTCCTTCATTTTCACTGTAGACTGAAAACAGATTTGACATCAAAAGAAGAACACGAGACAAGATAATAAATTTAAACTTTTCCCCGGATACACAACTTAGAAGACACGATTATTTGTAAGTATTATTATTCAAGAAGTAAAATGCATGCTCTATAGGGTTTGATTCTGGAGATGTCTTACGTCCAGCCCCTGATAGACCTCTCTTTTGTTTTGGCTGTGTTCTTTGGGTCATCACATAGGGTTCACAGTTCTCACAGAATTTCTATATAAGTTGGAATGAATATTAGACAAGTTATTTCCACATGTGCAGAACTTAAAGCTAGCATCTCTAGTTTGAACCCATCAGTGTTTCCATGTTTTGTTGCCCAAAACATCTTTGCTGAATGGCTTCACTCAATTTTAGAGGTGGTGTAACCATCCCAAAAATCTAACAGTACGACATCAAACTTGAAGTCTAAAAAGCAGTTGATCACTGATCATATTTTGAAAGACCCCAAAACAACTGGTAAGGACATCAGCAACAACCCCCAGATGGCCATTGAGCACCGATTCTATGCTAGAAGATGCAAACCACTCTTAAGTAAAGAAAATAAGAGTTCTGGGTCGGAAATTACATTCAAAGAGCTTCAACATTTTTGCAACAAACTATTCTGGACTGAACAGACCTTCACCAAAGTGACAACGTCTGAAGGATAACGCTTGGAAAATGAAAGCATCTACTGCTCATGATTCCAAAACATTTAATGGCAAATATTAAATTCAATGTAAGCTGTGTGTGGGCATGTTATGTGGGCACCTCTGTAAGTGGCCTTGTGGGTCTCGAGGCTACAGCACAGGACTTTTTGTTGCCAATCAAACCTGGTGAAACTCAAGGTTGGTAAAAATGATTATTAGAATATCATAAAAGAAAAAAATAAATGCTATCAACAGATGCATTTATTTATTTTTGCCCCTTATATAAAATAAGAAAGAGTATTGAATGGATAAAAGGTAGAATACAATAAAACAACTATGCAGAGGAAAACGAGCATTCAAAATATTTTATTTGCATTTTTTTCCTACCCACTTATCTTAATTGCTTTTTTTTTAAATGTATTTTATTTATGACAATTATAAGGGAACGATAATTACGAATTATTTTCAACACTGGATGACTCCCCCCATGAATGGAGCAATCTGACAGTGAAAGACTTGACCTTGCGTTACCTTTAATTTTTTGGACAGTTGATCTTTTGTTACCATTGGTTTTATCCATCTCTTTGATTTGTCATCAATCTTCCTCCTGTGACCACGTCGTGAGAAATGAATTAAAATTCTGAATAATATGTACACCTGTAGTCAGAGCGACCTCAAGATTCTTGGAGATGCTTTCATAGCCTCTACTTTTTGACGTGCTTGTCTATAATTTTCTTTCTAATCTACTGAGCTAACTCGCTCACTCGCTTCCTCCAGTACATGTTTAGTGCGGTACGCAGCATGTCACCGAGCTGCACAGATGACTACTTGTGTCACTCTTTAAATAGGCTGACTCACAGATTACAAGTTTTAAGACACCGGTGATGATAATTAGAGGACACACCTTGAATGAGCATATCCCTTGTGTCATATTATTTTAAACACCGTTATGTTTGTCGGAGTCTGTTTCATGATTTTTATTCATTTATTTTCTTTTTTTCGAAAGGGTACCAACAATTTTGTCCATGTTAATTTTGAACAAATTTTGCCAAATACTTGGACTTTTGTATTTCATGAATGTGCAGTCACATTGACAAAAGCCTCGGTGGCTGTCGGTCACCATTTTGGAGTCTTCATAATGGAGCTTTAATCGAATGTAATATCACACTCTCGTCTGCTTGTCGGAACGTAAAAAGCTTTGTATTCTCTTTTTTTTTTCGAAAGAAAGAGTTTGAACACCATATCAATTACAATCAATAATGCAAAGATATGATGTCCACCCTAACCATGTACGCTCTTTGTAAGTGCACATCTCCCTCATAGAATACTTGAGGATGCTTCTCGAGCGAGGCTCTTGGTGTTTATGGCTGAAACAAAGCTAGCTCATGCAAGATATCTATGGAGAAGATCCTAATGCACCCTCAAGGGCCCTCCACTTGCGCTCTTTGGCGTAGGTCGCCATGGAGATTTGCCTGTTTTAGTAACAGGAGACACTTCGGCAAGAAAACTGTCACAACCATCACTGATCCATTTAACAACTAACAAGGGATCGTGGGCATGAGTGTTTCCCAAAGAGGGTTCCGTGTGCCATGGGAGTCACATGTGAGTCTCAAGCATTTTAACCAAATTGTTTTTCCTACTTAATATTTCCATAACAGTCACAATTTTTGAGGAAGAAGCATTTTCATTTTTTATATTATAACTACATGTCTGGCGTTTGCAACAAACCAAACAGCACGGAAATTGCTCAAAAATTCAGTGAGGACTTTTTAAAGTGTGCCGAATGCTTAGTAGAAATAAAGTTCCTGCGAGTCAGGCGAAAGCTACCTTCAGGTTGAATGTTCCTCGTGGTTCTCACGACTTACAGCAGGTGAAAATATCAGAATTGAAGAAAATATCCAATTTGCCATGTTTTCCCATTTTCCATTTTTTCCCAAAATGGGAAATTGTGAATCATTATTCGTTGTTTCATTTTGGTTTTTGGAATGAATTTTGAGAAAACAAGTGTTTATTATTTTTTTTTTTAGTTTTGCCTTGAAAAACGAATGAAGAAATGACACACAGATTCAGATGAACCTCCTTCTGAGAGGGGACTCTGCCAGATATTTCCAGCAGACCCTCGCAATATATTTGGGCCTGCCTGCTCGGACCGGCATCTTCGCCGACCATCAGCGCCAATACACCACAAGGTGGTTATCAGTTGACAGCTCCGCCCCTCTTTTCACCGGAGTGTCCAAGACATGCGGCAGCAAATACGATGGATGACACGACCATACAGTTGATCGTCAAACTGCGGCGAGGGTGTCCTGGTTCTTGAACATGGTGTTTGGTATGGACAACCCTTGCTGAGCACAGATTCTGAATGCTTGAGCAAGTCCCCCAGCAACCCCTCCCCAGTGCATTTGCCCTGGCTGACCCTGCAAGGGTCATAAAGCCCCGGACAATTTAGCTCCTAAGATCATTGGAATACTCAAACCCCTCCACCATGATAAAGTGAGACCTCATGGAGGGGATTGAAATCTTTTGTTGTGAAATTACTTTATTCTCATAAATTTGTGATTTTCTTTATTCTTGTAGAATTCTCTTCTTCCTGTAATGTCACGCTGAAGTTTTGAATGAATGAATTTTATTTTTTTGCTGTGATATGGTGACATTGTCCTAAAGTTTCTATATTCTCAATATATTACAAATTTATTCTTGAAATGCTATTTTTTAATCATATTCCATCAATATTTTGACGTTAGTTCCGATAAATGTGCAGTTTGGATTTACCTTGCAACTTAATTCTTTTTTTAATTAATCAAATGCTATTATGTTATACCCCTCAGATTAAGATTTATATTTTCAGAATATCATCAGCGTCTTAATTCTACAAATTTATTTCCTTTGTCCCCCATTAGATTAAAAATGTATTATTGTAAAAAAGTTATCTGTGAAATTGTTTTCTACCGTCATAATGTTCTTACTTTATTCTCCTAAAATGTTTATTTTTCATCCTTCCAGTACAACTTATTTCTTATAAAAGTACAATTTATTTCCCCATATTACATCCACTCCCGTCATAATGTTGCCTCACCAACTCTCCACCCTTAATAACACATCCTCATTATTTTCGGCAAAATCACAACTTGCTTTCGTCCAAAATGTCATTTCCAAAGGAGGCTGACTCATTGTGAACGCAGCTGCTATCTAAAAACGTCACTATGCTCTACAATCAGTGCACCCTGAGCGGAACATGAAGAACCTTAAAACATGTAAGCACATGTAAAAAGAGAAATACAAAAACATACATTTTTTGGGGAGAACTAGTCACTCTCAAATTTCTACTAGTTTGAGTGTGAGTGCAGAGGATGTTTACCGGGGTGTTCTCAGGATGCATTTGGTAGCTTTTAAAAGGCCTTTGGGGGGTTAAGTGGGTGGTTTCAGGGTAAATGGGAATCATGCTCTGCTGCTCTGATCCCAGCGCGCGTGTGTCCTGGCTGGACCACCTGCCTTGTCTCCAAAGAATGTAAATAAATAGAGTGTATGTATGTGTACGTGTGTGTGCAGTCACAGCAGGGGAGAATTCACACAGAAAGGAGGGCACACAGCGCTAAACGCACGCGTGTTCCGAGAAAGGAAAATGCGTACGCGTGCGGGGAAGAGAGGCCACGTTGTTTCTGGGAATTACAAACGAGTTGCATTTGCTGGTGTTTATGTATTAAACGCCATTAATGTCTCCTACGCCGCCAAACCACTTGTTCTCCCAAACACAGTGGTGCGCAGTCAGGGCCAGCAAGTCCTTCCATGCTGGGCTAGACACAGGCAGATGACCTAAATAAATACACCTCAATGTTGATATTTGTTCAATTTTCTTATTGCATTCATATATATATATATATATATATATATATTAGGACTGTCAAAATTAAAATATTAACCCAGGTGATTAATAAATTTTTTAAACTCAGTTAAATATTTTAACTCAACTGAGTTTGATTTACTTAAAAAATAATCTGCATACTTTGCAAATATTGCGCCATATTAGCTGTACATCTTTCGCAAGTCAGGCCACTGGGCCTTGCAAACCAGCACTGCTGGAGTGTGGCGCTTGTGGGCACTTGTGAGAAAGTAGGAAAAATACCTGTAAAGATAACTCCATTTAGATCGTATTCAGGATCAAAGAAAGCTATTAGAACAGTCTTTGAATTAGATATACTTCATATTTGGTGATTTTGCATCAATTCCAAGCTATTATTCAAGTAAATATCTGTTACAATCTTTGCAAAAAATTATAGTTGAAAAATGTGATTAATCCAGATTAATCATGAAATTTTTTTGTGATTAATTAGTTAAAAAAATTAAGCACTTGACAGCACTAATTATATATATATATACATACAAAATCAATCCTGAAACACATTAATGCAGGGCCTTTAAAGCCGTTGTAATGTGCTCTCTCTTTCTGGACTTTGTCAGCAGACGGGCAGCTGAATTTTGCAGTGGTTGTAAGTTACTAACAGTTCATTTAGGAAGACCGGAAAGGAGAGCGTTCACGTAATCAATGTGACTGGAGATAAAAGCTTGCATTAGCACCTCTGTCTTTTCTCATGAAAGAAACGTGTGGACTCTGGCGATATTTTTCAAGTGGTAAAATCCAGCTTTCACTTTGTAGTTAATATATGGGATGAAAGGTAAATCAGAATCAAAGACAACATCCACATTACTAAACTTTGACTGATGTGGTAAAAAAAAAAAAAAGAAGCTAAAATTTCTAAATTTCTATCCCATTCCATCCCAGTTTATATGGAGTCCATCACTATTTAAAAGTCCTTATGGTTCCAGAAACGGTTAAAGTTGTCAATTTTAAAAAAGTACCGATAAAGAAATGTTTTTAAATCAAAAATACATTTGAGGATTCTCTTAAAATTCACTGTTGACCTGTGTTATCACTGTCAATCTTTCTAAACATTCCATTTGTTTAAAAAAAAAACCCATCTCTGCTCCCTATCTATCACAGTTGTGATCGGAAGTTTACATACACTTGTAAAGAACATGTCATGGCTCTCTTGAGTTACTTGTCATTTATACAACTCAAGTTTTTCTCTCATAGAGTGATCAAAACGGATACTTCCGAGTACATCCATATCCCATCACCAAAACAGAATCTACTGTGGTGTTACCTTCAGGGACACTCGGATATCCCTAATTTACGCTATCCCTCTACCATTTTCTATTAATCTATTTAATCATTTGTTTGTTTTTCTAATTGCATGGCTGACTGAGTTAACCGTGAATGGCCCCGAGGCAGTCGTCCACCCCTGTAATAAAGCGCTTGTGTGATATAACACGTGTGTGAGACGTGACAGTCGATGTCTGTGTGTGTATAGTGACATCGTACTGTCATGTGGTTCGGCTCTCGTCTCAATGAACGAGTCCTCCGTGGCGTTAATTAAGCGAGATGAACCCAAGGGTCAAACAGGCCTTTGTGTCATCATGGGACTCTTAAAAAAGGGATACCAGCGACACCCAGTGGTCATGTACTACATTATAGCTACACGTTCCTTGCTAAAACTCCACTTTATCAACGTCAATGCTGATACAGTACTTTGTACGTGCATAGTTTAAAAATCAAGAGCAGTGAGGAATAATGCAACCAAATTCTACTGGAACCTTTCGGTGACTGTAGCTGTCCCTCAGCTGAATGAACAGGCGAGACGTTTTTGGATGAGTGCTTCATTTTATTCGTTGGCATGGACGTCGCACCAAAATCTGGGTCCCCAAATATATCCTCATGAAGCCACCCCACCTGCATAGGCAGTTGGGACACATTTTTCCCCCAAGGGGCCATTTACGTAATAATGAAAAGTTATAGGACTTGTATCACTTTATTGGGCAGTTATTACATTTAAAAAGGTCACATTTATTACATGATGAGTCGTTATTACATCATTGGCTGGTACGGGGTTAGCGGTTTCTACAGGTCCCCTACATACAGTACTGGGTTGATTCCATCAAAGTAACCAGCTACAGTTGAAGTGTGACGAGGGCGTGAGCGCGCAGCATGCTTGCAAACTGCTCTCGCTGAATTCCTTCAAGGTGAAGTTCCATGGCTCATGCACCGTTATGCTGACAATCAACCAGACACACACATCAATTTATGATCGATGAACATTTCATTGCTGTCCTGTGAAAAACATGTATGTCTTTTCAATTTTGTTTTTTAATTTGTACGTGAACTGGCGTTTCTGAGTTACAGAAATCCCATTAATCTAAACATTTAAAAAAAATACTAAATTGGACATGTGTGTTTTTTTTAAATTATTTGTTATGTTGTTTTATCCAATCTCATTGTACACTGAGTGCAATGACAATAAAGGTCATTCTGATTGTGATTCTGACAATACTGTATGCATTGTATTAGATATGTTTTAGTCATGAGTCTTGAAGACTTGTGGCAAAGTGACATGTGACATCCACGAGCTGGAGGCGGTATATGACGAATCAGTGTGTGAGTATCTGGGCATGAGCTGTGGCCGAGAGCAGCTCTGGCATCATATATTTACTTGTGTTTTACTGCTCTCTCTGTATCCAGTAAACAGCCGAAATTGCATCGGCGACTGTGGCTCTTTCGTCACGAGTTTTATAATATTACATACTTCTGCAATACATTCAGAAACCACAAAACATTTGTGCACTGTAGCAGGGCCATGTATTCCATACCTGCTGTAAAGTTGTGTGCAGCAGGTGAGCACTTGTGTGGCTACCGTCACATTAGTGCTGTTAAATGTGCTGCTGAGGTAGTGTGGGCACTCCAGTTCAGGGATGTACAGCGTGCCTGAAAGCACACGCACACGCACACACCCGCACGCACACACGCGCACACATTCACGCGCGCACGCGCACGCGCACGCACACGCTCGCACACACACAGCTCGTATCCGTAACAGTAGAACCCTATTTGTTTTTCAAATAGTTAAAATGGTTGCCAGTAAGGCAGTATAGAGCCATGTGATCTCACCTATTCCAAAAAATATGTAATTAATGTCGATTAATCACATTTTTCAATTACTATTTTTTTCCGCTTGTTACAGATATTTACTTGAATATTATCTTGGAATTGATGAAAAATACCCAAATATATATATATATATATATATAGTATATTTAATTCAAAGACTATTCCAATAGGTCTCTTTGATCAGCTTTACAGGCATTTTTCTCATCTCTACTTTCTCTCCAGTGTTGGTTTGCAAGGCCCAGTGCCAGTTAATTTGAGCAGAGTGTTTTGTTGTGAGATGATGTGCTAAAGAAGTAAAGCTAATATGGTACAGTACTTGAAGTGAATGTGACTTTGTTGAAGTTTTCAACAAAAGCATATATCAAATGGACCATGTTATGTATATTTTGTTCATTTTATACTTTAAAACTTACTCATTACTTACTTACAATAATAGTAGTAAATATAATTCATTAACTTTTTGTACTACTGTTTTTGTAGATTGGCGCGTGCACTGATTTATTTTTAGTTTGACGAGATGTTTTCTTATCTTTATTATTTTCATTGCGATGTTTTATTTACTCATGCAATTATGGGCTGTTATGTTCCAAAACGTAGCACAATAACTCCTCATGAGTAATAACTAATTAATTCAAAGAACAGACACTAAAAGAAGGGACAAATGGAGCCCAGATTTATTCATATCTTCAGTCTCGTCATATTAATCTGACATATGCGTGTGAATATTCATGCAAATGTGTCCCCAATAGGATGATTCAAATCCGACTGTAGGAAGTGATTGCGCATAACCAACACTACATCTTTTGTTACCCACTTACCAAGAAACCTCTTTTGACATTTGTGGAATCATAAATGATATTAATTGTTAATAAAAAGTGAGCTATGAATAAAGCATAGGCAGTCACCTGCAACACAGGCCGTCATGAAACAGGAAACGCTGCCGGCGATCAGGGCTCGGACGCCACAAGAGGAAATGTCCCTTTTTCTCTCCGGAGCCATGGACGCTGCAATGACAACATTAGGATATTTTTTAAGGGACAAGTGATTATATTACACCATGTGGAAATATGGTTACACTCACTTATCAATGCTATGGATATGCCTAGCGAGGCCAAGTTGGAAAAGCCGCACAAAGCGTACGTGGCGATTGTTTCAGAGTGGACCTGTGAAAGGGAAATCTATCTGTTTGTAAAATATATTTATCAAAATACATGCTTTTCAAACTTTAGAGCAGCAAGGTGCATTATGATGCAGTTTAGTCTTAGGGTTATGGTGTACAGAAAGCCAAAAAAAAAAAAGAAAAAAAAGCCACCCTTACAGAAATGTATTGTTTTATGTTGTTGACATACTCCGGCCCGCCGGCCTTGCGCCTCTTGATGAACAGCGAAAGCTTCCGATAGGCCACAATCTCGTTGATGAAGGTCTTAGTGCCCACCAGCTCGGCCACCACGAAGCTGTCCTCCCATGAGACTCCCATAATTAACACCAGTGGCATGAAGATGTACGAGCAGATCAGCTGAAAGATGGTAAGTAGTTTGACTTGATTTCACATCATTCAAACTCATTTTGTGTGCATCTTTTACTGAGAAGCTGAGCTGCGGGTAGTCAAACATGCTCCCCAGCCAGGAGACGGCAGCATCGAGAAAGGTCAACAGCGCCGTGAAGGCCAAAAGGTTGACCACTACGCTGGCCACCAGGCTCACTGCGAAGATGGCCCCTTGCGACGCTGCCTCCAGTAAGTTGGTGCTTTCCCTGCAGGAAAAAGGGGACATTTCAAAAGACTAAATGACCCCCACCCATTCATCGGTGACTATTCATTTATTCACCAATTTGTGTTTTTTTTTTTATGTGGATCCAACCCTGAGCAATTTACATTTCATTGCAGTTCCTCAAAGGTCATGTTAACCATGACTGAATTTCCACATCTATTTTTGAATCAACCTTACCCATTGACCACTATTGGGTCCCACATAATATTTTAACTAGGGTGGCAGACAATAAGACTAAAATCATAATTCAAGCCATTGTTGTCACTCATTCTGCCCTCCCATGACATATTGTAAAAAAAGGTTTGTCTACTAGTAGTGTCATTGAAAAGTATTAAAGTATATTTTTGTAAGGACCCCATTTTCATCTCGTTGCTGAAAAACGGGCCTGTTTTTTGGTGCCCTCAGATAACAAGATGGTGCCAATGCCCAGTATAATTGGAAAGTACTAATCAGTGAGAAGTAGGAAGAGTGTTGAAATTATGCATCTCAGCAGTTAAAAGATCTTTTCATGTCGGTGAAGAGCTAAGTTTAGCCTAGGTTGTTATCAGAAGTCACTAAGGTTTCATGCACAGTTTAGATTATTTTTTGCACTGATTCTGAATCTGCCTTTGTTTTTCTCTAGCACATCAGGTTTTCATAATAATAATAATAATAATATAATATGGTAATAGTACTATTTTTTAAATGGATCAGATACATCAACGAGTGGAAATTTCTTCAGAAACATCATAGCTACAAATTACAACACGTGGCAAAATCCGTAATACACAAGCTTTTATAGGTCAAACTTGAAAATAAAAAATGAAAATATCGCAAAAACATTATGTGCTAGAAAAAAATATTATCATTATTATTATTTTTAAATCAATGCCAAAAATATGTATAGGAACATCCCTGATTAAAATTTGGCGTTGGTCAGCACTTTTGGGAGTGCGTCAAATACATTTCATTGCTATTCAAGGCAGGGCTTGTCCCTATTCCGCTTGAACATCTCACACTGATATACGTACTTTGGTTTTCTTACCCTTTGAGTTGGACGTCGCAACTTGATTTTGTCCTCGGACTCTCTATTTCTGGCCAGAACATTTTAGAGATGGCCAGTGAGGCAGGAGCAGACATCAACGATGCAGTCAATAAATGCGAACCTTCCACCTTGCAGAAACAAGGAAAACATTAATGAATAATCCACCTCCAGTCCTCCACAGCGCAACAATCCTAATTTTGATACAACATTAATAAATATAATGATAGCTCAGTTAATACTGGTATATCCTTCTCACAATTTACGTTTTTTTTAAAAATTATTATCAAAAATATCGTCAACTTAATAATAGCCCCATTATTTTAAAACTATCTAAACTAACTGATTGATCTGTTAACTAATGATACAGCCGATTTTAGTGAAGGTGGCCTTGCCTGAAAAGCCACACCCACTAAGAAAGTGGGTCTAGAGACCAAGCCCTGCACTACAGCTGGGACTGAGTACAAAACAAATCATCCAATCAAATTCGTTTACTTGCTGTGACGTATCCTTCGTGAGCAAGATCACTCTTTGGCAGCGGAAGTCAGTTCTCATAATATTCAAAATGCCGCATGGGAGAGGCGATAGTTTGTTTCATTCAGCATTAAAGTCAGTTTTAGATGACCAGAAACACAAAGAGTTATTAAAATCTCAGCAGCAGACGACACCGGAAGCATTTATTTCAAAACAAGTCGTTTTTTTTCTTCTTTTCTTTCCCCCCTCAACATAACGTCCACTCTCCTCTGATTGGTTCATTTCACTCTCACTGGTTTCCAGTCTAGAAGTGGCCACCATCATGAGATGTTTTAGGCGAAAAAAATGACAGGCCATTATCTTAAGATAGTGACGCAATAAAAAAAAAAAAGAGATGCAAATAAAATTGTAATAAATGAGCTGACTAGCTTATTGTTATTTGAATATTTTGCGAACGCTTTTACAAAATTTCAGTTTTGTCTGAGGAAAACTCATTTACACAAGTGTATATTTCTAGATTTTCTGCATAAATTGTTAAAGTTTCATTGGTTGTAAAGAAAATGTCTTCCCATTCTGGAATGACCATGATAGTGAGGTCCTCCACTCATAAGACCTACGAGGGTGGATTGTTTCCTCATAAGCACAGTCCTTTATCTTCCTCACCCCTAAGGAAATGAAGACTCCCAAGACGCTCCCAGAGATGTTGGCGAAGCCTCCTGTCATCACGGCGTGGATCTCGGACAAGGTGAGCTCACTGATGTAGGGTTGGATCAACAAGGGGGTTTCTGTCTGAAACATTGATTTGACATGATGATGATGAGGAGAGGGATTTGGTGGTAGCGTATTGTTGTCATGGCGACACACCTGCCCCAAGAAGATATTTGCAGCTGCGGCCATCGATTCGACCGGAGACGTTCCCATGGTAACATGCATTATGAAGCCCATCTGTCGACAGGAAGTATAATCTTGGGTGTACCTCGCATACTGTGCTTCCTAACTCAAACTCATTAGCCAGCGCCACTGCTTTCTCACCTTGCAAATCAGCCACTGCATGAAGCCCAGGTGGTAGAGCACAGAGATGACAGCGCTCAGAAAAATCAAGATGGGCATCATCTGCATGCAAAACATAAAAAATATATATATATATATATATATATATATATATATACAACACTTTTATCACATTTTTCTATGACTAAATGTCATGACGCACTTACCTTGAAGACAAAGATGTGGTCCTCGAAATTTTCCCCAAAGACAAAACGAGATCCAACATCTGTGAAAGATATAAAGATCTGCGGAGAGGACATGTGTTCATGGACACAAAATCAATTGGACCTGAAAATGTACACTAGCAGTCAAAAGTCACAATGTCCCATCACTGGGAAGTGCAAGATACTCATGTGGTCCTTGGCTGCTACCGGCACCAGGTTGGTGACACAGATTTACAAGCTTTTTTTTAATTTATTTATTTTTTTTTTTTTAAACCTAATTTCTGAATTACCTGGCCCATCTGTCCATTTTTAAAATTAAATAAAAAATGTGTCCATCCTTGATTCAAATTCAGTCCAATAAATAATTGGTTTAGTTATTTTAAATACTTGAAAAAATATAATTAAAATAATTAATTTTAAACATGCTATATTTACCTTTTATTTTTGTACTTAAATTTATTTCATAAATGTTTAATTCATTCTTAACATGTGAGTGATAAATAATTCAATTTAACCAAATATCTAATTGGGTATTCATCAGTTTAGGTATTTTTTTTGCATGTCTTCTCAAATGACTAGGCCTACCGCATGTCGATTTAAAATAAAAAATAAAATGAGTCCGCAAAAGTCTCTCTGTCATTTTTAAATTATTAATTCATTCATCCATTCATTATGTGTACCGCTTATCATTCTTCTATTTTTTATTTTTTTTGGTGACTCATTTTCAAAGTCGACAAATGTTAAAGCCTTTGAGGAGGTCTGCAGTCTTGCTGTGTCTAGTTTGAATAGCAGCAGACTGTGCTGACATAATAGCACAACACTTGTTTTAATGATCACTAAACCTGTTAAACTGGATTAGGTGACACAAGTAACCACAAGCACGCTTGTTTGCATGTGTGTGCACGCTTAAGTGTGTGTGTATATACCTCAAAACGTTGGCCAAGCCACTCCAGTGCTTTAAAACCGAAGGAGGTCCGGAGAATGAGAAGCCCAAAAATAAACTGCAGCCCAAGTCCGCAGAACAACGCTTGCCAGGACCACTAAAACATACATATAAATTATTGAGACCAAGAGTGGGTTAACTCATTTTTTAAATTATACTCCACTAGACCTTTGTAGCGGTTCTCTTCCGAATAGATCTGTAGCACTTGGAATAACCCAGGTATTCTTTAGCAGCCTTTGTTAAGACCCCACAAACTCGTTTTTATCATTGACGTAAAGCCGGAGTACTTAATTAGATACCTTCATGAAAATACAGATGTGTTGGGAGTAGTTGTCATTTTGTTTAAGAAGGTTAAGTGGATAAATTAAATAAGAATAATTATAATAAAATTAAATAATTGTTATAATAATTATAATTGTACATTTGTGGATTCAAAATAAGCCAAAATGTATATACTTGGTTACAGCTCACTGCAACTTTTTCAGATTTGGGATCTCCATCATTAGTCTGATAATATCCGGAATTATCTGAAAGAGTTCCACATCAAAGAATTCATTTCAATGTCATCCAGTTTTCTGGTACGGGTAAGAACTCATGCTGCAGTTTTCTGTACCAGTTACAAGTGATGGATTGATTTTTTTCCCAGACCTGTGAAAACTCAATTGCCCAGTTGTTTGGAGAGAAGAGCTTTGATTTGAGTGATTTTACTGATGTCCTTCAGGTGGAAATATTCAATGTATGCGAGTATGTGACCTACTCTGAAAGGATGCTTGGAGAAGAGCATCATTATAAAGATGAGGAGCAGCAAACCGAAGAAAGACACCAGCTGTCTTTTTCCTCCTTCGGCAATGTCCAGTACCAACCAGCACACAAGGCCCACCAGCAAACACGTGTATATCAGCCTGGAGAGCCGCAAAAGCAAACAACTGGGATCATGCACAGCCACGTACATCAGAGGAATGCTGAATTCCAGGACTAACCCGTGTGTGGACATGTTGTACTCATGTTTTTGTATTTGGGACTTTTATCAAGGACCAAGGACCTCAAGGACCACCTTTTTGTGGATCACGCTACCCAAACATTTTTTTTCATTAATCAGAATCAGAATCAGAATGCCCTTTATTGTCATTGTACTCAGTGTGCAACTAACATATGGATACTTTCCCTCCTTATTGCTGCTAATCCAAAAGAATTACATCTCAGAAACCTTTATGTGATTCATACATTTTGTTAGGGTCACGTGATCCACAAGTACCATTTCAAGCTCAAACTATTGGTCAAAATGTAAAGTTACTCAAATACGCACTAATCTTCTAAATGATTGATGGATATTGGGATTGGAGTTTTGGGTGGAGGAGGAATTGTTCACGAATTCTATCTGCCAAACTGCTGCTTGTTGCGAAACAAGTTGAGTTCACTGCCGTCACATAGCAGTTGTATCTTAAGTTTGTGTTTGCAAGTTAAAACCAAAAATCAGCCAAACATAGGCTTGTGCAGTATCTCTAAAAACTTGCAAGTGAAGTCTTTTGTTTCTCAAGGCACCACTGCATTTCCCCCCCAAAAAGTTGCATGTATCAAGATTAGAATCATTCATTTTTTGGGAGGAAACATTTGTATATCTGTATATCATTTGAGAAAGTAATGGGGGGTTTTTTTCAAGCAAAAGAAAAATACCTTTCAGATTTTTTCTCATCTTATTTAGGAAGAACTCATTACAAAAATCATAATCTCAAGACAAACATTTTTCGGAAAATAGTGGCAATATATACAGAAGGTGAATAGTTTCAATAAGTGTTTCTAGTATGAAATTATTATAGTATTTTGAAATATTTTATTTTTGACATTGCGCCACTCGAAATTGATGCCTGATGAATAACAACCTGGGCAAAAGCATCTACTGCACGGCTTAGCAGAAAAAGGACAAGGTAGATCTAAAAAGGAGTCACTTTAAAAAGCAGCACTTGGAAGGAATGACTTTAACATATCACTCCACATTTCTCTCCACACATCATCTGTTGGTCAGGTGAGACCAAATCAAAATCAAATGTGATTATTATGATCATTAACATCTGCTTGGTAATATTTTGAGGAACAGTCAACATGTCGCTGATGTCATTTCTCACCATCTAAGCCAAATCCAATGTCTGCTGAAAAACTCGCTGACGGGAAGCAGCCCCTCCCGTATCCGGTCATCGTAGCGTGCCATCATCCAATCCCAGATGAGGAAGAAGAACACCAGTAAGGTAATGACCAGCATGCCGAGCGCCCGATGGAAGTTCAGCACGCAGGCAACGATCACGGCGGCAGCCCAGCCTGGAGCACACGGATAATTAATATCGAGTATATATAGAGTGTTCAATCAACATGGTTTCGGTATGTGGGAGGAAACCCACGCAGGCACGGGGAGAACATGCAAACTCCACACAGGAAGGCCGGAGCCGGTATCCCTCACACGACCATTGCACTGTGAGGCCATTGTGCTAACCAGTCGTCCAACGTGCCGCCCATTCCAAAACTATGTTCCTGGAATTGACTAATTACCTGGCTAAGTTAACCGTCTGGTAAGCTGTTGAACCAAACCATCTACAGTAGCTTGCTCGCAAGCTCAAACATGAAAACGGGCATTCTGAACAAATTTCATTGACTGATTCAGTGAATGGCTGAGAATATAAATTAAAAGCTGTATTGCTGTGTATTTCAATAACAGCTAAACGGACCAAGGAACCTTAAAAATCTAAGGCATTATTTCAAAAAGTAGTGAAACACAAAATGTTAATTCTATAACTAGTGCGCACAAAAACATTAATTTTATGATTAATAATGAAATTAAATGAATAATAATTAATTGCTAAGAGGATAGGTTTTCCCAGTGATAATTTGTGCCCTCGCGGAGCTGGCCAGGTGAGGAGATTTGAGTTGATTGCGTGGATTGAAGTCTAAATAAATTTAAATAAAAAAACACCTGCTAACTAAATTCCAGATACTCATAATGGACAAAACATTTCATAACCGAGCAGTTGAGTAAATTAAATAACCCCGCTTGGATTGAGGGATTTTGACCAAGTTAAAAAATAACCCAAAATGTGTGATTTCACAACACTGCACTAGGGCCAATAAAACAACCCGGCATTTTTTAGTGTTAACCCTGAGGGATCCAGGACCCCCGGCCCACCCCAACGTCTTAAGGTAGTTACTTTCAAAGCTGAGTTGTCATCTTTCCAGTGTTTCAAGTGATATTCTTACAGAAAGCACTCACCTGCTGCGACAACCAGCTTTAGAAGCAGCCCCAGTATGCCTCGGTGTTGGATAAAAAAGCGTTTCAGTAGTGCGACTTTGCTCATCAGCTGGCTGAATGCACAGAAAGAATTGAAAATGAGGTAAAAAGGAAATACAAGGTAAAAATATTAGATACACCCCCATACCTAATGAGATAAAAAAAAAGAAAAATAATTTAACCTTTGCCATTTTATTTAAAAGTCGAATTCACTCCATGACCACACTTACATCTTAATGAATGGATGGTAAATTAATTCTATCATTTTAGAATCTCCCCCCAAAAAAGCACCCAAATTAATTTTTGCAATGACTGTTTTTTTTTTAATCAGAAAAGAATGCACACCACATTATTATAGTGTGGAATGATTATCGCCAGTTTCCAACTCTCACCATCACACACAAAGTGGACTCTTTGTGGCTGTTTTTGCAAGATGGGATTAATGAATTTATGATTTTGTCAAAGACGGGTGGTGAATATGTCAGTGGAACGGTAAACATTCCATTTATATGTTAACCACCAGAATTAGATTGATCATGCCCATAGAGGCCCTTGCTTATGATGATCGTCAAGGATCAAGACTCAAGAGCAAAGGCAGACCAGGCTGTTTTAGCGATTGACAGATGTGCCATTTCAACGGTGTTACTCTGGCGACCCCAAAAGGTCAACCACTAGAACTGCAGATGTATTCTTTGTGTTAACAATGTAACAGAGCAATGAAATAATGAAACGTCATGTCTATGCAATGTCTGTAGGACCGTTCCAAATATTGTTAATGTGTTTCATGTCTGTGTGCTCATATTTTCAAACCTTGAATCATCAGATTAATAAGTGTGAATTTAGTAAGAGTCACGTATTTGAATTACATATTGTTATTACATATGTACATATGTTATTTTTGTTTAAAATCAGTCGCGGTTGGATTGATAGAATTTTAACTTCACAGAATAATTGTTCTTGGAAGTATAATTTTAAAATATATTATTGAAAATGTGATGTGTGTTGGTTAAACCAGACCTTTTGCTCAGCGAATGGAAGGGTTGAAAAATTAATTAGTCCCTAAAAGGTTAGTCACCAATTTGGGGGTGGCCTTTGAATTTGCATGTTGCCCAAAACAAGAACCAACCTTCGTTTGTGTCATTGCTCCTGTTAAATCCTGCTTTAAAGACCAAGTGTGAAGTAAATTTGGAAAAATGCCAAATTAAATTAGTGTCACAAGTGAAGTCATTACACCTAATACAAATAATATAGCATGAAAAAATATTTATTATTTGGTATATTTGACAAAGTAGTGGCACGGTGGCCGCCTGGTTAGCACGATGGCCTCACAGTGCTGAGGTCGTGGGTAAGATTCCAGCTCCGGCCTTCCTGTTTGGACTTTGCATGTTCTCCCCGTGCCTGCGTGGGTTTCCTCCGGGTACTCCGGTTTCCTCCCACATTCCAAAAACATGCATGGCAGGTTGATTGGACACTCTAAATTGCCCCTCGGTATAAATGTGAGCGCGGATGGTTGTTCGTCTCTGTGTGCCCTGCGATTGGCTGGCAACCAGTTGAGGGTGTCCCCCGCCTACTGCCCGAAGATAGCCGGGATAGGCTCCAGCACCCCCCGCGAACCTCGTGACGAGAAGCGGCAACAATAATGGATGGATGGATATTTGACAAAAATAATCGTTTTTCCGAAGTGAGATTCTGCCAAGCGATGTGTGACGTCACACCAAGGGATTTATGGCAGAGCTCACATAGAAAGTGTAGTAAGCCAGTCAGAAATGGACTCACAAAGTGAAATCTCAAACGTATCTGAGGGGATCCGGGTATTTGAAGAGTTGGAGGAAGAGGAGTTTGTTGGAATTATGTTCGTTGGACCATGTACGAGCCAGATGCTCAGGACACTGAACGAACGACCGGCCATGGAGTGGAGACTCAGCTCATCAAGACTGGTGGAACGGTAAGATATATAGACTCTGGTCATTAGCTTTATGCTCTGCCGTGCTGTAAATGAGATAAGGTCCATTTATTCTGTACTGAGACCACATGCTATAGTGGGTTGGTATCCTACCTTTTCGTTGGTAAGGTATTTAAGATCTATATACACATTTGCTGTTCAACGATCTACTTAATACCCGCCCGCTCGTTCTCCTCAGCTCCTTGCATGGAGCAAGGATATGTCCCAATCGTCAGTCAGAACCAAAGCTTTCACAAACCATGCAACATGTGAAAAATGGATCGTCATCACAACTACCTTTTTGCAAACCCTTTATCATAAGCAAAACGTTTGAGAAAACAGATCTTCAAAGTGCTTGAGGCAAAGAACACTCCTCGATCAATGGCTTGAAATTCCCTCTCTTTGCCAGACTGAAATTGATCCATTTACGTGTCCTATTTTTTTGTTTTGGCCACTTAAACAGATGCTTCCCAGAATGCGAACAATGTATCACCACTCAGCACTAAGACATTTCGCTGAATAACACAAGAATAATGGCAGTTGCGCAGCTCCCAGAATAATCAACAATGCACTAAAATGGCAACTGGCAGCTGGTCGTTCTGGGAGTGACGTCATTCCAGAAGAATACCGTTGATTGCCGAACAAAAGCTTTTTCGTTGTTAGGGCGTTGCTATGGGTATATCGAACGCGAGTATTCTTAAAATAGATTTATTACTCAAAATACGGTGAGTCAAGGTTACCTCAAACTTGGTCTTTAAATCTCGTGTCTCTCTCTTTTTGAAGCTCTAAATTGTATTGTGAGCGCGGTGGTTGTTTGTCTGTTTGTGCCCTGCGATTGGCTGGCCAACGACAGTTGAGATAGGCTCCAGTACTCTTGTGACGATCAGTTGTTTGTGTAATGGTTGGAAGTCAAAATATTAAATCCATCCATTATCCGATCCCGAGGGTCACGGGTAGTGCTGGAGCCTATCCCAGCCACCTTGGGGCAGTCGCCGTGGTACACCCTGGACCGATTGCCAGCCAATCTCACGACACACTAAGATAAACAACCAATTACACCTAGGGACAATTTAGAGCATCCAATCAACCTACCGTACAGGTTTTTGGAATGTGGGAGGAAAGCGAAGTACTTGGGAAAACGAACACCCAGGCACGGGGGAAACATTCGAACCGTCGATCTCTGCACAGTGAGACAGGCGAGCTTAACGCCGCGCTGCCAAAATATGACATATTTCCAAATTTGTATTGCTCTCTTCATTCAGAATGGTTGAATTTGTGACAAAGCTCTTGTATTGCATGTCATTAGATTCTGATGGTGTATATAATAAAGCAGCATGAGTATATATAATTTAAAAAAAGACCTACACACTGTATTTGTGCCTGCTTGACTTTTTCTCAGCATCTTCATCAATGTCGGAGTCCATGTCGACCTGAACTTCCTCCTGTCGCACGCACACGCATGCACACGCGCACGCACACACACATTCGCACACAGCTTGAAGAGAATGCGTTTAAAACTTGTAACGCTCTATGTTTACACAAGGTCCGGATAGTTTGTTGACACAAAAGGCAAATGAGAGACATTAGAATTAACTTGTATTTTACATCAGCAAGCAGACAGTTGTACATTTGGGGAGGAAAAGTCTTAAATTTGAGGGGGAAAGTCAAATAATTTGGAAAGAAAATGTGTTGTTGAGAAAAGGTGCATAGCAATTTAAGGGGGAAAAAAGTCGTTGAGAAATGTTTACGTTTTAAAAAACAAGTCACATGCAAAAACTCTCGAAAAAATATGTATATTTTTCAATACACAAATTGATTAATTTGATTTCGAGAGAAATCAATTTTTCGAGTAAAAAAGTTATAGCTGCATCTTTTTCAAAGTGGAAAACAAGTTTTTTCAAGAAAAGGGACTGCTGTGCAAGAAAATTTTCCATATATTCTCCAGAAAAAAAAGACAAACAAATTATGCTTTCAAAAAGTTATTTGCATCCAAGACAAAAAAAGTGTAAATTCATGAGAAAACCCGATAATTTGATGCATTATTATGATTATTATTATTACTTTGGAGAAAGAAAGTATAACAATGCCCTACCTGGGCCTTAAAGGCTTCGTTGTGTTTTCCGCCTTTGTGCCTACCAATCACCTCCATCATATTTCTGCTCCACTTTGAACACACTGGGACCACAGGAGGATCCACACGCACCTTTCTCCATACATCTGCTCCACCCTCATCCACGAGCTCCTGAGCTGTCATTAGCCACCACAAGAGGGCAGCATCGCACCATTTCTCAGTGACAGTCAAATCGAGCAAAAGAGTCCACGGATGATCGTTCAAGGGCATGCCAGAGCTAAACACAACACAACACTGTATACCAGATACTGAAAATATCATGTATTAAACAAAATTAATCAAATAAAATATTAAATATTATAATATACAGTTATAAAGTATTATAACATAATAAAAATTATTTTATATATTTTATTGTGAAAACATTCTTACTAATGTATATTCTGAAAACAATATTTTCTACAGTTATTACGAAAATACATATTTATATTTTGGAATATGTTTACAACGTATTTAAAAAAAATGAAGTAAAATGAAGCTATCACAAAATACGGAAAATCACAGATGCCATTAATATTATCAAATGCAATAAAATATAATACATGTACAATTGAATAAATATTGTAAAATTATGTATTCTACTGTCATATTTGTATCTCTAATATCACACTGTATGTACTATGTTATATATCTAGTCAAGTAAATTAAAATACTTAAATAAATTACACAAACATTCTTAAAGGGATCTTTCAGTCGAGATGGTACATTTTTCAACAACAACCTCAATGCATGTTATTTATTTATTCATTTCATTCTTTCTTTCTTTTTTCCTTTCTTTCTTTTTTTCTCTCTTTCTTTCTCGATCAGCTGTTTTAAGACACGTGTGACAGCTCTGACGAAGGCTGAAGTGACAGCCGAAACTGTCAGGTAAGCGTTTTTTGCTCTCGACTTGAAAAGATTTTTGCCTGAAAAAAAGAAAACTTGCCAAGATATATAGACTCTGGTTATTAGCTTTGCGTTATTGTTTTAAATTCGATGCTCTGCTGTGCTGTAATTGACGCACGGTGAAATTAGCTCCATTGATTCTGCTAGTACTGAGACCGCATGATATAGTGGGTTGGTACCCTACCTTGACGTTGGTAAAGTATTTAAGACACGTATATATACACACAAATATGAATTCCCTCTCTTTGACATAATGAAATTGGACCATTTGCGTGCCCTATTTTTTGTTTTGTTTACACAAACAGATGCTTCCCAGAATGTGAACAATGCATCGCCACACTGCACCGAGGTATTTCGCCGAAAAACGCAAAAACAATCTCAATTGAGCAAAATAAGCAATGAATTAGAAGGGTGACTGGCAGCTCGAGGTTCTTCGTATGACAAAATTCTCGAAGAATACCAGCGATTGCCGAACAAAAACATTTTTGTTGTTAGGGCACTGCTATTGTTCTAATTATGAATCGAGGACGTTTGCGTTAAGCAAAACTAATGTGAGTATTCTTAAAATAGATGTATTACTCAAAATACGGTGGGTCAAGCACTTTTAGTGCAGTTGCTGTCACGTCATGTAAATGTCCAAAAACTGCGGCCTACTAACACCAAAATTCACAAATACATTCTTATTGTCCACTCCAGCCTGTAAAATAAAATAATTAAAAAAAAATACCAGCACAGGGTGGAATGGTGAAAGACCGGCCTTCCTTTGCGGTGTATAAGATGTTCTCCCCGAGCCTGCGTAGGTTTTTTTTATGGGTACTACGGTTTCCTTCCACGTTACAAAAACGTGCATCGTAGATTAATTGAACACTCTAAATTGGCCCTCGCCGTGTGTAGTTGCTCAACTTTGTGTGCCCTAAGATTGGTTGGCAACTAGTTCAGGGTGTAACCTACCTACTGCTCAAAGACAGCAGGGATTGGCTGCAGCACGCCCGCAACCCTTGTGAGGATACGCGGAACAGATAATGGATGGATGAAATAATTCCATTCATCAAAAGTACTTCATAACTGGTGGGGGAGCAATATTTTTTAATACATGCATGAATCAGATAAAAAAAAAAGAGAAAAAAACTATCTTGGTGGACCTAATAATGTGGGCAAAGAATAACTGCCCTGATGTGTCACTCATTTGCACGTTTAAAGTGTAAAAGCAGGCATTGCACCAATTCAAATACAATTAGTGCTAAATGGAGCACAGAGACGTGATGGATGACTTGTTTTCAGGAATTATGACACATTACTGTACATACACGTGTGCGAGGCCGCCACCAGTGCCACTACACTTCTCTTGGTGCAATAATTGCAAAGTGTTATCCGCCAGGACCTATGAGTGACATTAGTGACGTACGGCCAGACTTCATTATGCTTGGAGCAGCCGTCACTTCTCAACAGAGAGGACACAATTAGTTGCAATATTCTCTTGTTGTGACAACCTTTTAATTAGAGCCATGGACACACGTCTTGTACTGTCTGCGTGTATGCATGCGTGTGTTTGTGTGCGTGTGCATGTACACGCGCAAGCTCCATAATTACACTCCGCGATTCAGCAGTAGTGTCCGTGCGTCACCACAAACGTCATGTTAAAGTCACAGCACAGGAAGAGGAGGAAGAGCGTGGATGTGTGATGTCATTGGCTGTCAAATACAAGGTGAAACACGGAGCACAGCGAGTCAATAAAATCCTTAAAAAAACATGGAGCACAGTTGATGTGAGACGTAATGACATCTTATTCTCTTATTCGGGTGGCAGGCAAAAAAGTGATCTGGGGAAAATAAGGAATTTTGTAGCAGACTAATTCTTCAAACTAAAACTTAAACAGTGAACATCTACATATTTGTGCATGGGCATATGTATATTTCCATTTATTTCCATTTTATTTTTTTGGGGTGTTGCTGACTTTATGCTTTCAGTTCTGTGTTGTAATGGCATTGCAGTGTGAGTTTCCCTGTTGTGCTAAGTTGTCTTTATTAGGGAAATGGGGAGAAAAGTAAGCATCTGTTGTTAGAGGTGTCTATAATTCTACTGACTTCGCACAGGTGCCTGCCTGTGTGGATGCCTCTGAGGATGTGTAAAGTCCGGATTCAGTCATCCACTCTGCTGCTTTCCCAAGCCACTGCAAGGCCATCCTATCCTTCACAGTCCAAACAACTTGTGCAGCAGTAGATCAGGAGATTTTTCCTGGTGACTCAGAAAAAAATTCCTTGGCAGGTGTTGAGGAAGTTGGGCTTGGCTTTTCATGTTCCTTTTCCTGAGGAAGTGCAGTCTTTGCCATGCTTCCTCACCTGATGGGAGAAGTTGGTGGACCAGGTGAGGACTCGTATGGCTTTCTACACTCTCCATCGATGTAGAGGGCGGTGTGCTGAATGCTCTTGTATTCATGATTCATCTCTTCCGTCTTGGCTGAATTCAGGTCCAGATTGTGATTTCACACCATCACTGGAGATGTTGGGCCTCCTCCTGTAGGCTGACTCATCGTTGTTCCTGATCAGCGCTACAAGGTTGCTGATGCATTGATTTGGAAAGCAGTTAAGGGAGAAGAGGAACGTGCTTAGGACATATCCCTGAGGTGTCCCCATGTTCAGGATGAAGAGTGGAGGAATTGTTGTTAGCCATCCTGATGTTCTGGGCTCTGTTGCTGAGGAACTCTAATATCCTGGTGCGGATTGAGGTGCCGATGCCCTGGGTGCTCGTAGTTGTCACCAGTTTATGGACAACTGTATTAGATGCAGAGCTGAAATCCTCAAATATCATCTTTGCATACAGTGGCTGCTGCCAAAGTCCAGGTGTCTGAGTGCTGTGTTGTGTCCTCTGTTGACTTGCTCATTGGGAATGTTTTATTTTAAGAAAGTGGGAGGAGGATAGCAGTCAATTGTGAATTTGAGGGGGGTAGTAGATTCAAATGTGTTGTTATTTTCTAGATTCAAAAATTATTTCATTGGTGCAGGCGTGGGGCTCGTTTCTGTGTTGGGAAGGGGGGTTGTTTAGTTGCATATTTTCAACAATTCTATTAAAGTCCTCCACTACAAATTCACCACTGTTAAAAACATAATGGTGGTGTTGCGTCATCAACAAAAGTCAAAGATAGTTCACTGTCGCTATGGATTCCGCCATATTTGGTGTCCATTTGAACATAGAACCACAAACTTGTGTAATATGTTATTGTATTTATGATGAAACGTTTGGCAAACTATGTCAAAGTGTCAAAATTAAGGCAACATTGAAGCATGGAGAGATGATATAATATCTAGAACAGGTGTTGGGTTTTTGCCAAATGTATCTATTGTTGCCACTACCTCCTGGGTGGAAAAACTATGGAACGGAATGCCAGATTGGAATGTTTGTACGCGTGGGTCCTGAAAACAAACTCCTTCCTTTCAGCAAAATTTGTAACATCTTTGATAAGGCATTTCTTTTGACCACAAATGTTATCTCTATGGGTTTGGGGTTCATTACCTGAATGCATTTGGACTTGAAGAGGATTTGTTCACTGTTAGTGTGTCTTACCTGATTTTATTGCCACGAGGGGCCGTTTTCACTTGAAAAGTTTCAACGAGCATTCATTGTACCCTATTGCTGTTTTTATATGAGCTGTCTGAAATGGATATGATCAAAGAAAAGTGTTTTGAATTGAAATTTTGTCCTGTTTTATTGAAGGAAGCATGAGGTATTCCCCCCCCTCCGACCCCTGTGGCGTTGACATGAACACTCAGTGTGTCTAAACTAGAGGTTGGCAACTCCCGCAGAGAGGGCAGCTTTCCGCATTTTTTTTACGTGTCCCTCCTCCAATAGACCAGATTCAGATGATCAGTTCATCAGCCTGATAATGATCCTGATCATTTGAATCAAGAGTGTTGGCGGAAGGAGACAGCTGAAACCTACAGGAAAGCGACCCTCAAGCACCGGAGTTGCCTAACCTTGATTTAACACTCAATAGTGTCATTACTCTTCTGTCAACACTAAATTTTGTTGTTGTAACACTCTACCCAGTGCTGTACATTTAACACTAAAGAAATTGTTACATTAGCACCAAATCATGTGGATGCATAGACACTTTACCAATGTTAAAATTAACTCCCTATCATGTTGGGTTAACACCAAGAGCTGGGTGGTGTAGTGGAGGCATGGGTATTTTTCCTCACACTGTCGAGTGTTGGTATGAGCACTTGTTGTTAGTCTACGATAAACTGCACTGTCAACACATTTCTTTCTGGAACACTCTTCGGTCTTGAACTTTTAACACTTTTGTTAATGGTTCTTCCACATGCACATTGACACTTTGCTGTTGTTAAATTTAACACCTTAAGTGTTGAATTAATGCCAGCAGATGTGCAGTTTTTGACATTTGATGAAAAATATATTTCAGAAAAGATTTTGTTTGATTTTAAAGAAAACATACATTCACAACAAAAAAAAAATCCAGTTGGATTGGTGGAAATAAGTTCAGACAATTGTAAAAAGATGTATTTGTTAGGAGGGAAAGTGATAAATTATGAAATCTTAATGATGAAGGCACCTCAAGGATATATTTCTGTGGGGCAAAAAAAGCAAAATAGCCGTTCTTTTTTCCAGAGGGGAAAAAAAAATATGTAGCTGTTTGAAGACAAAAACCCAATACTTTCCAGAAAGGCTGTATTCTTTAGGAAAGGTAATATTAGATAAAAAAACAAGAAAAAGCACTGCTGTATTTCTTTATTAGAATAAAAACAAAAGTTTAAGAAAAAAATGAACCCGTGCAAGAAACAGTTGCGTATTTACCAGGGAAAAAGGGGGGATTGTTGGAGAGCAAAAAAAAAAACCCCTACAAAAAAACAAAACAAAAAACAGCATTCCTTATGTGGCGAACTTGCATATTTGGGACAAACTTTAGCTCTGTATGTTGCAGGACATTTTGTGGGAAAATGTCAATGTTTAAAAAAAAATCTAGAATATTTAGGATAGAGAGATGTACCTTATTTTGTTTGGGACAAAACTACATCTTTGTGGCTGCTCCACAGCCAAACGTGACCTCCTCATTCATCTCTCGTCTCTTTCTTTCTGACAAGGACATTCCTTCTTCACTACTCAAGGCAAGTCCAGTGCAGACAAATGTTAACCCTTTACGTCCCAGACTGGCCTGCAGACTGGACCCGTGCATGTTTTCTATTATATGGGCAGCAGCTTGAATCTATAAATTAATACGTTTTATCCATAAGGGAAGTGTCGAGAGAACGACGAAAGAGTGGTAGTGTTGTTGAAGAATAAAGGGAGGTTGTTTTTGTGGCAAATATTTTTATCAGGATTCGTAAATGGTTGCAAAGATGTTTGCACAGTTTTATCTTGAAATTCCGAATACGTTCCAAATTTTATGGTGACAAGAAAAACAGTTTGCGACCATTAATGTAACGTATTAGTGGCATTTCCATTCATTTCAGTAAAGAACAATGCTTTGACATGACTGTTTTGAGACACATGTGTGGCAATGGAACTTGATTTAGACGCTTTATTTATTTTAAACATGAACATTTTGTAACACAATGTTGTTGTGACCGCTTGTGGCAAACTTGTTTTATCCCACGAAACAGTGGCTTTTTTTTTTTTTTGTGGGGGTGGAGGTCTGCTTAATTGTACACCGATTTATTTTTTATTTTTTTTTATATATTCTTGCTGGAAAAGAAGACTTTGCAGGGTAATCCATCTTGGAGTTCCTCACCTGCAGACTGGACAACCGTTACGAAGTGCAAATGGACTCTGACGTGAGCTGCCTACTGGATCCATCTATCCATCCAATCAGAGGACGAAGGGGGGGTGAGGGGGCGACAAGAGAGGGAAGAGCGAGAGAGAGTCTTCTTGGCACAATGCACTGAGTGTGACAGTGTGATTTCAGCTGCACAGAAGGAGGATTTCACAGGCAGTGTGTGAGGGGATAAAAGGAGCAAACTGAGCATTGTCTTGCCTTTTCACACCTTGTCTGACCTGCCTGTCCAACAAAGGATATTTTTTTTGTCTTTGATCCCCCCTGCATCCCCTTTCCCTTGATTGTCTCAACTCATCCCCACAGCCGTCCTGGGCTCGGGCCGTGGGGGCTGCTCGGCGCGCCTTGGCTGAGATTTGCAACCCGACATGAGCGCACAGAGAGCCGGCGCTAGTGGGGCTCCGTGGACCCCGACGCCGTGGAGGAGCTATAAGGGCTGGATGTTGTGCTTGTGGTTGGCTGCGGTCGGGGTGGCGGTGGGCTCCGGAGACCCGTGGCTGTCCGCCGAAGCATGCCCGTCCTCTTGCGTCTGCAGCAACACCAGGATCTCCTGCGTGGACCCGGAGAGGGGCATCGCCACTTTTCCCACCCTGCAGACCGAGGAGATGGAGAACATCACGGACATGTGAGGGCTTTTTTTTTCTCCGTGCGCACTCGAACGAATATACCCGCGTCTCCTCCTCTGCTTGGCAGCTGACGTCTGCAGCCAGAGCAACCATTAAGCATAGATTTGTATTGATGCATCCATCTCGTATTTTTAGAAGCATCTATATACATTGAAAGCAATGTAACAAGGCACCAGCATTGCATAACCGGCTCATTGTCATTTAAAGCATTATATTTTTGAGTGACTCACAGTTCTGAGGGTCGGGATTCGAATTTCGACCCCTGTGTAGACTCGCGAGTAATACCATGCTTGCATGTAGCTTTCTCCCACGTTGCAAAAAAAAAAAAATATTTATATAGGATCAATGTAAGACTGAAAATTGTTCATTGGTGCTTGTCTATTTGCCTGCTGATTGGCTGGCGACCAGTCCAGGGTGTAACCCTCTCGCACCAAGTCAGGTAGGATAGGCTCCAGCTCACGGTGACCCCATAATGAGGACAAGCGTTATAGAAAATGGATCATTTTAGATATTCCTTCTTCATTCATATAAATTGACACGAGCCGCGCAGCGTGTACTGTCCAAATATTAGCACAGACAACGGATGGCCGTGATTGTCCATTTATAAAGTCGACCAGCAGAGATGAGGGGGAAAAATCAATTTGACAGTGCAAAGGGAGAGAAAAAAGATGATGGATAGTGCCGATCGGGATCAAGCGATTATTTATCAAAATGATAAATCAAGAGGACAGGCAGATTATATAAACTGGTGTAAGCGTCTCAAGCAGAGATTGGGTGCTGTTATCGCACTTGGCACAAGATAAACGGCCTTGTCGGTGATCACTTTCTGTCAGAGATAAACGCTGGATCTTTATTATCCTAAGGCCTTGGAGGGGTCCTTGGGAGTTTGTTTTTTGTTTTTATTAATCTCATTTGTTTTATTTTGCTTTAAGATTAAATGTATATAAAACATTTAAAAAAATAGTAAATACTAATATTTTATACACTGTAAACAAGCATAAAAGCATTGATTTACAACTGCTGTTATCATTACGTCCGTGCAGATCATATCAGCTGGTTGTTGAAGCAGCCTTTCAATCATACTACGTCATCATACTGCCCTTACATGCCCCGCGGGATGAATAAAATTCTCTGACTTTGAACAGTTCATAACCACAACTTCAGGTATACCAGTGAATTCAATGTGAATATATACCGCAACGTGTCCCAGCGAACATCTGGAATATTATGTTTTCCCTCCATGCATTGCCATAGAGTTACGTTTAGCGGAGAACATGGTCAAATTTGATGGCGATTTTCCATCACAGTTAATTTTTGCTTCAATTAACCGATTCAAATGCATGGCAAAATCCAGGTGTCCTCCAGGGTACACTGTGGTCATTTACAGCAGCTTGTATCTAAACATGTAAGCCATTTAACATGGTGGCAGAGTTGCCTCCCTCCAATGCCCAATAAAATTAAACGAAAAAAGCCAAAAGCTGTTTCTCACCAGGGTAGTCAATCACACTAAAATCTTTTTAATAGGTCATTTTGACATTTTAGTTTTTTTTTTTTTTCTGTAGTCAAAACGTTTGAAGTATGCATAATCAGCCGTACTGTATTGTATGCAGTTATTATATGGTTGTTTGTGTAGCCTTCCCCAAATGTCTTCCCGGCAGTGTTGGAGCACTCAGCCAAACACACCCAAAAACAAGGCAGGTTCTCATCCATATAACGCATCACAGTAGAGAGATTTTTTTGGAGGGATTTTATTATTACACCAGACCACCATTTATTTCCGTGCATCCCCTGCAGGCAAGTCATCCAAATGCATTATTTTAACGCATGATAAAATTCAATTGTCCTCTGTGGGATCATCGATCTACAACAGCCTTCCCCAAATTACTTTACCCCCTTCAACATGCTGACAGTATTAGCGCACTGCCTTCTTCCCTGCACTCACACACACACACACACACAAAAATAAATAAATAAATACATTGTAGCATAAATGTAGCCATTTACGCTTGGGGAAATTAAGCAAATACTGTATGTAATTGTCATAGAAATCCACAAATGCACTTTTAATCTCCCGCAAATGCTACAGGCCACTTGCGCATCACACTTAAGGAATCGTTAAATTTGCATAGTGGACACAAATCCGGTGTTTTGGGGTATGCTGTCGTCATCTATAACAGGTTTTCCAGAAATTTTGAATTCTCTTTGCTATCCACATTGTTTCTGTTTGACAAACATATAAACCTTGCACCCACTTCACTTTTCCTCCGTTCTCACCCATACACACCTTAAAAAAAGCCATCCACCGGTTTACAAGCATATTAATGCTTTACAATTTTGTATTTTTACTACCTCTTGTACTTATTTGGATTAGATTGTAAAGGTGTACCTAATAATTTGAACAGTGCGCGTGTCGCGAGAGGTAGTACACATGCCTTAAGACTTTTAGTCACTTCCACTGTGTTCAGGAAGCTTTACAAATCCTATTTGAATGAGTTGTCTTCTCAATGCGGTTGCGTTCTATTCAGATGCCCTTGTGAGTACATAAAAGGGACAAGAACATTTATTTTCTTTATGTTCTGACATTGATCGTTAGTGTTCTCAAGTGTCAACAGTAAGAGCTCGTTTATGGGTCTGAACTCACCCGAAATGTTCTCGATTGTACCAAAGACGTCTACTCAACAAACGCGCTTGTAGACAGTCGTGCTTATCTTTGTGTTCTATATGCATGCATGCGTCTGTCCTCCCCACGTTCATTTTTATACTTTGACTGATAATTATACTCCCTTCATCAGCAGCACTTTGTCTCGCTCGGGAATGTTTGCCTGCTCGAACAAATGAGGCGGCCCGCCTGACATGTTGTTTGTTTCGCCCGACAGCTACATCGCCAACCAGAGCAGCTTCTCATCCATCAGCGACAAGGACCTGCACTACTACAAAAACCTCAGGAACTTGTGAGTCTATTGAAACAGCTTAATTAATGGAGTTCACTAATATGATGAAAAGATTAGAATGCATAGGGTTCACTTGAGTTTGTACGGGTTGCGATTGGTTAGCACATGCGCCTCACAGCTCTGCGGTTGGAATCCGGGCCCTGGCTTTCCTTTGTGGGGTTTGCATGAATTTATTTTCTTTTGGGGTTGATTCCAAATCCGGCTTTGTATTTTCTGCCGCGTATCAGGTTTTAATATTAATAATAATAATAATAATAATAATAATAATAATAATACATTACAAGAATATAATGTATTATATAGGAATATATTTATTAATTGTAATAGTAAATATTTATGAATTAAGTTCAGCAGCAGGTGGAATTTTTTTATGAAATGTCAGCTCACAACTCATGGAAAATCCATATTGTATTGTATACATACACTGTAGTCATTTTGTCAGCAATGGTTTTGGATACAAATGAGCGCGGAAAAACTAATCAAGATCATCTTTAATAAAAGGGTCTCGTATAAACTCACAGTGCAGACAAAATCCAAATTAACAGAGGAACAAAACACACGACAGAGGTGTACCTAATAAAATGACAGGTCAACTTGTACATGTACATAAAGAAATTGAAGAATGTACTTCATATTACATAGTTTGTAGTTTAAGATTTTCACATGGGAAACAACTTGGGACTCTTCCTGTTCCTGTAACTGACAATTTCCTCAAGTCCCAAAGCAAATCCAAGAAGAGGTACAAAACACATTACTGGACTGGAGAGATGGACCTAATAATATGCCAGGTGAGAGTGTGTGTCAAAAATTAGCCTCAGGCAAGCAAGTTTAAGTGTGCTGATCACGATCCAGTTACGTTGTACTTTTGTACAGGAAGACACTTTCTCAGTAAAGTGGTTCCTACTCCTGCACACATATTCTCATCCAAACACACAATGACGAGTGAAGGCTGTAATTTTTTAATAAAAGCATCTGATGTGACTCACATTCCAGTCCAAGAAAGCAGGCACAGGTACAGATAGTGAGTAACAACAACGTACAGACACATGTTCAGTAAAAAAAAAAAAGTTCTAAACAGGGAAACAGGAACTTTGTTTTGTGTCACAATACATTTCAGCACGTAAATGATAATGAAGAGGGTTGTCAAAAGTTTTTCATTTCTTTTTTTTTTTTAAATTAGTACTCACTTATGCACTGATGTGTTAAACATGATGTTTGTTGTGTGTGTCAGAACGGTGACCAACAGCAGACTGACGTACGTCTCCAAGCTGGCCTTTCAGAACAACGTCAAATTACAATATCTGTAAGTACAAACAAGTTGCAGGTTAGCAAAAGGTACGCTAACATACTGTCGCAAAGAGTTGTACAGAAAACATTTTTTCAATATTTTAGTCCAATTTAAAATCTTTTGTAATTAACTTGCTTAATAGTGATGACAAAATGAACTACATACATGAAAAAATTAAAGATGTCCGATGATACGATAACCTTGAATTAAAAAGTGATTCCAGCAGATAGCAAGGGAACTTTAACAAGCTCAACTGCAGTTTACTTTTTTTTTTAAACTTACGGTAATTGAAACCACTGAAGTGCTGCATGCATAGAGCCCAAGCAGGGATGAGATGTTGACCTGCTCGGGGCGCTGGAATGCTACGCTCCAAAGAGAAGTTGGAACACTTTTGCTAGCTAAAACAGCAGCACATACCAAGGTACTGTAAATAGTCTTTACTCCAAATCTCGCTTTGACCAAAAAATGGTCGTAACTTAATCACCATCTCCTAATAACGTTTACAGTTAACTGCTGAGCCCAACTGTTGCTAACCAAAACAGCAGCACATACTGAGGCACACAAACACTCTCAAAGGTGTATATAAGTGTGCAATCCTACAGCATATTGTGAATACATTTCCTCTGGCATGAAGTGAAGGTGGCCTCTTAAATGACAATTTGCTTTACAGTATCCTGTGAAGTGTGGTCTCGCCGCAATGTTGCGTACATCCTGCTTTGTAGTCAAGAAACTGTATTCCGCAATAGAAGCTTCACCTGTTCCAAATGGGTTGTGTTGTGTGCATCCTTTTGTTTGTACGCAGGACGTTTGCCCAGTGTCCTTCTTTATACTGTATTTTGTTTTAAACTCCAAATCCCCTTGTTATAAATTGTAATATACAAGCGACATTGTTTAACATACCTACTCCCATCTGCAGTTGAGTAACTGAGCGAACCTGAGTGTTTGCAGAAATACTATTTGACCAGTCCTGGTTCAGACTACACAAAACCATTCTCACTATCATTGCATTCAATAAGGCTGATTGTGATTTATTGATTGTTGTTGCCAGGAATCTGAAAGATAACAACTTGTCATCGTTGTCCTGGACCATATTCCGACACCTCAACATCTCTTACATGTGAGTAGATACATGGCTTGACGGGGGTGGAGGTTAAAGGTAAAATGATACACTGTCATTGATGTTATGCAATATAATTATGCTCATCGATGGCCCTAGTGTGTCCTTGCTCAACCTGCAAAGAAACAAACCTACTTTCTAGTCTTGCTCTGCTTCTTGCTGTCCTTGACTGTCTGCATTAAGCATGCAGTGTGTGTGCATGTGCGTGTGTCTGGGTGTGTGTGTGCATGTGTATGTGTTTAGGATCCTGACAGGAAACCCACTGCACTGTTCCTGTGAGAACATGTGGATCAAGCTGTGGCTGGGGGAGGAGGCGGACACCCAAGAACTGCGTTGCATCGAGGACGGTGGAGGACGCAGCCTTCTGTCCAGACTCAGACTAGCCAACTGTGGTGAGGACATATGCACACGCATACACTATAGCGCACACACACACTCACTCACTAGTGTTATACTCCAGACCTCAAGGTGGCAGTAATGTCCGTAATGTCATAATGTATTTAAAATAAAAGTTGAGTTGTAAATTAATATATATATATATTACACTGTATGACCACATAGTTGCTAACCAGGTGTATGAAAAAAAAATGCTATTTTCAATATGGGAAAAATACATGTTCTTAATATTTTTTACATTAAAATTTTCATCAAAGTAACCTAACTACAAAGGGTTTGAAGCAAACAACAAACTAATCACATAATTTATTTTTTTTCAGTGCAAAGGGTAAAATCAAACTCCATCAAAACGTTCATAGTAGAGAGGTACTATGTTTGTCTTACATTTCCTTCCAAATCTGCAAATAATTATTAGACCCAGTGGAAGCACAAGGACAAATATTCTTGAAATATTGTTTGGCCTGCAAATCATTTTAAAACCACAAAACAAAATATTGCTTCTAGCCACACTATACTACAGGACAGAATAAGACTCAGTGTAAGTGCAATTAAGACATGGCTGCCATCTAGTGGTGATTGGTGATATTACAACTTCAAACTCCAGTCGACCCCTGGATATTTGCAGCTCAGCAACCGTAGATTCGCATATTTGCGGATTTCATTTTCGTGTTAATACAAATGTTTTCATATTTTGGACTTTTTCCAGATTTTCACCCCATTAGATCTGTCTCTCGTGAAAGATGTAGAGTTCATGTTTAGCAGCCTTTTTTTTAAACAATTCTTTGGGTTCGTAAAAAAATAAAATAAAGTAAAATAAATAATCTCTCGAGTGATTATATATATATTATTTATTTATTTATTTTTCTTTAATATTTAGAAATCGAGGAGCATTTCAGACTGTGGTCACGGGGGCCACATGCGTCGCATTTGGTCTGCCAGTTGCCCATCTCTGTTTTAAAGCGACGGACTTTACTTTCTTAGACCAGACAGAGGTCAGACACTATAGATAATGGATGATCTTGACTTGTCTATTTCAAAATAGAAATACAGCAACAAACAGAGTGAGACGTATGTGTGAGATCAGTGCAGGCCTGAGGGCACGGTCGCCGTTCTGCCACTGACAAGCGGGCAGACCGACAGTAGAACACGCGACAGACACAGCAGACAGACAAAAACCCTGACAAAGCAAAGGCTAACCCTCCATCTGGACCTTTTCAAGTCCTCTGTGAAACCCTGACAGCCCAGGGGCACCGACCAGACCGTGCCCGCCTCTTCATGTGTCACTCCGTCAAAGGGAGGAGTGGTGGGCTTCCCCCTAATGCCAAAAATAAACCCCGCTAATGGACAGGGGCCAGGGGGGAGCAGATCAATAGGAATTATCAACGACACCGTTAGCTTCCTGCAGGCATTGTTTGTGTTCTCAACGTCCCAACTGCTCCAAGCAATCACTGAGCAAAAGTCCCTTACAGGGGCAAAATCACAGTATTTCTTTTTTTTTAAACTGTGTGTTAAATGTTAGAGATCACTGCAGACGTGGGCGAAGTATGGCTCCCGAGGGGCATTAGTATCAGACTGGCCCTCGCAGAGACCATGAAGCCAAAATAAAATGTAAAACCCAACTCAGCGAGGTTTTTGCTATATTTAGTGACTTTTCTGACCCTCGAGCAACATTTTTCCCCAATAAGAGACAACAGTGGTCTTAATGTTACTTCCTGCAACAGTAGAAAGAAGAGAACCAAGAAGATTTGGCCTGGTAACACTTCGGAAATCTGTAGTTGCACCTTTGTTGGTCAACAGTTTTCAATTACACAAGTTGTTTTTAAAATGTTTTTTAAATCATAGGTGCAAGTAAGCTTTTCTAGATGCCTTAGTTTTTCATAATACAATTAATATAATAATAGTACTAATACAATAAGTAGTGAGATATTTAGCAATATTTATGAATTAAAGATCAGCACAAGGTGGAGTTTTTTTTCTTAAACTTCATATTGTAGCCATAAATTACAGGTCATGGTGAAATCTGCTTTTTGCTTTTATAAGCTTAAAAACCTGATATGCTAGAAAAAAAGTAAAGACATATTTAGTTATCCTTGATTAAAATTTGCTGTTGAGCAGTGTTATTTTTATTTCCGTTATTTCCCATGGGAACAATTGTTTCCAAATGCAAACCAAATACGTCAGCGGGTCTGACCGGGCCGAAACGTAATGAGACCCTGTTTATGAACAGTGTCTAAAATAGAGCGATTCATGAAAAATTCATAGTGTTGGTATAAAGGAGGCAAAGAAACACTGTGTCAATTAAATGCAGACGTTTATATACTCCATTGTGATAAGCACACAAGGAGGGCTTGTGGTCTGCGGCGGGCCGGCGCGGTCCTTAAGTTGACATTATACTCGCTCGTATTGTAAATAATGATGGGCTTTGCTGCAGGCTATGTATTTTTGTGTGTTTTATCAGTGATCATCTAAATGTTTTGGCTATTTTATTTTTAGGTCTTAAATATTTTCCATTGCATAGATTCCTTCAGGGAATACTCCTCTTTGCATCTCTGCAGTGCATTAATACGAATCCAAAATTTTTAAATGTTGACACACTCTATTCTAATAAATATATTTATTGTCCGTAACGCAAATAGATACAGTTTTCCAGTTAGCCACAGTGTGTGTGTGGTACACTTAAGACACTAAAACACCACCTCAAATAGATGCATCCCCCACCCGTTTTTTTTAACAAACCCCCCCAAAAATTTCCACCAAAAACGGGGACAAATGGGGGAGAAAATCCCGGAACAAAGTTAAATTAAGTTTATGTTGTAATATCACCAATTACCACTAGATGGCAGCAATTGCTTGGTTGCACTTATACTCAGTTATTATTTTGTCCTGTTCTGTTTGAAATGATATGCTGGCCAATCATAATATTTCAACAATATTCATATTTTGAGTGAATTGATTTTTGTATTTAATGTTGGTTTTTTGCTCAGCAGTTTGTGCTGTCTTTGGATGGTAAGTTTTATGCAAGAGAACCATTTACACTGGGAAAAAAATATCAAGATGTATTATGATAAATTAAATATATCAAGAGGATGTATTTTGTAAATATTTGTCCATATTTAAAAAAAAAACTATTTTTTTCATATATCTGGTTAGGAATTGCAGAATCTTATGTGCCCCCCCCCCCCCCAAATAGCTCTGATGATGAACTGTAGCCCCCTCCAGCTTTGAAGTTGCTCATCCCTGCTTTAATAGATGCCGTTCCTCAATTAGTAATCCATCTATCGATTCATTTCTATAGACGTGGCCCCTTCCAGCTCGTGGTCCGAGGCAATTACCGAGTATGCCAACCTCGTTGCGCGTCTCTGCTCTGAGTTTTAGACAGACAACATTTTCCCCTATATGGTGTGTACAAAGACAAAGCACACATGTTGGCATGTAGGCAGTAAACAGCAGTACAAAGCCAGTAAGGAGACCAGATGGCTTCAGTGTGCACAGAGCATGTTCATACTTTTGATGAATTCCTGCCATTTGAATTAAAAGAGCGCTTGGTTTGAATTGGAATAAATTAAACCAGCAGGATGCAAATGCCATAGTTACATTCTTTTTATGGCAACATGGGAATGAAATAAAAGGGGGGAGGAAAATAAAACCAAAAGGTACAATGATGAATGGGAATGTTATTAAAGTGGATGTTTAATTAAGTCTTTTAAGAGTAATGACATTAAGTCAAACCATATGGGTGCTCTCAACCGGAAGGTCGACTGACCTTTAAACATGTAAACTTATTTATAAAGACTAATGGGGTTCAATGAGGCAGATTTACAATGAAATGAACACCGTGCACCAAAGAGTCATATTGCAGCCTTAACATATTTGGCTGATATAATATGAACGTCCTCAAATTAAAAAAACAAACAAACAAAAAAATTTCCCCAAAAATATATACCCTGTCATAAACAGTTTCCAATGTGGCATTTGCTAAAGTAAAATAATGCTCTCCATCAAGTGGGCGCTTCCCTTTTCCTAATCAGGAAAAAAATCAGTCAGTGGTGTGATTTTGTAGATGCTGTTGTTCATTTGAACGCCTTTGCTGATCAAAACCGTCGCACCTTCCAGTGCGTGTAAACACTGATGAATATTTGATCATCCCAATTAGTTGCCGGCCACATCATCTACTTAAGCTAAAACAAACGCTTTAGTCAAATGGATGCAGAATAGAAAGATCAATGTACAAAGCAAAGAAAAATCAATCCATCCGTTTTCAAGTCAGCAAAATAAACGTGTAATAATTGTAATTATGCTAGTTCATAGATGCTCTTGCTTTATTGACCATAAATTGGTTACTACAGCAGATATGGCATCTGTAAAGCTGACGTTTATAGCACAGTGCAGCTGCACATAAAGAAATATTGTTAAAGACCCCCCCCCTCCCCCATATATTTATTTATTTTTTTCAGCGCAATTTGTGAATTAGACCTCTGCTGTGCCTTTCCAGATGTTTACACGCAGGCTGCAGGTGGGCTGTAACTCAGCCAAAACGGACACACACTCATCTTTTTTTTTTTTTTTCTAGCTGCACTGCCATGCTAATTAGGCCTTCTTCCTTCTGAACGCTTCTCAATGCAGGGATTACAATCACCAAATGTCACGGCTGGTTTCACCACAAAAAGCCAAGCGTGGAAATAATTTCCCAACAGAATCCTCTCATGTTTTCCAAGCGACGATTGGCTTCGCGTTTAGGTGTAGAGACACTTTAATTGGAGAAAGTATCTTTTTTTAGGATGGCTGTTAAGATATGTTCTTCAAACATGACAGCTGGCACCACTGAAACGATTGTCTTTTACTGTCTCTGGCGGTGATTGAAAGGGTTGCTCTGGTGATAACTGGGTTGCCGTGGTGACAGGCTGACGGACAAAAGGACTTGATGAGAAATCTGTCCGGTTTAATGTGCAATTGTTGTCAACGTCTCACCATCTCCTCTGGCCGACTGGCTTAGGGCTTGTGAGGACTGTCTCTTCATTTTTATGTGGTCCTAAGTAACTAATGCACAAAGCGGACATAACTTTCATTATCTGATTAAGATCTAGACAAGCAGCTTGGTAACGGCACTTTTACAATGGAACCCTTTATATAGCACTGATTAAAATACTTCAAATAAATATGAATAATTATTACTGTTGTATAATCAAATGGAGGACTCATTATCATATAGATTGATGACATTTTCAAACGTTGAAGTGCAGGTTTTGCAGTTGTTTCAGCATCATATGAGTTCATATTGACACAACGCTTACAGCTCTAGGGAGTACACACCAGATACTTTGATTTGATGTTTGGCTTGATGTGATTCGTTACAATTTGTTATTATTTTTTTTTTTTAACCTCCATTGCCCATGAACTTTGACACTCCCTAAGGTCAAAGTCACGACACGAGCCAATTAAATTGACTTGACATTTTTCCTTAGCAGGTCTATGATATATGAACAAAGACAAACCCGAAAATGACAACGGTAACAAATTGTAACTTGTTTGGACTTTGGAAAGATTACAGATGGGGCTTGTGTGGCTCAGTGGTAGAGTGGTCGTTTCCCAACCTAGAGGTTGTGGGTTTGATCCCCGGCCATTGCCACCATGTCAAAGTATCCTTGAGTAAGCTCCTGGTGGTATGTCATCAGTAGGTCGATGCAACAGCGCTTTGAGTGCCTTAATAGGTGGAAAGACACTTTGAAAGTCAAAAACCATTTTCAGTGAGTATTAAGGTGCTTGTTATAAGGTCAAAAGTCACCTGTCTTCTGTTGTCTGGTCTCTCTTGGTGAGTCAAATTCATGCACACATCACCTCCTGGTCAGCCCTGTTAATGCACACACACAGACACACACAGAGGAACAATCAGTTTATTAGCAGTCTGCTTGCTGGAGACATGCCGTGATAATGAGTGTAACTGCTTCTCTGTTTCTCGTGTGTGTGCGCGTGTGTGTGTGCGTGTGTGTGTATTTGGGGAGCACATTCACACATGAAAGGCGAGGGCGCCGAGATTGAATCCAAGGTCTTTCTTTTGACTCTCTGTTTGTGTCTACGTGTAAAGTGTTTCAATGGTTGGGGAAAAAAAGTGATTTCCTTCCATCACTAATTCCCCTCTCCTCTATCTCATCTTCCTCAGAGCTTCCCATGGCAACACTGACGCCGTCCAAAGTGACCGTCATGGAGGGTGAGAACATGCAGCTGTCCTGCGCCACCTCCGGAGTGCCCTCGCCAGACCTCATCTGGAACATGTCGCTGGTTACAAACTACGAGGTCCGTACACTCACATTCCAGCCCCCCGTACACGCACATAGACATACACGACACGTACCGTACATAGCTCACAAGTCATGAAAACGAGGGCAATGAGGCCTCATTGCTTGGACTCATCGTCGGTAAATCAAACTAATGGTTTCAGGGTGAGGAAATGAATGGTGCTATTGCGTGAATAATTGCTAATGTCTTTTCAGAGGATTAAATCTACACTTTGTAGCACTTTACCTCGTCTAATAGACTGATAATATTTGCAGTTGGGGTGTTGTTTGAGCTTAATTGAAGATGACTTAATATTGAAGAGGCATTGAAGGAATGCAATAGAAAATTATAATGATGACTTGGAATGTTATACATAAGCATTAATTATGTTTGAAATCAGTTTCTGATTCACATCGTCGTAATTATAATGTTTTTTTACTCAAGGTAACGCAAACATTTTTCGTTGTCACACCAATAATAAGAATACAATTAAAAAAAAAATAATAATAAAACGGCTCCAAAAATAGTATCTGTACACCTGTGCTTGTCATCCCAGTCCCTTTTGCTGCCGAATCAGCTGCCTCCCATCCTTTGTGTCTTGTCCAGGTGTTCCTCGTTGTCTCGTTAATTTGCTTGTATTTAGTTCCCTGTTTCTTTTCAGTCCTTGTCAGGTCATTATTTATGTCAATTGTCCTCCAAAAGCTGCCCTTGCCAAGTCTTGTTGCTTTCGTTTTTTTCTTAAAGTCAAGTTTTCCCAGTGTTTGCTTTTCTTACTTTCATTCTTGTATTGTATATTTTGTTTAGATTTTGCATATCCTAGCTCTTCATTTGCCATTTTGTTTTCTTTAAATTAAATCATGTCATCCCTGCAAACCTGCCGCCGTGCGTTTGGGTCCTCTACCATATCAAACCTTCATACGAAACCTGACAGAATATCTTTGGCTTAGGAGATCCTTTACGTGTTGTTCCATGTAAATAAACATGACAAAAGCTACAGTTGTACTATATACATACATACATACGCCATGTATTGAGACGTATTGAATCATAAGTCCCTCATGGCTAGCTAGCAAGAAGAATTAACTTCTACATAGCTATCTCTCCACCGATCTAGCTAGCTAATAGATATTAATTAAGCTAGCTAGCTATGTAGAAGTTAATATGAACAGCACCATGAATGGTCAGGTAGCATTATGTGTTGCAAAAACAATACTTATATTAGTAAATTAGCCATAAATGAGCTGTTGTGCACTAAGGCTAATCAGCAGCAATTTATCAAGCAGAAAAGTAGATGCACTTAGCGATAAATAGTCCATATATAAACATTTCAAACCAATAATAACATGAATGTAATACAATACTGTACTGTTCATACAATAAAGTACATGCAGAAGTGAATGTGAACACAAGCAGCAAGAATAGTCAGCAGCGTTTCTACTACATGGATCAACAATGTATGTAAAAATGAAACCAGCAACACAGTGAAAATTAAACAGGAAAAAGCCTCTTGAGAAAAACAATTTCAACAAAAATTCTTTCACGCTTCATTCTGTTGACAGATCGAGACATCAGGTCAGATCTCTGTGCTTCGGTTGTCCAACTTGTCATCATTGGACCATAACAGTAAGATCAGCTGCACTGCACAGAACATCGTCGGCGAGAAAGAATCCTCGCTGCTATTGGACATACAATGTACGTTTGCTCTCTTTTTGGTACAAAAATCCAATTAGATGAAAGTCTTCCATGCAGAGCCGGACAAGACAGACCTATGCTTTTAACGCTTCACGAGCGCTAATTTTCTTTTTTGTGTCCGCTTCTGCTATACTCCTCAGTTCCTCCGAATATCACCAAACTGAGCGACGCCATCTCAGATCACCACTGGTGCATCCCCTTTAGTGTCGCAGGTAAATTGGGGATTGGACTGTTGCCTGTCATATACACTCACTAGTGAGAGACCGGCAGGATTGTGAAAATTGATGAATGAATTAATTTCCTTAAAAATTGTATTGGCCATTGAAGAATCAGATACATTTTTATATTCATTTCATTGTCCACCTGCATTGGGGCCAATATCTCTTGTAACAACTAATTTGTTATTAATTGTAAACGTTTTTGTAAAATCGCACATTTTTTTTTCTTTTTCCTTTTTTTAATGGCATATTATGACTCAAAATACAAAATATTTCTCATACAACAAATAACGAGAGATGTGAAGTTTTAAAAGAAGAATTTTATAAGGAGTGAAGTCATAACCAAGTGCAAAAAAAAAAAAAACCTTTTTCCGAGAATTAAGTACCGTAATAATTTTGTTATAAATGAGTTTTATTTACATAATGATTTTATTCTCGTGTAATGACGTATTATTATGAATCACGCACTTTTATGAATTTTATCTCCTAAAATTGCTACTTTCTTCTTGGAAATAGAAATAGGAAAACATGTTCTGTTTTAGACAAGAGTAATAGTAAGTACAAGATAAAGTCCAAATTTTACTAAGCATTACAGAGAATGGATGGATGGATGGTTTGGAAAGATGTGATAGGGAGCGTTTTTCATAGGCCAACAAATAAAGTATATCAGTCACTCAAAAATTATTTTCAGGATGAAAAAGCGAATTGATGTGTTTCTCAGGCAACCCAGAACCCCGCATGCAGTGGTTTCTGAACGACAAAGCAGTGACGGAGGACAAATTCATCAAGACAATGATCTATGATGTGACAGAGCGTGAGTATCACGGCTGTCTGCAGCTGGACAGCCCCACGCACCTCAACAACGGCCTCTACACGCTGGTGGCCAAAAACGAGTACGGAACAGACCAGAAGCGGGTCGAGGCCCACTTCATGCACAAACCCTGGGACGGTGAGGACCCACACTTGACAGGTCATTATGGCGCACACCACATTTGAATTTTGCAAAATCAAAAGTTTTCCTGTTGTCTTGTCTTTAATAGCCTATTGAACTCACTTTCAAATCTTTATTTTGAATCTTTTATTGCACTTGTGCAGGAACTGACAAAGATTCATACTACTACGGTGAGTGAAATAGATGGAGGAGTGTTTGCTTGAATGAATTGCTCTCCAGTTCAAAATGAGTATGTGGGCCATACTGAATAGAAGAAGAAAAAACAATACTGCATTACAACAATTACTTATGAAAGTACTCATTCTTTTGCAATTTTTCACATCCCGCCCTGACATTTTTTATGTTGAAAATAAAGAGAATAAATGCAACCACCCCACCCTAGCTATTTTAACAATATGTGTGAATGGACATATATTTTTAAGGATGAGGTCAACATTTTATGAGCATAAACGTACACCTAAGTATGAGAATGTTGAAAGTTGACAATTTTGACATTCATTTAAAGTACATATTTATTCTTGTAATAGTCTCAATAGAAAAAAAAAATAAGAATAAAATAAAATGTTTTCTTCCTCTGTGTGTGCTTCCTTTTTTGATTTCTTGATTTATTTTATTTATTTATTTTTTTACCATTTTGATCCTCATCATTAATGTCCCTCAATTTGGGGAGTGTGCGCCGCATATTTCCACACCCTTGCAATGAGGATGACAGTCGACGCTAGTGTGTCTTTCTTCGTCATTGTGGCCCATGTTTATTCTTTTTTTTAAATTCCTTTACAGCTTTGCATGCTTCATGTGTGCGATTGTTGTTTCTGTGGTTACTCAAATACATGATTGATGGCCTCATTTGTAAGCTGCATGGTACAGAAAATACTGTTAAAGTATGCAGGCATTTTTTTTGTGATCTAATTTGTTTTTCCTTTCTCTCTCTTGCTGCTTCTTAACATCACCTTCTCTTGGCTGCAGACTTCCCCATAGGTACTGCTATCAATAAGTTGTGCTACCCTTAGTATGTGGTCTAAAACAAGAGCAAAGTCATATGGCCATTCACTTGTTTAACAATTTATTTCTTTAATTTTGTATTTTTTAACAGATGGACCTACTTCAGACCCACCAGAGGACAGAGTCGCCGTAAGTCCTCAATCAACATTCCATCTGGCCTGTCTGCTTGACATATCTGCTAAGTTGTCCACTACCCGCAGGTGTACGTTGTGGTGGGCATCGCCGCCGTCGCCTTCTTCGGTTTCCTGATTATGTTGGCCATCCTCAAGTTTGGCGGCAACTCCAAGTTTGGCATCAAAGGTAAGACTCAGCGAGTTGTCCATTCTGTTTGACGAAGACACGGGAAGGTTTTGATGCCGGGGTGGAATGGATGGCTTCATGAAGACGCGATATAGCAGCTCTCCCGCAAGGGGATACTCAACAAGTGCTATTTATTGTACAGTGGAACCTCACAGAAGTCGTGCATTTGGGACCTTTTGAGGAAAAGGATACTTTTAAAGTTCAAAAATACAAAAAGACACCCATGAGACCTCAGTTCAGTTGTCATTGTAGTTTTTTTTTTACTTAGCTTTGCAAAAGTAGCTTTCCTATACTTAGCATTGTTTTGCCTTGTTTAAGTAGTGTTACGTTGCAGCTGATTTTGTTAAGTTACATAATCCTTTGTTGCATTACATGACATGGTGTGTTAAGTTGTGTTACATTACGTTTCATTGTGATGTATTACATTGCGTTAAGTTGCGTTTGGGTAAGTTGTGACGGTGCATTGCATTGGACGTGTTGTGATACTAGGCTTTGAATTGTTTCGTTACGTTATCATACTTAGAATGGGCCTACAATACATGAAGTTGTATTACGGTACGTTGTGTTATAACGTGTCGCATTGCATTGTGTTACATTATGGTACGTTGCGTCACGGTATGTTACGATGCAGTACGTTGCATTGCACTGTGTAACGGAAAGTTGTGTTACGGTATGTTGTGTTATTGCACAGTGCGTTGCTCTCCATTACCATATGTAATATTATGGTACGTTGCTTTAAGGACGTTGCACTATGATACGTTGTCTTACCGCATTTTGTGTTACACCGCATTTAAGTAAGTGAGGTTCTGTGACGGTGCGTTACAGTCTTTTGCATGTGCTCTGTTAGCCGATAGTGTGTTGAGCTTCAGTTGCAGCCTGAAATGTGAAGATAATACATTTTACATTTGAGATGTTTTTTTTTTTTAAACATTTATTTTAATTAAAACTGAGAGAGAGAAAAATAGTGTGATACAGACCAACTCGTTTTAATCTGGAGCTGAATATTTCTATTTAAATTACAAAAAAAAAAAAAGTTCTACTATAATTGTCACCATTGTGTTGTTGTGTTGCTGCTCTCATTGGAGAAACACAATGTTCATTGAAATAATAAAAAAACAGAGGTCGCGTGTTCATGAATCCATCCAGTCCAGGCGGTGGCAGCCACAGAGAAGCCCTTTTTTAATTTCTTTCCTTTCAAATGAAGTTTCGTTGAGCGTTTGCTTCCATTCGATGTGATGTAGTGAGTCGATTTAGCTAATATCTTAGCTTGGCATTCCTCATTCTTTCTGAACTAACCATAACTGCTGCACATAACATGCATGTGTCATGTTTACTACGTCAACTTTTAGAGCTACGCATACAGTAGATGCTTTATAATCACTCTGTAAACTCTCAACACTTTTTCAAATATGTGTGCTGGAGTCTCAGTTATGACAGTTGAAGTGGAATATTTTGGCAGAGAACGATTCATAGCCCTCTGGGGAAAGGTGGTGATTGTGACAGATGGACAATGTAGGAGATCTGTATTTGTGTTTTCAGGACGGTTCTTCTTTCACCAGGTGCTTACAAATGTGGTCATTCAGAATGAAAAGGCCTTTTAAAGACCTTAAAGCTGTCTCTGTAATGTCCGCATGTGTGAGGAGAAAGACATGAGCGTTGTTCCCACCGTAGGTATGGCGCACGTTACAATGTCGCAAAGTTTTATGCACTCTGGAGGGTGTGGGGTTAAACACAAGCACAAATTACACAGAGAGCTACATAAAAGCCGAGAAACTGATTTTCAATGTTTATATACAGATTTAATAAGATACAATACTATGTAAAAGTTCAGGACAACTTATTTTCACGTAGAGAATCTCCTCCTTTATAGTGAAATTTGGAAAAAAACAAACAAAAAAAAAACAGCCGAAAGTGTCTCATCTAGAAAGTAATCTGGACTCGTAAATTGTTCCAAAAACATTGTAATAATAGTTATGAGCATTTCACAGATGTGCAGTTCAGTATGAATATAAAAATGGTAAATTCATTAACTCTTACACACTTTAATAGCAGCAGTCTTTGTTGTTGAGATTTATTGTCATAAACACACACTGAAAATTCCTGAAAATTGGTACCGTTGAGTATCGGTATTACAGGTACCAGGACTCAAAGCCTAACATGTTCATTGTGAAAGTAGATACCCATCCCTATCTTGTCCAAAAACCTATTTCCATGAAGCTACCTGCCTGTCTATACACTTACACATGAATGCACGCACGCACTAACTCACATATAAAAACTTGCGCTAACTCCTACCTAGCACCATGATTTAACAGTAAATGCAGCAAAACGTGGCCTGGTAGTGATAATAAGGCACTGGTGGTGTACATTTATAGTTTCAAATTATACATGATTGGAAGGTACAGACAGGTCTTGACTGGCTCGCCCTCAAAAGGAGGAGTGGGAGGGGTGAGGTGGATACATTTTTATTTCTTTTTTTTAGCAAAAAGGGGGGTGCACTGTATTTTTTGTGGAACCTATTTTTTGTGGAAAAACAAAAAAAGATATACAAGCCGCACCAGACTATAAGCTGCAGTGTTCTATGTTGAAAAAAAAAAGAGTTGTTTACTGCATGTGCAGAACGATTTTGTATTGTGAATGCACATAAAGGTACATAAACAGATTGTTCAAACACTTTTAACACGGCAACAACTTTGCTAATTAAAACAAAACAGACCCAAGAGAAAAAAAAATCGAGATTTATTTATCGCATTTTCTGAACTGTAGACCGCCCCTACTGGTGAAATAAATATCCACAGAAAAGCCGCACCCTTGTATGAGCCGCATGGTTCACAATCTAGGACAAAAGTAGCGGCTTATAGTCCAGAAAATACGGTACTATGTTTTTTTTTCACAATTTTCGGACTTGCTAAAAATAACGCAGCGTAAAAAAAATGAAATAAAAATGTAATATAACGATCTTAAAAATTTTGGGGGTGCTTCAGCACCTCTAATGGACTAGACCCGGCCTACCGACCCAAGACCTTCCTATGTTTTGGTCCCAGCAAGGAACCAGAAGTTACATACCTAGGAAAAACTTAAAATGTTAAATGAGTCGATCTCTGTAAGCTGCAATCTAAACCGAACATTATTACATAACCTACAGTACCCCTGATTTCCCACACATCGCAGGATGCATACACACACACACGCAGAAACATCAGCGATAACGGCAGTCGACGGTGAGAATGTGTGAAGCGAGCGTGTGGCGCCGTGTATTCTGAACAGATGTGTATGAGAAAAGCGCCTCTGTGCGTGTGTGCGTTAACCATCTCGCTGCTATCGCTGATGTTTACATTGTTCATAAGTTCAACGTTATTGTGCTCCTTTCTCATCAATAACAAATGGGCAACATTTGGTAGCAGGTTGTTTCTCACGATATGCCCGATTCCTGACACACCTGAATGGCGCTTTTATGCCCTGTCAGTAATCTTGCGTGTATTTGCGAGTTGTTATGCGAGCGGCAGATGGTTGCTAAAAGTGACATCCACCGAGGTGCAACGCAGCGCCGACATGCAACGGAACTTTTCAGGTGGAGCACAGTCTGTTATCCATTTTGATTATTCACATCCATTTCTTGAAAGAAATCTGCAAATCTTTATCTTGGGTTTTGTTCCCCACACCAATATATTAATTAATACATATATGATTAACGATCAAATGCCCATGATTGTGATCCAAAATCGGAATTCCGGTGGAGGAGCGAGTCGGTCAAGTACAAAAAGACAGATGATAAAAAGTGAGGCCAACGGGACATATAGAGGAAGCGAGAACGAGTGCTAAAGTGGACGTGAAGAAAAGCTTTAGCTGTCCACATGCCATCAATGATTCATCATTAGCGGAGGTTTCGGCTTTCTCCTTGTTTGGAGAAGTTGCACGCCTCCGCCTCACTCGCTCCCCGACGCACATGCGCAACCTCAGTCTCGATCGATCGATATGACACCTTCAAGGTCAACCCGATTCCACCGTAGACCAGAGGTACTACTGAGCATGCTCAGCACACGGGCCTCCTCCCTCCTTTGCTCTCCCATCAGACAAGTCAGCTATGGTTTGTCGATTGCAATGGCCTTGCCGCATAAGTGAATAAAATTGGGCTATGCAGCCAACCATTTTCTCTCGAACCTTTCCTCATGCAGGTCGCAGGAGAGCTGTTGTCTATCGTACTTGACTTTGCATTTGAATTATTCACACTCACACCTATGGCAAATTTAGAGGCTTCACTCAACCATGTTTTTGGAATGTGGGAGGAAACTGGAGTATCTGGAGAAAACCCATGCAGGCACGGTGAGGACAAGCAAACTCCACCCATGCACAGATCTGAATTCCCAACCTCAGAACTTCATTAAAGACAATAAATCACATGTCAAACTCAAGGCCCAGTGGCCAGATCCGGCCCGCAACATTATTTTATGAAGCCAATGAAGCCAAATCTTGTGCGTCAAACGCGTTTCTTGCTAAAATACCAAAAATGCTAATCATTTTCACATTTTTGTTATTAATCAAACTTTAAAAATAAAACGAATAGTAGTTGAACAAACAAACTTTTCCGGCAATCATATTTTAAAATATAGTTATAGTTATAGTTATATATGCTTTTATGAGGTAATCATTTATGTGTTCACAGTCGTAACAGCCCTTTATGGGAAACCAAAACTACAATGTGTCCCATAGTTTTGGTATACCGTAAGCATATCTTAAATTGTCATTACGGGTAAATGTGAATGGTTGTTTGTTTATATGTGCCTTACGATTGGCCGGTTACCGGTTTAGGGTGTACCTCACTTCTTGCCCAACCTTCTTCGTTGTGGTTCTGCTCGTGATAGATTATTACTGGCTACCAAATGTTGTGTTACTACGGGAGACTGGCGACATACCGGGAATATTTGGTGACTACATAAGTATTTCAATGTCGTCAAAATGGAAATGAAATTTAATACCCGTCATTTAAATTCATGGCATGACTCTATCAGCTGCAGCTTTTATGCTAGGAGATACTCAATAAGTTTCCCCAGCATGGCATCCCCCACGCTGCGTACAGTGTAGTGCGGAGGCCTTCAAAGTACTACCTGCGTAAATGTCAGCGCTGCCAGACAATATCTGGGCTTTTTTCCGGCAGGTGTCCTCGTTAAGGTGCGCTGAAAATGAGGCCGTGGCTATTGATCAAGTCATTGTTGTGCAAGATCCAGGGTGGCCAAGACACATACATACACACGCGCGCATGCGCACACACACGCATGTACGCACACAGATGGCACCATGCTGCTTCTCTAAATGTGGATAAGCGTTGGCGAAGATGTGTGCCAATATCATTTAGTGTGGCTGTTTGTTTTGTGTTGTCGATTTGTAGGCCAATGGCAAGGAGAGTGTGTGCGTGTGTGTGAGTGTGTGCATGTGAGCGTGTCTGCGCATGCACTGCAGCAGCACTACTGAGTGATTGTAGACAGCACTCTGCCAGATAGAGGTTTATTGATCGATCGATTGATTGCTGCCCGTCAGGCTGTGTCTCTCATCTTGGCCCCGCCTCCTTCTCATTGGCTAATGCTAAGGTAAGCATCTCGGCTCATGTGTATGTGTGTGTTAGTGTGTCGAGGTGGACGAATGACTGACAGGCTAAAGATAAGTGTCGAAAGATGGAGACTTAATGAAGTAAAATAGAAGCGATAGAGGGCAAACAATGCATTATTTATGTGTTTTGCTTCTGCATATTCATGTGACGGACACGTCCTGAAAGACTTCCGAGAAATGTCACTTGGATTTACCTCTTGTAGCTTTGTTCATGGTTTGGTGCCAAGTTGATGATGTAGCCCGGTATTTGTTCTGCCTTCCACTGACATCATCCGCTAACGGTTGTGCTGGCAGGCAAGGAAATGCAACTTATTTGCTGATGAAACGGGCAAAAGGTCGTCAGAATGAAGAAACATGCATACGATCGGTTTTGGAAGACATTTCTTAGAAACGGGCATATGTGATGACTTCAATGATTTAAGATATAAATAAAAGAGAAAAAAGGAAAAGGAACAATATTACTTTTACTTTTTTTTTTTTTTTTTTTTAGCATTTTGTGAACACTTTAATGCAATTCTGGAAGGATTCTTCCTGGAATCCTCCAGCTCAAATCTCATGACCACCTTGATTTCATCAATGTCTTCAAAACGGGTTATGTAGATGACCTCTTAAGTTTGAGAAAGAGGGGGAAAAAAACCCACATGGTGCCAGTTTGGGTGAATTGGGAGGTTGCTCCTGCTTAGTAACTTTCACGTCGGCCAGGAACTGTCAGATGCTCAGGGCATTGTGTTCAGGCATGTTATCATGAAGCAGCCTCATCTTACGCACTGGACGAATCAAACTCGACAGCTTTTCTGTTGTTGCCCACATTAACGTGGAAAACTCATAATTTAGGCTGGAAAGTATCTTTTTTGTGACACCAGTCCAAGAACATTTCATACAGACCTAGACCTTGTAAAATGAAAAATAATAAGGAAAAAAAGTATTTTAAAATAAAATAAAGGCTTGCAGAAGTTTGATCATATTTTATGAATCTTTTCTAAATTTGGTAAACTTTTAATGTCGACATCCGGCTCGGCTGAGCCTAGCCCATGTAAGATCAGGCAAACCCAGAAAAGAAGCCTGTCGACTTTGTGCGGCGCTGACTGGGTCACCTTCTGTTACCTCGTTGCATGCAGTTGCCATGACAACCCTCGCCATTGCCAAAAAGGAAATCATGATCACAAGCGGAGTGAATCATAGCCTTCAGACGCACGGACATGAAGCGTCACCTGGGGAGGACCCGGGTGCCAACAAAGGACGTCAAAGCCGCTGTGTTCATTACCGAGGATCTTCTCAGCTGTGATTGCCGCTCTCATTTATCCAAATGGGTCATTGCGGGGAGAAAATATTATTCACTCCTTCCATTTTTGTCCAGCAACCAAGCGTAGACAAAACAATTTGTATTTTCCTACCGTGAATGTGGGAAGGGTAGTGCGTTCGAAGCCAAGTCTGTTATATATTATTTGGGAATATTTACAAGCTTCGCTCACTCCAAGGCAAACAACAAACAGATGCTCACCTGTTCTCAACCCCAATTGATCTTCTGTTATGTCCCACTATGAAGAAATCACTCCTCTGGAACATAAAAAGACACTTTTACAGTCGAATATCTGGACCAGAACTCTGGTTTTGCTTTGCATAGAGCAGCGGTGTCAAACTCATTTTTGTGGATGGGCCAGATCATACTTATGGTTTCCCTCAGAGGGCCGTTATGGCGTTACCGCGTACCGAAACAAACTGATGGGTTAGCGAGTTTTGAAATCAGAAGCCAGGAAATAATTGTTTGTTCAACAATTTATCTTAAAGGGGGAATATTGCTAACAAATGAACGACAATATCTCAGATCTCAATGTTGTTAAAAGTGAAATAAATGCGTTAGACACACATGATTTCCCCTTTGCGGGCCACATAAAATCAAGTCGCGGGCCAGATCTGGCCCCCGGGCCGTGAGTTTGACACCTGTGGCATAGAGGCTAATCCCCACGAGGTGCATCATATCTCTGATGCAACCTGAGATTGTTACTTTCCAGTCTGGCACGTCAACGTCATTCTTAACAGGACAGGGCACCTTAAAGATTATCTCCGCGGTTTGAGCGATTTGGGAAATGCTGGCTGAGTATTTGTCACTTGTGGAATTCTCCATCGTGGGCTTTGTGCTTTTAGAAGAAGGTGGAGAGCATTTATAGGGGCACATGCAAAATGTTCACATGATTATGAAAATAGAAAAAAATATATATCAAAATGAGTAATTTTCTCCCACAACGTGTGGACAATAATAATTTTTTTTTTTTTTATTTATTATGATTCAACCACTCAATACACACACTGTAGTCAACTGAGCTAGTGTGGGACATACCAAAATCATATGCATCAAAAACAAACCAGATGGTATGAACATTTTAAGAGACTTATCATTGTACTGGTCTGTGCGCAGAGTTTTGAGATTCTGCTAAACTATCATGGTGATTGAGTGATTCTGATGAGGACCCCAAAGACACTTGATGTATGTTTTAACCAGGCGTGGGCAAACTACGGCCCGCTGGCCACATGCGGCCCGGCCCGTTAGACGTTTTAATTCGGCCCGCCGAACTTGAAAAAAAATTCAATGAATAAACCTTATTGTTTTATTTTCTAAATATTGTGGTTTTTCAAAGACATATATTGTTGTCATACTTTTGTTCACTTTCCTTTACAATTAATTATATATTTTTTCTCCGATGAGGTGAGGTTACCAAAACACTCCATCCATCTGCTACCTCTGTCAAATTTTAGAACCCATTGTGGCCCGCCAATCAAAAAGTTTGCCCACCCCTGGTTATTAAGAGACTTGGATGGTGTCTTAAATTTTGGAGGAAAAAAAGCATCGCGTTTCCTTTGATTTTTGGAATGTTCACTCTGGACTACTATGTTCTTTGTTGATACAATCTTTGTTGGATGTGCGGCCATTGTTGTGTGACATCAAACTGCTGCATCTCAAATCAATTTGCATCACTAGTAGGAACTTCCAGTGGCATTCTTTTGAACTTTTTCCTTGTCTGTTAAATTTCCAAATTCCCAGTCACCAAGTCTTAGTGACAGCATGTTTTTGTATGCCTTGTTAACTTGTAAACTGATTTTCCCCCACTGTTTTCACCGAACAGTAATGACAAAGCTGGCGTCAGGGAGTTGCGGGGAGCAAGTTGTTGTTTTTGGCTCGTCTCACCATGTCTTTTATCGCCAAGTGTCAGATGCCTGGAGTTGTTTTCTTCCGTGCGTTCTCCTCCTGACAGACGTGTCAGCCATTACTTTACCTCGCCTCCACTTCATTTCCACAGCGCTTGCTCCTTAATTGCACATTGAGCAGACACTGCAGTGAAATTGTTTTTTTTTTGTTTTGTTTTTTGCGTCAAACCATCCACATTTTTTGCAGCTGCAGACTGGAAATGTCATTGGTAGGTTCCCATTGTCAAAATATGTCATAGCAATAAATGCAATCACTGATATTTCTGCGCAAGTTTCATGCTATGTGGTCGTATTGCGTATAAATGTTGTCCCCGTGCATTAGACAAAAACTGAGGAAATGACAGAATCTCATTATCTTTTTGCTCATCGATTGAAATCACTTGCTCCTAAAATATTTCGCCATAACCACGTGTTTATGCTCAATGGATTGCTTAAGGCGTCACAGTAAAACATCATATTTGCACTGGAGGAGGTACTTTGTCCTTGCAGAATCTTTGTACTTTGTAAAACAATTACAGAAGACAGTGTGTGGGTGGCGTCACTTGGCTCCTGCAACTGTTTGGTTTCGTTCTTGACAAAACTGTTTGTGTGCGGAGGACAGTGGCAAAGCAGCAGTCACTTTTATGGGTGCATTGTCACCTGGAATCAATCTGAAGGGATTGATGTGATAACACCACCAGAGACAGCATTTGTTCTCTCTTTATTCTGTGTTACCGCTACCTTCCAAAAAGATTCAATTATATTTGGTGCTATCGTTATAAAATCTTCAAAAACTGTGCAAGCAATGGTGCGTCAAACACGAGTATGATGTAAAATGTTAAAATAGCACATCCATACTTCATAATGCTCCACTTTTTTTTTTTTTTATCCCAAGTGACAAACCTAAATCAGTGGCAAGCATGAGAAGAGAACGTACAGTAGCGGTCTACATCATTAGTCAGCGAGCTTTCTTGTCAAAATAGATGAACTCAAATAAACGACACCCGTGACAGAAGATCGAATTAAATGTTGTTTATTGACAAAAAAACATTTCAGTGTCAGGTCCAACTAAGTATTCTTTCAAGTCAATGCTAATTAGAACAAAAACAGGAGATATTTGACCAAGATAAATCCCATAACAGTTAGTTAACAAAACAAGACTTGTTTCAGTCATCCACACCATTGACCATGACTATGTTTGATGGTCAATTTTGGATAGCTTTTAAGCCATATTATTCCTGAAAATACGAAGCAAAAAGTTCCCCACTTGTGCTTTTGTCTTGTCTGGAGGAAATCAAAGGCTAGATGGGACTAAACCTTTTGAACTTCAATGAAACGAAAACAGAAGTTATGGCGCTTGGTCCCAGTGGCCCTGTTGACTTGGACCAAAAACTTGGTGCTGTTGTTAAATCCATCTTTTCTATATCTTTGGCAGCTGGCGAACGTAAAGCATCACCTTTCACAACTGCACTTAGAAACAGTAATCCATGCCTTTCTTACATCTTGGCTTTATTACAATCATGCACTTTATTTTGGAGTCAGCCACTCCTCCCTCAATCATCTCTAGTTGGTCGACAATGCTTTTAAATTTAGTTTAGATTTTTAATGGTGGTTTTATAATTAGTTTTGACCATTTTTATGTTATTCATTTATTATTCTAACTGCCTTTGTTTTTTTGAATGTCAAATTTTTACTTGATCTACTCCACTTTCACGTACAGCCGTGTTTGCTTTTAAGGTGCTTTATTTATAAAATTAAGTTGAGCTATTCAGAGTTTACTTTTCGGTTTAAATTTCACATTTTTTTCTGTGCTGTTTGGAGTGCATTTGGAACTTGAGCGGTGTCGCTACTCCTACCCGGGTGCCACCTCTGTCGGGAACTGTCAAAGTGGTGCTAATCCTACAAGCCGGTTGCCTGGTATTGCACTACAAATTGGCGGGAAATGCGACAAATAAAAAAACATGTCGCGCAATTGGAAAGGGGAAGACTCTAAAGACGAGTTTTGCTGTGTGTGTGTGTGTGTGTGTGTTTACCTGAGTGACATTGATGTGCTTTGTCGTGGCAACCGTGTAAAAAGGTCACCTCACCCCGACTGTGAGTAAATTGTTTTTTTTCTTTTTTTTTTTTTATCAAACAAACATGCTCTTGACTGCAACACCGCTCTGCTGTGATTTTGTCAAACACGCTCAGAGCGACGTTGACCTTTGCTAAATAATTGATGCATAAATATACTTGACATTATCACTCACTTGCAGTGACGCTTGCTGCTTGTTCTTCCTTATCTCTGTACAGTACCTCCGCAGCCACAGTCATGAAAGAGGTAATTTAGGTTGTGTAGTGGTGAGACTCTGAGATGATGTGTTTATCATTTGATTTGCTCATAGTTCTGCCATAGACGGCTTTGGCGGGTTTGCATTTCCTCTACACTTGTAACATAACTCTAACCTTAACACTAACACAAAACTTTAACCTAACCTTAACCCTACTTGGGCTTCAGCATCTACAAGAGGATAACCACTGGCGGTCTTTGGTTTATGACGGTCACCGCATGCTACATTTTGATGTGCCAAAAGGCGGGCAACAGCGGTGTAAGAATTTTTTTTTTTTCAGACTGATATTTACTGCAATTGTCACATTGTGAGGTTACAGACGGCATGCAGTGGACTAGCGGTGTACGAATTCATGTTCACATGGCATAGAGGGCACGCTTAGTTACCGCCGTGCTTCTTGTTTTTAAATGGATTGTTTTATAATTATTGCCAAAACACCACAATCTTGAAATACACCCGCAACGTAAATGCAAAAGTTACAACCCAACAAAATTGAACGGTAACGCTATTGCCAAAGCTACAACGGAACGGAAGTGCCGAGGCAACGAAAGTGAGCGAAACTCCCCGTGGGAGGGGAAAAGACGCAATTGTTGTGACCTTTCTCGGCCACCGTATAATTGGCTCTAATTATGATTATTATTTTTATTTATTTACAAATGGTTTCTGTAATTATGGCATTTTGAGGATATAAATGACGGGCAATGACCAAGTTGTGAAGCAGCCTAAGAATCCGCGGTCACAAGAAGGCACACTCCTTCTTCCTGTCTTCCATTGGATTGTTTTCTATTTATGCTTTATATTTAAATGTTTGTCATACAAATATATGCTGTAATAATGACATAAGCATAGTTTAGTCATAGACTAAAACCACAACGCTTTTAGTTTGGGTCTGACATACAAAATGGCGTTACATGTCACCATAGAAACGGAACTCCATCATTAACCCGAGACCCCTGTATTAGAAGTAATACGGCATTAACTGAAAACTCTTCTCACTCTCCATAGAAGGTTCTGTCAATAACAAATACTAATACATGGAATAGTTTTAGCAGCACTGACCTCACCACTAATTATTATTATTATCAGCAAATGTATTTCTGTTTCTGTTCATATTTTTATTATGTTCATTTTGTTGATGTTTCCCTTCAGGATGTGTGAACATCCCAGTGGAGGGGATCTCACACTAATGGCTGTGGACACACAAGGCTAAAAAGAAAGACTGGGGGGGAAAAAAAAAGTCTTGTTTGTGCATAGAAGAGAAATGCGCACAGTACACATATAAATACAAATATCAACTGAAACACTCAAACCTTTGTGAGGTAGTCCAGTTCCAGGCGCAGGGAACTTCATTAACCAATCATAGAGAACCTTGACATCTAAAGGCTTTCCCCCTATTGAATGAATTATTCACATCAGATGGTCATTAACCTACATCTCCCACCCACACATAGCTCCTCTGACCTGCCCCCAGAACGCACCCTGGAGCAGCTTCATTCTCTCAGCTCAGTGGCGGGTGATGATGATGATGATGATTTCACTGGTCACTTTGCAATCCAGCCACCTGAAATGTCTTTTGGCTAAAGGGCAGTCGCAGTAAATCTGAATGCCTGCGTGCTCGCAAATTGCAGGATGGCCATCAAATGAGTTCTGCAGGTACTGTGCCTGTAAAAACATATCGAGCATCCGCTTCAGGACTGCTGCTCCTCCCTTGTCCACTTGCCAGCAGGTCCGCTCTTGTCAACATTTGTTCCATCTGTAAATCAACAAAATGGTTATTTTTTACAGCACACAAAACCCAAATGAAAGTGTTTATGCTTTCTTAGTTGTATGATGACAACTGAGTATGTTACGATTCTTGGAGGGGTGCAATAAAATAATTGGTGTATAGCAACATCTTTTCTCTAAATTCATAGTTAGTAGACAGACTTTTCTCATTCATGTCCATGATGGGGGCATAAATTGTTATTTGATTCATTCCAAACAATGTGTTGCTGGATAAAATGACATACGCATTGCATTCATATTTGACACTGCATAGCTTAATGACAAATTCAAACTCAGATCAGTGAATAGAAAACTTTCATTATTAATTGAGTACTCCAAACATGACCAAGATTGTTGGTTTTCATTAAAACAAAGTGACATTGATTGGCATTTCCTCAGGACAGTTCTTGGCTTACATTAAAATGATAAAGATTTTTTTTTCTTTGGTTGTTTTGCTTCATCCTCTTGTCAGGATGTCATTTGAAAGTGGATATTGGGATTTTTGTTGGCCGGCGTAATGTGTTATAACATAAAGACAAAATTGTCCATTACCACTTTCTCGTTTCTAAAATGAAATATGGAATTGTTTGTCGATTTACTGTAAAATAATGTTTCAGTTCTTTTGGCCGCAAAGTTTCTAATTGTTGTTGACTGACTGAAACTTAGACGGAGGCAGATGCAAGGGGAATCGTTGATTCCTTGGGTTGCGGTGTGAAGATCTTGTTTATCCTCAAGAACCCAGGAAGCCAAGCGGCAAATAATCCCTCTGCCAAAGTGCTAATTAGGCCCAAAAAAACTAAACGTATCCCAAACTCATGATACCTAATATTTGAGCAATAAAAAGGTGATTAAAATTGATTCAATCATACTCCAGATGACAAATGATGTCATTAAGTTCGTGGGTGTGCATGAGAAGACATCAATCCATTTTTTTTCACATGCAGAAATCTGATCAGTCTGCAGTCATCAGCAACTTGAATGTATTTTCTTTTTTTTTGTCAATGTCAAAAAAGTAGTGACCTCTAATTAGTAGCAAGGCTAACTAATTACAATGTTTTTGTGGTACAATGTCACACTTGGCATATTTGCTGTTTGTGGATTATGATTTTATTTTTTTCGAGTGGGGTGGATATGCTTAGATTTTTCTATGTGAGAGAGTGGGAACGATTTTCAACAGATTTTGGCAGATTCCGCAATGTTTGGTGGCAAAACAACTCAACCAAACTCTACAATATATTTACGTCTTTACAGTATAACTTACAAGGTTGCGCCATGTTCATATCAGTCGCTGCATCTCACTTCAGTGTTTATATTTCTTTTTTTTTTTGCTCGAAGTGCAACAGTCCATCTAATCATCAGTGGAAATGAGGAATGGGTGAAAACGTCTTCATTTTAACAATTATTCAATTAGTTAACTGTTATTTTACAAATATTTTTAAGACACTTGGGAGACTCTGTGAATGTTCTGAACTCCTGTTGCCATCAATGATTTGTACAAAATTGACAGAATTATAAAAGATGAGCTCCTAAATGGAAACGCAAGCCACATTAAAGTTACTGTGGCAAGCTAATCTGAGCTGCACTATTTTGTAGAAATATTGCTTCTTTACGTCTCCTATTAGGGGGGAAAAAAAGGTCAAAAGTATTATTTTCAGTTTTTTTTTCCCCCAGCATTATGAACTTTAATGCTTTTGTTTTGCAATTCATTTGTTTGCACACAATTGTACAAATATTATTTGGGATTGTCGTGACTTGTAAGCTGTTGAAAAAAAAATGCTAACATTTGCAAATATGAGATTAGATTTTCAAGTTATTGCGTTTTCTTTATTCATGATTTGCCTTTATTTGTCTTTCTTGTTAAATTTTTTCATGACCATATCTAATTTTATATCTCTTCATCAGCAGTGGTTTAGACGTAGTGTCATACTCCTGGAAAAGCATACAAACATCCACATTTGAGGCTTTCAAGGACTTTTGTGGCCCTGTAGCACCTCTATAAACTGCATATTGTGCCTTTGAAAGCTTCCTTCCGGGGGCTTTTAGCTGCTTATTTGAAACATATTCCTTCTTTTCCAGGCATTTCTTTCAATAAAGGCAATTGTTTATTTGTGTTGTGTGTGTGCATATTTATATTCACTGGAGCAGTTTGAACACTTTTTACCCACGGCACCTTTCTTTACTTCCACAAAATTCACAAGAAAACACTGCGGCAACAATGTACAGTGAAAAAGTTGCTTGTCACTGATCGACTATACAGCTTCACCTGCCTGCTTGCAAACGCGGTTGCCATCGGCGACGAGTGCACAATCTGCCTAAGGCTTACACAGACTATGTTGATATGCTGTCGAGGGGGTGCGTCACGTCACGTTCTGCACTGGAAACTGATGAGGAAAAAGTTAAAGCCTGCATCCGAAAAATCTCAGAATAGTTGTGCTATGGTGAAGACTTCAATCGCTGACAGAAATATTGCTTCTTTTGGGATTTTGTATTTATTTATTTATTAATTATGATTTTTTTAACAAAAGGTGTTACGTGTCATAGTAGAGGTCAGTGCTGACTGGTGCATTAGTACAGTGCGCAGTGTTACTGCAGTTGCTTGCGGAAAAGGAAATGTGTCTTTTGGGTATTGTAATAATTGATGCAGTGGTTGTGTGGGTTTCCTCTTGGTGCCCTTCAGCGATAGCCTAAGCGGTCTCTATAAAATTGACGATTACCTGGTTTCTGTTACAAGCGGTGCACAATGGTTGAGTTTGGAAATGTTTGCATTTTTGGAGCTCACTGCCACTTGGCAACTGCTTAGTACGACCTTGGATTATATCTACTCTGCTTCTTTCTGTTTTCCTCCTTGAAAATTGGCGGAAAACTGAAAACCACGTTGCACTCAATGAATTAGCACGATTGAGAGGTGCTTACAAACAACAATAATGAACGATACCAACCGTCCAATGTTTTTACAGTATATCTCGCCGTGCATTATATAGAGATGCATTTATTCAAGAGGAGATTAAGGGCTGCTGCAGCCGAAATGGAGACATTGAAGTATTAAGATGCAGCATGCAGATCTAAGACACAAAGTGAAGATTAGCGTGTGTGTTTGTTGTTGTTGTTTCTGATCACCTATCCTCAAGTGTTACAAGATAAAGCTGTTCGATCATTACGGGATCAGTGAAGAAAATTTGGAACCCCGGCCGGCCAGCTGCTAGAAATAGCGGATGCTAGTTTTTAGCATCACAACTAACTTTTCACTTCCACTCACACTCATCAAATCGAAGTGCCTCTAAGAAGGAGGAATCCGTCTTCATACTGGAGATGTGGGCTGAATATTAAAAAAAACAACAACACGAGGCTCAAACCGAAGGAATAAAGAGAATGAGGAGGATGTGGGAGAAAAAACCAAGATGGTGACTCAAGAAAGTGAGGTGGTGGAGATGCGATAGATGATAGAGTAGAAACCATAAGCAGGAATAGAGAGCGGGAAATGACTATTTTTCACCAGTGTGTGTGCGGAGAAAATGCCTTAGGTCTCTGCATCAGGGCCAAAGTGGAGGAGGCCGATTCATGTTGTCATTATCTAACCGAAATGTGAAGGAGCCCCCATCCTTCTATTGACGCCACGCTGACGGTTGAGCAATCATCGCTTCACGCCGGTATCTGACATGAGGAAATTTGTTGCGTCTAACTTCTATTACCTGTGCAGGAAATGTTTTAAGTCTGTGATGACAATGCCACACATCTGGAAAGGGATTCTCCGAATTTGCTGACAGATGTTGGTCTTCAGCGGTCTGTGGGTTGTTGCACTACATAACATTTTTGAAGTTCCCATTTCAAAAAACTTGTGTATGATTAAAAATTGGTAGTTTTTATCCTATCAGAATTCCGGTCGCTTGTGTTGCCTGGCAGATTTCACAATACCAGTAGCACGCACTATTCTTTCCGAGGCCATCAGATCCAATCGTCAAAGTCAAGGGGCTTTCAGATTTGATTAACATTTGCGATAGCCAATTAGATAACAAGTTGGTTACAGTGAGCCTTCTCGCTGGCCTGTTGATGAACGCGTTTTGTGATTGGATATTCACTCGTGAGGAGGCAGCGCTATGCAGAATCAACACACCCGAAAGTCGTAAATGGCGACCGTTCGAAAATGGAAAATCTATTCTTGCTTTTTCAAACCACAATGGCCGAAGGAGGGAAAAGTGTGGATTTAATTGCAGATACACTTGCTAGGGCATTTTCAAGACTGACCTTTCAAGAGAAGCTAGGTCGTCCAACACTCGCTCAGAAGTGTGAAGTGTGTTTCCGTATATCATTTGTCCAGCCGTGGTGTCATAAATGATGGTATTATGAGGGGATTTATTCAAGTAGGACTTCACTAAAGGCCTACGTGGGGAATGCACGGCCCACCACTGCTAGAAGGTCTATTTGGAACAGTGCACACCACCACTGAGGCAGACTTTTCCCCAGTCTGGTCTCCCTCGCTTCCTTCCACCCTGGTAAGGATCAATACTTTACTTCCTGTCTTCAGTCCAGCAGTGACTGCAGTTTAGATACCGCTGGGGTTCATGTTACCGTGTGCGTGTGTGTGCGTGTGTGTTTTGTGTGTGTATGTTGAGAAGAGCTTAAAGGGTCACAGAGGCTTTTTTTAGTGGCATAAGTGTCTGCTCCTCATTCTTCTCATCCTCCGAATGTGTTTATATCAGCTCTGCAGAAGCCTGATAACCATCCTGATCATTCGAATCAGGTGTGTTGAAGGAGGGACACATCTGAAATGTGCAGGAAATGGGCCCTCGAGGACCAAAGTTGGTGACAAGATGAAAGTATTGTCTTTTGGATTGTTTTTCCATCATCTCATCAGTTAAGTGATGCTAAGATAAAGGGCTTGAATGCCGACAATGCAACAAGAAAGCCACAATGGCAAATTGTTGACTTTTTGGGAGAGTGGCAAGTCAGATCATTGTCAAATTTCTGGGTGTGATGAAAATTCGGGGGGGGGGGGGATGAATTTGAAACGCTCAACAAAGTTTGTGTAGAACAGACTAGGAGTTCTTTATGGCTATTTGAGTCCATCTGTTTGTCCTGTTTGACAAGCTGCAATGCTGACTGAAAAGCTTCTCGCGCTAGCTAACAATCCTTTCCAGCATCATTGAACAGATTGTGATGGAGGGACCTAATCCCGCCTAACCCCCCTTGCCCCACTGAAAAACACTTTGAAGATATCTTCCAATTTTTTAAATCCACCTTTATTCACTAATAACTGTCCTTGTTCCTCCCCAGGCATTAAACATGCACCTGTCCTTTGCGAGTTTAACTGACAAGCCTTGATGTTCTGAAATCCCACTATAGCCTCTCGACATCTATCGCCCCGGGCAACAGGCACAAGCAAATGGCTGCACTTTGTTTGCAGTGTACACGGCGAGCCTGAGGCAGATCAATGTAGCCGCTCACAGTCATTATTTTTATCGGGCTCCAGCAAGGGCCATAAAACCTTTTTTATCCGGAGCCCCCTGAGGCCCTCACAGCAATCACGACAGCTCCAAATGAAAGATTTGAAAAAAATTAACCTGTTACCTACGTAACCCAGTCAGCATTGGAGCTGACTCAACAGTCACTCTGCATGGTCTAATCAGAGCCACTACAAAAGCGGTTTCAAAAATTCTGACTTTACCTTTATCTGTAGTATTGTTTACTTTTAATTGATTCGATGATCTTACCAGAACCTAAATAACTTTACTCAAGTTCAAATCTATTGCATTCCTCCTCAAGAAATTGGAGCCACGCAGTGTGGGTGTTTGCGAATCCCAATAAATGCTATTTTCTTTTAAACCCACTGTTTATCACTTGGAAATTTCTTTTTCGCCACTCCCAACGCAGCGCCTAGTATGTATGAAAATCCATCTGTTCTTTTTTTTTTTTTAATAAGCAGCTAATTGTATTTTGAGCACAAACCTCTGATGAAGCAGGCAGCGAGGATGCCATCGTGCTAATTTGACAGTGCGATCGCGAGCAAGATGTACTGTGATTAAAGAACCGCAATCGTCCGACCTCGTCTGACACAACACAGCTGCTCTGTCAGACGATGGTTGTCGTTGTCTGCCGAGTAAAATGCTTCTTCACTCGAGGAAATGAAATCTCTAAAACTGACAAGCATTGGTGAAAAATAAGAATCCAGTGAGAGCTGACAAGAAATTACCTTGACGTGAATAAGATTGTTTAAAATTCCATCCTAAAGAGCACTGGCAAATAGTAATATAAAATACATGTGTAGAATTGTAAATAATGTGTAGATTATTATACTTTTGGTATGCTGCCTTGTGGAATGCTGTTTAATAATACAGGGGTGGGAAAAACTTTTTGATTGGCGGGCCGCAATGGGTTCAGAAATTTGACAGAGGGGCCGGTCCAGGAGAAGATGGATGGAGAGTTTTGGTGACCTCACCTCATTGGTGAAAAAAAAAATCCATTAAATTTTAAATGAAAGTGAACAAAAGCATCACAACAATATGTGCCTTTGAAAAAACACAGGATTTAGAAAATAAAACATTCACAAGGTTTATTTAATTTTTTTCAAATTCGGCGGGCCGGATTAAAACGCTTAACGGGCCGCATGTGGCCCCCGGGCCGTAGCTTGCCCACACCTGATCTAATAGACTCTGACTTGCTCCACAATGATTTGTGCCTGTGTTATTGTTCCAAATTAATTTTTCTGTTTAAATGAAGTAAGATCTCATCAACATTTGACTTCATGCCTTCTGTTGGGATCAAAACCGTAGCCTATTTTTTTTTTGCCTAATAAAGCCACAAAAAATGAGTTCTTGCTTTGAAACCTCCACAATTGACACATTGGACCACACATTTGAAGATAAAAATAATTCATTCCAGGAACATGTTTATTGGCTTCCATGACACCATCTTTTGGCCCCAGAGGCTACATTTGGGCCAACGTCAAAAAAGATGAACGCCTCTGACTATAACATGCAATGGCCACCAAGCTTTCAGGCAGGACCGCTGCTGATTTATTGACTGTTAAGTGGGTGATTCTCTGCCCGGCAGGCCAGTTTAAAAATGGCTTCCGTGTTTATTAACCTGACCCCACTTATACTTTCACCTCACCCTTGCATCTACTTCTTCATGTTTTTTACCAAGTCAATCCCAGTGGACTTGACGCCACCTTACTCTGTCTTCCGATGTGCACACACACACACGCACGCAGCCTCCTTCTGCCCCTTGGCCTAACCATATTTATAATGATCTGACCCCCAAGACCTCTGTGTGTTAATGATCTTCAGCTTCTCCCACACACATGACAGAGACAATATCCTGCACGTATGTGTGTCCTTCCTTTTGTTACACAAAGGCAACCTCAGAATGCTAAACAAATGAGCAATTAACTGGCAGACATAAACAAGCGTCTCCGTTTCTTGAAAGAATTAGGAACCATGTGCTTGTTCTTTGTCTTTGAGAAAAAATGGATTGTCCAAAATGAAGGGCTTCATTATCTTTTGGCATTTGCAAGGTATCCGAGCAGCCTTAATCCTTAAAGCCACTGTTGAAAGGCTTTAAAAATTCCACCGAGTCAAGAATAAGACGTTGTTAGAGTTGCATATAATACGCATACTGTTTGGATTTTAGCAGAACAGAGATCGGAATTAATGGAATCATCAAGAATCATTTCATTGTTTATGGGAGTGTGGGGTATGTAAAAAGAGATATATTAATGTTCATGCAGATTTTTCTGCTTCAATTATTTTTTACAACACAATACAACTTTATTTATTTAGCGCATTTCACAACAGCTGGAGCTGTAACAAAGCATTTTCCATTCTCCGTTCTCAGGAGAAACTTGCAATAGAATTAAGAGGCCGTGTTTTTGTGAAAAACGGATTTAAAATACAATTTCCCTCCTCAACCCACACAGAAGCACCTTTTGTTCCACGGTGGTCACAGAACTCCTATTTTCCAAAACTGAAGTTTGTAATTATTCCTGAAATAAAACATGAGTTTGCTTTTTTGTGGTATTTCGGTAGACGCCCGTAGTTGAAACCGGTGTTTGCACCGTTGTGGGAGTGAACACTGCCATTGGAAGGGGCTCTTCTCATTCCCTTGAAATCAGTGTGCCCCCATGATCTACATGGCCCAGTCCTTTTAAAAGAATATGAAAGACAATACAATTATGTTTAATTAATTGATTGCTACAATGGGTCTTCAGCTGTTATCATAATTTTGAATGAAATACAATGACATCCACCACTAGTGTCCGCAGACCTCAGAATCTGTCTGCCTGCATCTCGATCAAATCAACCCAAATCGCGTTAGCCCACCTGCACAACAACTTCGACCCACTTAAAAGATCCGTCCACTTCCATCCAACAAATTGTCACGCACACCGGGGGAGTGTAAAAAAGACACACTCAGTCCACCGGAACACCCTGCATGGCGCAGCTTGTTCTGCCAATTTCCCATCATGGCTAAAGGAGGCTTGTACCTGCACGAAAATCAAGATGCTTCCGTTTTTATTCCCCAAGCGCAAGAAAAAAGAGGCCCTAATCGTTAAACAGCTATTAAAAATGTTCAAACTCATTTTATAGATTGAGTCCATGGCACCCACTCCTTGTGGTCACTAAATGAGAGTTTAGTGTACTTTTTGATCAAAGTGCCCTTTCAAAGTATTCCACTAAAAAATAGGCGTACGGACTTCCACCACAACAACACACAGCTTTTCTGTTTTCATGCCGCTTCCCTATCGAAGCTCCTTCACGAGTCATCGATGTGTACAAGTCCAAGCCAGCTGGTCAAGCTTGAAACAAACAACACACACGCAAATCCACACCTTATTCTCTGTCACGTCCCCTCGGCTGCAGCTGGATGTTAAAATTCATTCGAAACGGCCGCATGAGAGGAAAGACATCCATTGTCATTTTATGCTCATGGGAAATCAATCCCAGCTCATAATGCACTGGCCTTGAGCCATGCTGATGTTTTTAATATGGATGTGTGTTTGTGTTGGAATAATTTTTCACTGTCTGTGATGTAACCCAAACTGAAATTAGTTTTCTTCTCGCTGCCAATTTTGTGATGTTGTTTGCTGCTCACGCTACTAGCGCACAAACTTGGCTACAATATTGAGAAGGTGCATGAAAACAAGTTTCTGTTTTCACTGTCTTAATTACATGCTTATGACACCTCCACGCTTTTGCCAAAACAAACCCATTTTGCCCTTTGTTTCAGAAGATGACTCGCTCGCTCTTCCCAGTTTCACTTGTCACACTCACATTGAGCTGCGTGCACACTTTTTTCTAGTTCACGCTGCGTTTTGGCATTGAACGCCTACTGTGCGTTGAGTGTGTAGCAACGTTATCGTTAACAAAAACGAATGATAGAACAAAGACTAAAATTGGAAAAAAAACATTTTCATTAGCGAATGAAAATAAAAAAATTAGATTCTAAAAAAAAGAAAAGAAAACTGAAGCACTATTATAAATTTGCTAAATTTCCTTTGTTTTTCTCTTCAACTAATATCACACATGAGCTTTCGAGCTTCATTTTAAATGTATTTATTTCGGTATATTAGTAGTCAAAGAAGAATTGTTTGAAAATTTTACTTTACCTTACTTTATTAAACAATTGTTGGTGCTCTTTTGTATATCTGGCTCTCGACAAAATATATACATAAAAAAATAAAAATAATATTTAGTTTTAGTTTAGTTAGTATTTTTTAAATCTTACTACTAATATTGGTCAAATTGTAATCAGAGATGCCTATGTCAAGAAACAAAATTTTCACATATTCCTAAAATGTCTTTACTTCTATTCTAGCACTTCAGGTTTTTCAGATAATTTCATTTTCTTCTTTAGTTTACTTGCATCTTTAATTGAACATTTTTGCAAAAATGTGTTGCCCATTGTAATAAAAACTAAGAAACTTGCTCTTAAAACTAACTGAATTAAAAAATAATAAAATAAAAATAATACAATTCAAAACAAAATGAAAACTAACTGTAATGAAAACTCCCAAACTATTATAATATAAGCCTTGTGTGTGGCAGTTCAAAACGATGACTACTTTTTAGTTCTGATTTTCTTTGTTCTGACATAAAGCAATAATACCTAAATGTAAAAAAAAAAATGGTTGCGTGGCAATTACACTTGTCAATTAACATGCTGCCGAGTCACAATTGACAACTAAATTTCGGGTAAAGTAATTCCAGCAACTTTTTCCTGTGGGGAAAAAAAGAGACATCTATTTGAGGACTGGCCGTTATCCATTGAAGGAGACGATGTACCTAATGAATATTTGGCCATTATTTTAGAAAATGTCATCTTTATTTAGAGGCCAATCATCCATCCATTGTAACACGGAATGAATCTGCCCAAAAAGTGTTGGGACGTTTGAGTGATGAGCATCTTTCTACAGGAGCCTCTTCGGATCAATAGCACAACTTAAGCGCCTCTCCTTAAGTCTTCATCTCCTCCATCTTGGCTAATAACAGTTTAACAAGCTAATGAAGTCTCCCATGCCCCTCATACAATTAGAGTGGCTGTGGCGGCCATTTGCAGCGGCGCTCCATTCTCGTATAGATACCATCTGCTTGTCTGTGTCCTCTTCCAGGACCGTCCTCGGTCATCAGCAACGACGACGACTCTGCCTCGCCCCTCCACCACGTCTCCAACAGCAGTAACACGCCGTCCTCCTCCGAGATGGGCCCCGACGCCGTCATCATCGGCATGACCAAGATCCCAGTCATCGAGAACCCGCAGTACTTCAGGAGCTCCAACAGCTTACTCAAGACGGACACCTGTAAGTTGCATGCTGAGATCAACCCTTAAAGCAGTTTGAGTTTGACATTTTCAAGGGAAATTATAGATATCGAAATTATAAATATTTTTTGCACAACTTGTATTCCTCCAACAAGGAGTTAAATGGCAAAATTCACAAGTTGAGTTTGATCGTCTAATACGTTCCCTGGTTCATATAGAAATAATATTTAAACAGTCCTATACATCGTGGTCTTTAAAGTTTGACTCAACACCTAATTATTGAATGACAGGTCCTTGCCATTCGAGGAAGCGACCACTGAGCTTAGTGCAACAGTGTCAAGGCTGCAACAGAGATGCAGAGAGACTCGAAGTGGAAATTTAGAAAAAGCTCTTTGTTAGATGACAGCAGGGTGCGGATAACATAATGAAACATCGAACAGTTGGGCATGTGCACTCAAAGTTTAGCTGTAACTTTAAGTTCACCTGTGAAGGTTTTATAGGATTTTACTGGATCTCCTTTGCACTTAAAGTTAAATCACAATCATTTCTTCATCGTGAAGTATTTTTCTCCACTTATTTTAAGTTCTACTGTATTTACTTTCAAATTATAAAATATAATATAACAACAACAACAACAAAAAAATATATATATATAAAATTAATTAATAATTATATAATATAAACATTTTGTGGGCTGGAACGGATTATTTGCGTTTCCATTTATTTCAATGGGAAACGTGACCTCAACTTCCGAATGATTCCAGCTCCAAACTGGATCACCAAACCAATTAAGTTTGTAAGTTGAGGTATGACTGTATATACAATACAACGAAATGAGAGAAGGCTTTTTACCCGAGTGGCAGCGCTTGAATAAACTGTGAAAGTTATCTTGAGTTGCCATGGCGAAATAGCTGCTGCTGTCATGGCAATGACCTTGTAGAAAATCAGCTGCTCTCTATTCTGAGGGATGAATAGAAATAAGGAACACACGTGCGAGCGACCCATGTGCACTCGCTCGGCAGTCTTACCGTTCATAAAAACTTAACGTAATGTTGCTTTGAAGTGAGACTCATACACCGGCTGCTTGTGGTTGCTTCAAACTCACTGGTTGCTTCAACCCTAAAGCCTGACAATACGAAGAAGATGAATACGCATACATGCACACACGCACACACACACACACGCACACACTCAGATATTGACCTGCTCCATCAATGTGACGTTATGATTATTGGCAAGTCATAAAAGCTTTTTCAGGCTGTGACCTTGTGCAGCAAATTAGCTAAGAGAGGTGGAGTGGGGTGGGAGTTGTAAGGGGGGGTAAATAATAATGGCAAATGGGCGATTGACCTCTTATGGCCTGCAACACAAGCGAGCAATACAGCAGGATTTACTACATAAGAGAATAATAAAAGCTGGCAGATCAATACTAATCAATATTGTGTGTGCGTGTATTGTGTATATTACAGCCATTAAAAGTCGGGTGTGATTGTGGTCCATATGGACATATTATTTGTCAGCAACCTTAATGAGGCTGAGGTATAATGCACTTAAACGTAGCGTGCAAGACACATATTTGATCATCCACTGCGTTGATATACTGTAAATGCCCCATTAACATTAATAACACCTTACTTGACAATGCTGATATGACATGAGTCAGCGTATGGAAGCTCTCAATGTTCACAGTTATGGTAAATGGCAATTTCACTTGGATAGTGTTTTTCTACCTTTGCTATTCAAAGATTTGAACTTTTCATCATTTACCTTATGATCAGGAACAACTGGGGCTTCAGTATCTTGCCCTAGGATACTTTGATATAGTCACAAGGGTTGAGGAACGATCCCACAATCTTCACCAGTAACGTTCCTATGGCTGCGCAAAAGAGCGTTGCCAGTGGGGTGGCCATGGTTGACGACGACTCAGCGAGGGGTGCTCAGGGGTGACCATGCAAGAGTTTGTGTGTCATTATTAATTATACCACCCGCAGTCAGGGTTTCAATAAATAAAATTCACGCATCTATAACAATGGCACGATTGGGAGACGGGCGCGGGATTATCAAATAGAAAAAAAAAAACATATTGCCCAAATTGTTGCAAGGCCATGAGATGAAAGGGGGCGACAAACTGTTCAATAAGGGGCATATTCTCCCATTGGCGCTGAAGTCAAGTCCTAGCGCAGATTTCTTACGCACTTTCAAGATGCTGAGATTCTCCCGCCTGGGCTTTTGACGCACCCAGCCTGCCTAACCTGGAAATATTTGCGCAACCACCAAAGAGGCCCGTTTCGGTGAAGTCTGGGCGTGGTTCTAATTTTCGGATCGTGGCGAGACATGCGAATTCCAAAAAAGATCCACTTAAAATATGTGTCAGATTTAAATTGTGAAATTAACTGCCATAGTGCATCCGGAGGTCATCGACAGTGTGTGCGGCTCAGCTACAGGCACGTGCAGATTTGCTTTCACATTTTAATAAATCCAATATGAGCAAGTCAATCAGAATAAGGTCCCTATAACAGAAAGCTTAAAGGAGATGCACAGTGAGGGTTGATCACGTTGCCAAGCAATGTGCTGTGCGCGTGGCACAGCAAATACTAAATACATCCCTCAAAAAAAAAAAATACTATTTGTCCCATTGACATCTGGAAATGCTCCTCACTGGTGAAGAAAAAAAAGTCAATTTGAGCTGAACCTTTTTCACTATTTTGTACGATATGTTTGGACAAATAGAGATGTTGGTTCGTGATATAACAAATAATTGTTCCCAGTAATCGGCAAGGTTCCACTTCTGAGATACACATTAGTTCTCCAGAAAATGTTCGTTGAGGTCCAAACTGTTGCACGTTTGGAGCCTTCCACAGTATATTATTCTGTTACACAGGCAAAGAGTTGTGTTGAAATAACTTTTATGTACAGATTTTCTTTTAGGTCAGGTCATAGAAAGATTTGGGAGAGAGATTGTGAGAGGGGGTTCGGGAAATAACATGTTGATGAAGGTGAGTGAAAAGTGTGTGTGTGTGACAGAGTGTGGAGATGGCTACATATTCACAAGGGAACAGGCAAAATAATTGAAAAAGTGCTGGGTGCTTGATGGGAAACGTCAAAGCAGGCACTCTTAAATATTGCCCCAAACACCAGACACCTGACGCAAATAGACTGCTGCAGTTGAAGAATTGGCGCGATAATGTGGCAGGGTGCAAATGATGAGGGGGGGCATGTTAATTAAAAAGCATGAGGGAGTAAACAACGGGGCCACAAAGATGTTCAATAAAGACAGAGTGAGATGCATAAGGACCTTTTACGCTGCCAGTAAAAACCACCATTTTTCTGCCACGTGTTTCGCTGGGTTACTTCCGAAAGGCAAAGGCAGATGAACGTTCTTGTACAGCTCGGATGTGGCAGGTTTCAAAGAGGCTCAAGGTTACATGTCTACATACTGCATTGTCATTATTCATGTAAAGAAATATTATTTCATAATTGGTTTATATGGATTTATAGCACTACAAAAGGGGCCAACAATTTCAGAGCTAAATTACAATACAAAAAGAATTAAAAGATACGTTCGTAGTACAAATATACTGTACATGAATGTGTGGTTAAAAAAAAAAAAATCTCAGGAATTGGAGAAAAATTCAATTGGAATTTTTTTTTTTTTTTTTTACACAAATACGGCCTTATCTTTGACTCAATAACCAATTTTTGAGTTGCAGTGAAACCTTTTGGTGAGTGTTGTCCACTCATTAAAAGTAGTTGCCGAACACCGCGTACCTCACTTCAGCAATCGGTTGTGCCGCTCAATGTACGGTGGGACTTTTAATGTGTGGTGTACTCAAGATGATCAATGAAGCACACCACACGTAACAACTGCGCTGTCTGTTGTAGTACAAATACTAACCTGTGAGGGGCAGTATGGTGCCACAGGGTCACTTATCTGGCAACAACTCAATCTTTATGTCGCTCCATAATTTGCTATCCTTCATATCAACCGTGGCTCGACCTGAATCGATGTTGACCGCACACCCATTCGGATTTGCTATTGGAAATACTGAACAAGTTTGACATTTGTCATTGTTGACCCTGGCCTTTTTCTAAGAAGATTGGGGAGAAAAAATACTCTTGAAATATCACACGCCACAAGATAATTTTGTGTGGAATGCTCAAATTCGGCTTGCTTATTGTTCTGTGCACCCTGCCTCACCTCGCATTATTGCTCCCTCACTCGCTCTTTCGAACCATTCTCACAAACATGTCTCGGAAAAACCTTTAGGCACGTTACTAGCTTTGAATAAAACACATCAACACATCCACTTAGCCGCCAGGCCACTATCCCCGCCCCCGTTTAATCAACTCATCGCCAGTCCGCACTATTAAGCAATAAGCGCTAAGCCACTTATCTTGAATCAACATCTCGCAACTCAATGATGTCGAGGCAATGCTTGAGGTTCTTTGCACATCTTTAAATTTGTGGTGCTGTTCCATCGCTGCCTTGCATCATTCAGTGTATACTAAAAATGTCAATCAAGAACGTCCAATAAAAAAACAGTTATCTTATTTCCATGCCTTTTAAAATGCACGTGAATGTGTCATGAACCTGGCCGCCTTTCCCAATTCTTTAATCTTCGTATATGTCACTTTTAACGCAACACTGGTCTCTTGTCACATCGTCACACACATACCGGCAATCGGACTAAATTTGAGATTTTCCCTCCCTTGCAATCGTCGTCAGCAACGAGCCGATTCTTGTCTTTCTGGTAAATTGATTGTCATGTGATGTGGGGTGTGTTAAGAATGTTTTTCCATCCTCGGCCTGACGGTCAAGTTCGACAATTGTCAAACCTGTTCAGTCTTTACATGTGCAAATCCACGTGTGGCTCAATACAGTTTTGGCTGAGCCACAGAATTTTCAACTAATTTCCTCCATTAGGTGGTTATCCCGCTTCAGATAACTAGATGACATCAGACGTCAGAACGGTGCTAGAATTGTGACTTTTGCACATAGCTGGAAGGGGCTTCGCTCTCTCTCTTTCGCTCTCACTCGCCCTCAGTGTAAATCGATGCGGCTTCTAAGAGACCGGCTGGATCTTAATGCGATATTCTGAGTGGACAGCTTTTCTTCAAATGTGCTTCCTAATCACATCACAGATAAATCTCCGCGCATATGTGTTGGGGAGGTGTTCGCGTGGGGTGTTGCACTTGCAAGCAGCCACTTACACATCTGGCTAGACGAAGTTACAGCAACATTGCCACGTTCTTACGTGCTGTGCAGAATGAAGGGAAACACACATCACCAGGCTGAGATATTAAATGTTCTCAAAATTGCCTGACGTGGAGTCGTCGGTTGCCAAGCAACAGAAAGCGGTTTTGTGGAGTGTTTCAGCTGTGGGCGAGCAGAAGTCAGTGAAGGATCACGCACACAAAAAAGACTCCCGAGTGAGATAAAATAATGCCTTTCCCAAGCTAAGGAATAGTAATGGCCGCAATAAAAATGTTGAAAAAGATTTTTATTTTTTTTCGGCAAAATGCTGTGTAATTGCACAACTATAACTCTCGACTAGGTTGCTGTCTGAAGAAGACACAACATTCTGTATGAAACGTCTTGCCACGACCTTTGCTATCCCACAATCCACTCATCCCTGCTAATATTGTTTCTTCACTAAGAGGACTTTTTTGTCCCCCTCCTGTAGTCGTCCAGCACATCAAGAGACACAACATCGTGCTGAAGAGGGAACTGGGAGAGGGGGCCTTCGGCAAAGTCTTCCTCGCCGAATGTTACAACCTGTCGCCCGACCAGGAGAAGATACTGGTGGCTGTCAAGGTAACGTCAAGGACATGGAGAAGATTAAATTTAGAAGTGGATTGCTTGTCGTGTGTTTAATATTCAGACCTGCCGACCATCCATTCTGTTTATTGTCTTTATAGCCCGGGAATTGAAGAGATCTGCATGTCAAATTAAGCCGGTGATAGAAGCCGACTCTTGGTACATAAATAATGCCCGTAATGTTGTTATCGACGGGGGAAGTTATTGAGAGCTCGACAATATTTTTGCAGCAGAACTGCATTCTCGCAGCATGTTGGGGAATATCAAATAGTGTTGCACAGAATTTAACATTGAGTCTCCTGAGAAATTTGCACATTCAGTGTATGTTCACAAATACTTCCGTTGCTGGAAAAGTCGGAACTCGCTTAATTCCATCACTAAATTTTGCTAACTCAGATCTTAAGTCATATTTATATATATATATATATATATATATATATATATATATATATATATATATATATATATATAGCTCTAACCTTTGGGCCGTTAATATATAAAACAACTGAATGAAAAAGAAGTTAAGTCCGTCCGCTGTGCCCCAGTTAGTCGCCAAGATGAATAAACACCTCCTCAAATGAATGCCTCCCATTTCGCAAGGAGGTAGAAACTAATTAGCTCTGTAGCGATTATGGAAAATTTGTAAATGATGCAGCCCCCCAAGAAGTGTTTATATATCCCTATAGATACCATATGCTAGATAGCGGCAAAGGACTACTTTTGTCAAAATGAAAAAATTCAACTTACTTAAACATAGAACCTTGGCACTAATCCCCCCTCACCCCAGAATAATAAATATGAATAAATAAAAAACAGCAAATATGTGAATTTTTCACAGCGCAACGGAGGATGAGTTTCAAACAAACCATTTACGAATGCCGAACCGCACACATAAGGGTGAGTGGAGAAGGTGCTTCACTGCATACTGTACTTCAGGTATTCAAAAATACGTTGTAATCCTTACTCTGCTTTCCAATTGTCCCAGTACACATCCTCGCATGGCAATTGGTCGCCAGCAGCCAGTCGAATTAGAACCTAATCCGCAGACTTCCGAGTCCAATTGAGCCAGTTTGCTTCCCTTCAAATCCTCACGTATCCGTTCATCCATCGCTCCATCAGGGAAGTGAAACTCAATCTGATTGGGAGAGACTTCTCATTAACAATACATGTCCTGTAAGAGACCCCGCCACATCCAGTTGACATCCTCCACTTCCTCTTCACCTGCATTACCTTTACTTCTTCAGTCCCAAAAACATATTGTTATATTTTGACAGCAGCACTGTGCAACCTTAATCTTTAATGTCGCAATTTAGAAGGTGTTTGAGTTGCAAGGCGATGCTTGGGCAGTGCTTTACTTTGGTGTTGCCAGACAAAATTTTATAATCATTTTATCATCATTTTTAATATTTTTTGTTGTTTTTATGATTATTATTTACTTAATTAATTAACAAAGGACATTTATGCTATAATTACAGTTACTTTTACCCATCGGAAAATGATTAATTATTATTAAAATTGTTTTTTTAATTTGGAAGTTTTAGTTATTTTGTTGATGATCATTAATTATAATAACGTCTCTCAAACCACCGCTCAAGAGAAGTGGGAAAAAAGGTGTGTAACAGTCACAGATGCGCTTTCAGATCTTTCGTGCTGAAGTCTGTAACTTACAGGTTCTTTGCACAACATAAAACCAATTTATTAACATTAGTTTTTATTGTGTTTGTATTTTTAGATTTTACAGTGCAAAGCTTAAATTTATTGATTTATTTTATTTATATTTTTTGAAAGGTGAACAGATTTTTTGAATTGTGAATCATTTCAATGAGGAAAATGCAGGTGTACCCAATGTTATGCTCTTAAAACTGCTGCTTCACTGATGTGCATTCATCATTATATAATTACAGTACGTCCATTGATTGGACTCCACTGAGATTTTTTTTTTTTAAATCCACTTAGTTAATGTAGCATTTTCTCGCTCTCTCTCCTTTCTCCACTCTTTGCTGGAATGCTGTGAGTCACCATTTCTCACCAGGGTTCCTCCTCCTCCTCCTCCTCCCTTTTTGCTGCATCAACCATTCCGAGGCTGTCGGAAATAGATGAAATGGCTTTAACCAAGAGATGTAATTGTCAATCAAATGAACCGTTTTGGCATTGAAATGTGAAGTCAAGGTGCTAGTAGCGTTGCTGAGTAAACAAAGTACAATACAGCACTGTTAGTAGCTCGACGGTATTTATTTACTCAACTGCAGAAGGTACCAAGTGTCTATTCGGGCCAAGCCACTACTAGACAATTAATCACATTCGAGAGTAACGCTTGAAGCAACACCACCAGAAAACGTTGTTCTTTTTTTGCCTCAGTGATGACTCACCTAATGATTAATAGAGGCATTGATTATATTTGAATGACTGGTATGATTTGAGGAAATGTGTTGTTTAACATTTTAGGTGTTCTGGTTGTTCCATCATAGACTGGAAGCCACCTAACAGCATCACTTTTTCCTTGATGATGCACCTTGTGTAATTAGGGCGTGTAACGGAGAGAAGGCCTCAGTTTGAGGAAATCTTGAATTTGACTTGATTTGATCTGGCAGGACGCTAATTAGCAATTCAGTGACATTCCGGAGGGTCCTTGAAGAAATGTTCTTCTTGGTCTATGAGACACCAGTGAGTAATTGGGGCATGGCTTCTTTTAAAGATAAGGTTACTATTTAAGGCAATGTGTTTTGAGATTTTAGATTTGTTCGAGCCCTGTGTTAATTAGCCCTTAAATCACATACCGTAAGGTCCGTAAACCAACACCATTTTTCTTTGTAGATAACACACCTAGCAATTAATGAGGGCATGGTGTTTGTTAGAGTGGCTGCCATACCTGGTGATTAATTGGGGCTTGGCGTTTGTCAGAGCGCAAGCCACTATTGGAGGGGATTTTCAAAAATGTTAGGCTGATTTAATGCTAATTAGCCACTTAATCCCATTTCCTTAAGGTTGCTTCAAGCAACACTTTTTTTTTTAATACCATCTAATTGGGGGCACGGCCTTCCCGCGTTTTGGAGTGAATGCATTATTTCAGATTCTTTTTCTTGACCACTTGAAAGCAACAATAAGGAATGTGTATTTTCTTTGCTCCAGGCTTCCCTCTTTTGTGTAGGTGCTGAACGCAGCCTTCGATCTTGTACCGGTCAGTTGCTGTAGAATCAAAACAGTTTCTTCCAAATCGGTCGCCGTCACCTAATTCCCAAGCCAGGGAACTGGGTGCAGACAAGAGAATAAAAGTAGTAAACAGACCAACAAATAGTTCAATTCAACTAAATGAAGATGTTTTTAAGTAAGTCTTTCGTCATATTTTAAACATTTCTACTTTTGTTCATAAAATGACTGATGCTATTAAATAGTGACGCTTAACACCAAGCTAATCTCTTCAATGATATCGGATGAAAAGTTTCCATGCTGGTCTGCCAGTGATATACAGTAGATTGTGTATGAGTAAATTGATGAACGTATGAATTGGAGGGCATGCTGAACAAACTATTATGTTTCCCAGCTGACCTTGGAACCCCTCAGGAACCCCCCCGGGAGAGGTTTGACAAAGTGGCTGGAAAACGGAAGCCAGGGCATTCGTTGCTTGTTTAAGATCACGACACGACCCCGTATAAAAACAATAAAACGCATGGGAAATAAAAGTATAATTCAGTAATTACATGACTATTTTCAGGGATATTAACTGAACTGCACCATAAATAATTAAAAAAAACATGAGTCAGTGACAGTGAAAAAATGTTTACGGGTAATTGCCTAATAGTTGAAACGGTAACGATACAACAAATTACAATCCTTGCCCTTAATTATGGATTAATGATTGATTCAGAAAGTGTGCGCTTGTGCAAGCACATGTGGCCAAGACTTTCCACAACAACCGAGGATGATCTTAACTCCTTTCTGACATGATTTATCACTTCACCCTAATCCCTTGGACTAATTATTTTACTGCTTTCCTATTGAGACAAGGCTTTGGTGCCATCTTGTGGCCTGTTAGGGCGTTTCAGAAATAACACAGAATAGATAGTTTTTTTTTTTCAGCAAATAGCTGGGTGACTTAATGTGACTTTAAAATCGCCATGGTGATAGGAAATGAATCCCATCGTTATATTCGCATTTATTGCATTTTTTTTTTGCATTCGTTGCGATGTCCTTTCCCTTCTATAAACACTGCCCATCCCTCATGAGTACAAACTTACTGCAATTACCACAACACTCTGTCATGTATGCTCTACTTCAGAAACAAGTTGAGCACATCACAATAACAAACACACCACAGCAGAGTTTTGTAATCCCGATTTAAGACTTGGCTATCAATCAACCACTGGCCCGTAACGAGAAAGCAAGTTTGACTTGTCCTGTATTATACAGTATCCTGTGAGGTGCCACTGATCACAGGCGCTCTTTAACAGCATGCAGATTCACACACACACGCTTCCCTATCTGCGGCTCATCAGTCATGAACACTTTCAATAATGCTTCCTTCAACACATGTAAATGCGTGTCGCTACATTCCCCCCAGCCCGAGGATGTTGATTGCTTTTATTTGTCGCGGGACCTAAATGCACCACGAGCGCATGACTTGTATTGTATTCAGTGCATGGAGGCTAGGACGGTGCATTCAGGACGTCATCACGTTTGATTGCTGTCACCTTGCGTAGTCGCTACCGTAACTTTGCATACACTATTATTGTCGACATGAAGCAATAGCTCTTTTTCACTTCTCGTTTCACACCGTTATCACATCAATGGCCGACGGCGAAAGGAACAATGTTTACTGGAAGGGAAATTCATAAAATCAGATTTTTGTATCCCACAGTTTACTTTTCACTGCATCATAGCTCCGGCCTCGGTGGACCGATGCGTCGTAGCAATAAACACACAAGTGCAGCCCGCAACACCGCACTATTTAATAAATCATGTTTTACACTTTCATGAATGTTTTATGCTCTTAACGCAAAGCACATTAGTGGTTTCCGAGTTGCCGTTCAAGATTTCTCATCATGAAACGCGAGCTCGGTTTGGTTATTAATTAAGAAACCAATGGGGCGCAATCGGAAAAACAAAAAGGCCGTTATTACATGAATACATTTACTATTGTGTTTATTTTACAGCTGAATCTTGAAGATTGTAATTGCTGTTACCATTTTGCCTCATAGGAAAGAAACAAAATAGAAAGGACATTTTCTTTATCAAAGTTTAAGTATTTAAGTACTTGTTGCCTAATGCTGATGTTTTGCGCGCAGCTCTGCTTACCTTTTATAATAATAATAATATTGCCTTTATTAGTCCCACAATGGGGAAATTCGAGATTCGAACCCAGGCCTCCTGGGGAGACTGGGTCCTGAACGCGGCGCCTTAGACCACTGGGCCATCCTGGCAGCCAGATTCGAACCCAGGTCTCCTGGGGAGACTGGGTCCTGAACGTGGCGCCTTAGACCACTCGGCCATCCTTGACTATGATGTAAGTGTTTCATGAAGTTTTATTTAAATCAAGGTAGAATATACAGGTGCATGACAATGAATTAGAAGATCATGGAAAAAATATTTCAGTAGTTCAATTGAAACATGGATATTAAATAGATTAATAATCATTAAACCGGCCATTTGTTAAAATCCTGATTTGTTAAAATCTGAGTTCCCTTGAAATTTTCTTGTGGTGATGAATTAGGGGTCTAAGTTAGCTCTGAGCCAAACAGTAATCATAATTAGATTCAAATATTCAACCCCAATATATTTCAATATGATTTTCACTTTTTGAATTGAAGTGCAAAAATAAAATACATTTGCAGTCTAAGAAGTGGACATCAGCGGGGTCTGCTTTGAACTAGTGCACCTACTTGGAAAAAAAAAATCAATATAGATACTAATTGCATAGCTCTAATTAATATGTTGTATCAATAGTATATAGAATATAATTTGCACCCCCCCTCCCACGCACACACACACACACACACAAAAAATGCTTTGGCGTGCAAATGTCCCCCTGCTCCAACCTTTAGACACCCCCCCGTTCTAAGGATATTCAACCCCACACCCAGATTTTCCAAAAATGCTCAATATTGTGTTTCAATCTTTTGCACTGTAATTATCTCCGTTGTCACGACAGCTCACATTACAGCCTGTAATGGTCTCAGGCGGGACTGGATTGGTTGATAACAGGTGGGGGCGGGGTTACAGTCCATCTCATTTTCTGGCATCTCAGCATTCCAGCTGCCACGAGGTCACCGTGTCATTTTTTTCCGCCCCCTGGAGCTTTTTTAGCAACTTGTCCTTGTGCCCCGGACCTATATTTGTAACGAGAGCTTGTGTTTGTTTCTTCGTGCAAAGGCGAACGTATATGCGTGGCATTTACAGTAGGAAGACTATCTATTATTCATGTAGGGCAAAAGCGATTGCATATATTTTTGCTGCTCGGATGCGAGATGCATACATAGCCCGTATCATTTTCATTTCCCGTGTCTCGCGTATTTCAGGTATTTTCGCTCTGTCACAAGCGCAAGTGTTATGTAACTCGGCTGATGGGAATGATGACAGATTGGATTCACGGGAAGGTCTGGATGTAATCAGCATATATGAGGGTCTGAGCATGCAGACCCTCTTCAAATTGCTTTATTTCTTTATGGTTGTTATTCTTGGGCTAACTAAATTACAATTTTAAGGGGTTTTCCATACTTATTTATATCTATATTTTTTAATTCAAACCCCGAAGGCACTTTCACTCAGCAACATATGAATAAGCTTAAGAGTGATTTTTTTGTCATTGTGACAGGTACAACAAAGTTGAAGGTGCTCTCTCCAAAGGTGTTGTAACAAAACTTTCAAAGTGTTTCGCACAATAATAATAAAAAGTGACACATAAATGACTCAAGAGGATCCTGCGTGTCAATAGAAATTCTCAGAGACCACTAAGCTGAAACGAAGAGTATGAAAAGTGGGAATTTTTCTTCAGATAATGGCAATTTGATATTGTTCAAGTGCAATCACAGCTCGCCTCCCCCGTGCAGCGAGAATCGTAGAGTTCCGCCACGGAAGAAAGGGAGTAGCAAGTGATCCTCTGGGCCGAGGTGACAACCCGTTGAAATGCTTTCCTGTCTTCCTGTCTGTTGATGCAGTATGTTAGGATGCTCTCAGTGGAGCGGCGGTAAAAGGATGCAAGCAATTTCTCTTGTTGTTTCCGAAACTCCTCAGGAGCTAACGTCTTTGCTGTGCCTTTTTGATGAGGGCTTTGGTGTTGGCGCGGCAGGTCAGATCCTCTTCAGCGTGTACGTCTTGGAACTGGAAATTGGAGACGCTCGCCACGTAGTCGCCAGCAATGACAAGATGCTGGATGTCTGATTTGTTTTGTTTTTTTTTGCCTTGTGAAGTCTGTTATGGCCTCCTTTGTTTTGTTGGTGTCCATTGGCCGGTTTTCCCCACGCTGACAGCCACTCCACGTTGTACTGGTATGCGGACTCATCAGTGGGGGGGCAGGCGAAGGTAAAACGCAGGGATTGGCAACTGGCGGCCCCTGACCATAATTTCATACCTTCCAAAAATGTCTTCATTTTATTTTTTTTTAAATTGCACAAATGCCCCTGTGGAGAGATCGGGGGATCGACTCCGGCCTTCCTCTGTCGAGTTTTCCTGTCCTCCCTGATTGATGCCTGTGGAGACATAAGGGTATATTCTTACCTTCTGGAGGCAGTTTATTCGGAAGTTCCTGTGATACAGACGCAGACGAATTTTTGGACAAAACTGACCCAAGTCTGTTGGGGACTATGGTGTTGAATGCAGAGCTGAAAGCCACAAAGAGCAGCAGCACTGCTCCTGGTGTGTCAACACTGAGTTGAGGACGGCGGAGATGTCGTTCTCTGTAGACCTGTTAGGCCTTAAAGCAAAGTGGTGATGGTTGAGTCTGAAGGGAAAACAGGAGGTGATGTGGGACCGGACCAGATTCTTTTTGATTACTGGTGTGATGAGTTAAACACAAAAAAGGCTCAAGAACTCATTTGCAAAAAAATAATTGCAAATTTTAACAATATGGACAAGACAGGTGGCAACTCAGGTCAAATCAACTCAACTTTATTCATATAGTACTTTAAAAACAAAACTCCCGCTGAAAAAAAAAAATTCAAGACAGTTTTACTTAGCTTAGTATGAATTCTGATTACTGGGTGTATTATGAGTAGAACTACAAAAACGTTTCAAACGCAAACAAAAAATGAAAAATACACACAGTATTTTTTTACCTTTGTTATTTTGTCAGATTGCCATCAAATGTGACCTAAGGACAATGCTAAATTGTTCATTTTCGCAATTTGTCAATGCATGTCAGCAGAGCATGCGAGTGAAGTTGGATGACTCGCTCACAAAACAAGAGCCGCTACTAATTCAGCAACACAAGGTCACGGCTTCAAAAAACGTCCGGTGCTTGATGGAGGTCCCACTTTGAAGGCGCTCCTTAATGACGGAAATGTATAGCTGCATAACCCCATCCCTGATACTCTGATTTCCTCTGTCTACTCACATTGACCACAACTCTCAGATAACTATTCATCGTCGCTCGCAGCTGTAATTTCTTCTTGTAATCAATCCTTGCGAGGTCTAATTTACCGTAACTCACTTTTACAAGGCAGGACAATTTTTTAGCCATTCAGTAGACATGACTAATTGTTCTTTGTGGTGTGGCATAATGTTTTTCCATTTGTCAGTTTAATAAAATGTCACCCTGTGTGCGTGTGTGTGTCAGACTCTTAAAGAGGCCAGTGAAAATGCCCGCAAGGACTTCCATCGTGAGGCTGAGCTGCTGACCAACCTTCAGCACGAGCACATCGTCACCTTCTACGGCGTGTGTGTGGAGAGTGACCCGCTCATCATGGTGTTTGAGTACATGAAACACGGAGACCTCAACAAGTTTCTCAGGCATGAATCTTCTTCCCCCCCCCATACTGTTTGTCTTGTAGAAATCCTGCCCAGTAAATTCAATGCTGTTCTAGCTGCTAGAAAGAGAACAACTCCAAATTTTCTTCTACTTACCCATCCTGAACGCCAAGTGTCCCACTATAATAATTTTGTCCAAATAATCATTTGCAACATTAAAGACAGGACAAACCTAACAGGACTGTCCACATGCACCCTCACTTAGGGCTCACGGTCCGGATGCAGTTTTGATGGCAGAAGGGCAAACCACCAGACCAGTGGAGCTGACTCAGTCACAGATGCTGCACATTGCCCAGCAGATAGCGTCCGGAATGGTCTACTTGGCGTCACAACACTTTGTGCACCGCGACCTGGCCACCAGGTTTGTCACTTATCTCAAGACTATCTAACACATGAGCTGCATCATGTGTTAATAGTTGATTTATATCAAATCAAAAGAGTGAATTCAGTTAAGAACTCCAAATTCAGCGAAATTGTCTTCAATCCAGTGATTTCAATATATTGAATAAGTCCACTAATTGTCCTACTGTATTATCATAGCCCAAGCATATGTCAAGAAATCATGTTTGGAGCATTTGATATTCACATGTAGGGTGGACAAACTACGGCCCGGGGGCCGCATGTGGCCCGTTAAAACGTTTTAATCCGGCCCGACCAACTTGAGAAAAATTAAATGAATAAACCTTGGTAATGTTTTATTTTCTAAATATTGTGGTGTGTCAAATATAGATATTTTGTTTTCATGCTTTTGTTCACTTTAATTTCAAATTAAATGTTTTTTTTTTCTCCGATGCGGTGAGGTTACCAAAACACTTCATCCATCTGCACTTGCACTCCTCTGTCAAATTTTAGAACCCATTGTGGCCCACCAATCAAATAGTTTGCGCACCCCTGATTTAGTAGGATCATGAAAAACAGTCCATTTTCAAATGTATTTTTATCAGAATTATTTGTATGAAAATCAATTTTAACAGACATAATCATAATAAATGAGGATAAGCAGTGCAGAAAATGGATGGAAGGAAACAAATGTTCAATCCTGCTCAGTACAAAATATGACTTTTTTTTCCTGCTTCCCTAAAATGTTCCCTAAAAAAATCCCTAAAAGAGCTGTTCCCACAATTCAGGGTGGACGCCATGGCTAATCAATAAAATGCAGATCATTCTACCTTTGAACAAAATTGAAGTAAAAGTTACACTACAACCTCCAAGCTTCAAATCAATACATGACTATCTGACACACAGCGTTTCTCGCCTGACTTGTTTTGTCTGCCATCAATCAGGAACTGCCTGGTGGGCGAAAACCTGCTGGTAAAAATCGGGGACTTTGGCATGTCCAGAGATGTCTACAGCACTGACTACTACAGGGTAGGTGTATGTGTCCAACTTTATTTCTTTTCCACTTTTCCGCCCTCCTCGCCCCAGCAACTCTCCCTCCCCGCTGCATGAGGCCCCCCACTTTGCTCCCCCAACCTGCATGGGCATGACCGATGCAGGTACAGTAAGACACTTTGTTTGAGTGCAGGATCAGTGTTGCCACGGCTACCTTGAAAAAGCAACTTTAAGTTCCTCATTGCTTGATTTGAAAAGTAACAAAATTAGATTACAAGTTACGTTTTTAGTTCTAGTCCACATATGCCAGCAACGTAGCATAAACTTGACAGCCAGTTTTATGAACACTGAATTGGAATTTTTAATTAAACATAAAAAAAAAATTTTTATTCTGCCTGTAGTTTGTAGAAGTAAAATTTCACTGCTTCACGGGACGAGCTGTTTCCAATGTCGTCACGTATTGGCCTCCGCTCGAATAGCGGCCATGCCCCAGTTTACTGCAATTGTAATGGAAGAATTGAGAGAAGTACATGCCAACAAATGTATTGTCCTCTCTTTATTCTTTCACAATATGTACGAGGAGAATGAACGAATTCTACTCAATCGGAATTATTTAAACTGTTTAACGAGATCATTCAAACGCAGACACTTGAATGTTTTACACTGTAATGTGCAAAAATAAATGCGCCATGAACGACAGGAGGTCTGAATACCCAGTTTACACCGCCAGTCTACTTGTTTACATTGTCTAAATGTTGTCCCAATTAAATGTGGAATTTCAGTTTTGCGTGGAATGAAAGGTGATTCCCCCTTTGGCTTTCTATTGCACACTGTGACGGCAAACTATCGTTCCCCACAAATCTCCCCACCCCCCTTGTTCCACTACTCCCCTCACATCCCCTCTTCTCTTCAATAGAGCTAAGTGTGCTGAGGCTGTCGCCATGGCAACGCACAAAGGCAGCGCCGGTGAGCCGCTGAGTTGTATCCAACGTTTTCTCTGAAGAAAAGTAATCAGGGAACTTGTGTTTAGTATGCTTGGTGCAGCGCTGGAGATGGAGGAGGAGGGTAGTATGTGTTGAGCGGGGTGGGGGGGGGCGTCCAATGGCGAAGGAGGGGATGAAAACAAAAAACAAATAAATATACACCAGCAGAGAAAGCAGTCCGTGATGGAAGGATAAAGAATCAGACGGGGGCAATGGACAACATAGCCGGAGAGAAATAAAAGAGAACAGGGCAAAAAAAAAAAAATAGGAATACATCTGTCACAAATAACAAAGGAGGAAGAAAAGGTGCAAGAATATAATCGTGATTTGCCACTCAGAAGAGTCAGTGGGACATGTGTTGTGCATGTGCGTGTGTGTGTGTGCGTGTGGGTGGGTAAGCGTGTTCAGTCATGCTCTTACGTCAGAAAGCCAAGATGACTCATAAAGGAATCAGCAGCCTACCTCAGTGTGTGTGCGCGCCTGCGCACGTATGCGTGTATTTTGGAAAAAATAGAGGCAAAAGCGTAGGACTGACGAGGCTGTTTTAACGTCATAGCATCCGCTTACACAAAAAAAGCTGGCAAACGCTTCGGATGCCTCCAATGTCGGCTTTATTCATGGACTCACCTTGCCAACCAGCCGGGTGCTCCAAATGCTTGACGAGCTTAAGGTGACCTGACCTCGATACTGTTCCGCACAGATCAAGAATTTTTATTTGATGGTTTTGATTATTTAGATTTTTTTCAGCACAACTTTTGGTGGCTTTAGGGGATTTGCAGTAGTCTCAATTCAACATTCAATTTTTGGTAGTCTTATTTTAACTTGCAGGATTTCGGCTAGAGTAATTTTTAAATGCACAATTTGGGGCGGGATTTACATTAGCCATAATTAAACTAACACTTCTTTTGTGGTATGGTTGTTGGCAGTCTTGGACAAATTTGGGTGAAGTTGAAGATGTCTGATTTTAAGCAGGACATTTTTTGAGGGATTTACTGTTTTAACTTTTTAACCAGCGCCATTTTTTGACAGTTTATACACACAGAAGATTCATACATCCATTAGAACTCCTCTCACATAACACGACTCAGCCAATCGAATGGTTTATTCTGAGCATCCTTGTGGGTGTGGACGAGACGAGCAAGTGGAGAGGAGAAAAGTCCATGAAAGAAAGTTTGGGTTAATGGTGCTGAGTTGTTACTATTACGAGTTATTTTTAGCAATACATTTTATTCATCTGAGAATATACTAAACATCCCTGTATACCGCCTTCATTCTCAACAAACAATTTCCGAGAACAAATCCAAAAAGCTTTAAAACAGTCATTTGAATGACTTTGCTCCCCGAATGGCATCACACATAAAAATGAGCAATAAAATGAACCGTCTGCTTTGGTTGCATTGCCTCTTGCAGGTAACAAAGAAAAGACAGAGCCCTTTTTATTTTTACATTTATTTATGGCTTTTCAAGGCAAACAAACCGCATCTTAATGAAGAAGCTGAGTGGAAAGAAAACAGCTCTTCTCCCTCCCGAAGAAGAGTGTAGAAAGCTGTCCGACACATGACAGATTAACACCATGACGATACTTAAACATGTGTTAAGCAAAACATTTTACAAAGCTTCCTGAGATTAAACTAATTATGTTTGGTGTTTTATCTACTGTATGATAATTGTGTGTGGGTAGGTTTTAATTGGGAGATTTACTCTCATTAAAATAGCGTATTTAATCTTCGACTGGCTGTTACATAAGATTTTTTTTTCCATCACTAAAGCGTAATCACAATATATTAATTGAGAGCATCAGGAGGGCAACTTATTTCCATCTCCAGAGGATAAAGAAACACACATTGGCACATGTGCACCTTTCAAAAAAATCTCTCGTTTTTGTTTCCATGGAAACTACAAGGCCAATTAAGGTTCCTGTGTATCAAGGAGTGGGTGGAGTTTATCACAAAAGCCCCACCCACACTGCATCGTTCTACTGTCCTAGTTGCCATAGATACGCTAGCCTCTATGTGGTCACCACTGAGTGACAAAAATCATTTTACTTTAGTCATGCCTGGAACATTTAGGCAGCCGTCAGGCTGTAAAGATGCATATTCACGAAGCCGGGGGGGGAGAGACAGACGGAATGGCGACGAGAGGGAGGGAGAGGACAAAGGAGAGACAGGAACGTCAGAAATGGAGGACTCTTAATGGATGCATAGATTGATGGGTAGAAGTAACAGTAAAGATGGATCAATGATGGATGGATGAATGGATAGGGACCAGAAGAGATGGATATATATGGCAAGGCGGGGAATAATAGAAAGAAAGATATACAGTAGTGGGCGTTTGATGCGAGGCCAAAAATTAGGGTGTGATACATATATTGGTTTTGAAATGGCTCATTTCACATTCGCAACAGGGCACACTGCCGAACAAATACGCCACAAACACACGCCTCTCAATTTACTCCCAAGTTGTACTTAGTCTATTAATACTGTACGTCGCTAACATAGATAAATGACACATTATTTGTAGCAAACAAATGGACCTATTAAGGGAGGTTGTATAATTGCCTCACGACACAGTCATTGAGAATCACTTCATTAAAGAAAATAATGCCAAACATAAAAAAATTGCTATCAGTGAATTTGCCCGTAAACGAAAGATTTGCAAATAAACCAAAGCCGGTGTGTATACAATTAAAAGAAAAAGGATAAATATTTATTCCGATCAATAGTATGACTTCTTGTTAGGAAAAGCTCAATGCAGACAAGTGAAGCAGGAAGAATTTGAATAGGTGGAATGATTATACTGTCAAAACACCAACAGCATTTTTTTTTTTATTGCTTTGGCTTCATCCGGAGAGCCCCGGGAGAAGTTGTTTAAATATGATGCGAGGCGACATTTCAGCTGCACTAGTTTGTTTTTGTGCTGTGTTGATATTCACTTTCGTGAATGAGTTTTAGAAGTACATTGCTTGCCGTGATATCCATTAACCAGCGCTTGAGCGGCACTGTATTTGTTTACGGAGAAGCTTGTTGCTTGAGCAGCAGGCCGTTACACTTCCTGCACCTTAACTAATATTTTCTGAATGGGAATGCAATACAACTCTGTACCTTACCAAATGTTCTATAAAGAAATAGAGGTTTTGAAATATAAAAAAAAAATAAAATAAAATATGAAGATGAGCCTAAACGGCACACACACAGTCAACTGCAATGTGTTTGTGGATGCTGATTTGATTTTCCATTATTAAGGCTTAATTAAGTCTTAATTATCCCTCAAAATGATACTTAATCCCTAAAATCGCTGTTCTAAGGTCTTAAAAATGCGACAGACACAGTAAACAACATCGCCATAGTTGACAAATATGTAATTAGTGTTTTGCGTTTCAGTATAAAGGAAGAAGAGGAACCGCCAACAACCACTTGGTAGCGCGTCGGTTCTCACAGGGGAGAAGGGGCCAAGGCTGTGCGTTTTGATTCTTTATTGAATTCAAATGTTGTTGTTTTTTTAGAATAAATTTTAAGGTGGAAATACTCATTATTACATTTTTCACATTTGGGGGAAATAATAATAATAATATGAATATTTTATTAATTTCACCATTGCAGGGTACCTATATAAAAATAAAAATTCATTTACACGACAGCCAATTTGGAGTTTTCACATGCATGTTTTGGGATGGAGAGGGAAAAACGTGAGCCGAGATTCAATCCGAGAACCTCAGAACTGTGAGGCAGACACGTTGTGCTGTTTGCCTTTTGAAACAGTGATACCAAATTTCGCCATTTCCCAATTTTCCCTCAAAACAGCATAAAAACATCACATAATGAACACGTCTCAGATGTAGACCAAAAGATCTGGCATTTTGGTTACTGTTATCCATTACAGTGGAATTTTCTCAATAATGTATGATGCATTAAAAAAAAAGTACTGGATTGGCACCAAACGGTAATGGTTTCTTCGTTGTGCCATGCCACACCCCTTCTCGAAATTGACTGGAAATCCGTGCTGTGATGCTGGTAACATACAAACAAACATTGAAACCAAACACAGGCGTAACAAACAATAAAACAAGGTGGCTGAGCACTTGAGTTATTAATATTTCAGACCTTCAGGGAAAATGATCAGCCATGATGAATAAAACAAAACTTCTAATGGGTATGACCAGGTTGAGACATGGACAGTAAGTGAATGTACGATGTTTGAGAACAAGAGTAAGAGAAGCAAGTTTGTACTTGACGATGAAACTTCGAACAACTTATTCCGATGCTACCCCAAGATAAAGAAAAGCTGCAGCATATTATATCCACGTTGGCGTCCAAGCTAGACAGTTGTTAGCAGCAGACTAACTGCAGAAGTAAACCAACCAGCCGGGACGCATAATAAAAAAAAAGAAAAGAAAAAAAAAAAGCTCCGCATTACGACGAGGGAAAAAAAACAACAAAAAAGAGACTTGACACGAGAAGAAGAAGAAAGGTTTGCTGGTGAAGACTTAGCGCTTCAGAGATGGAAGCAGAACCTGATGGCTATCTATGTGACCGTCCGCATTTTACGACGCCATTAAATAAGCCGCTGACTAGCACAGAATCGGGCCAAGTGCGCTGCGCAGGCCATTAATAACGGACATAAACCTCGGAAAATGGACTGTCCTATCGGTGGGGTGCGACGGAGCGAGAATCGCCGGCGAGATTCATGCTCGCTCAGAGCAATAGAGGAGACGCCTCATACGAGGCGAGGTTTAATTCACTTTTGTGCAGGTTGAAGAAGAGGAAAGACTCGTGCTGCGTCTTCATATAGCGCACGCTGAAATGAATAAACTATTAAATGCTGTCTGTGTGGAAATGGCGCAAAAAAAAATGCATTGAAACGGGTGTCACGAAGATTGTAAAATATGACTCCATTTTTAATAACAGGGTTTAGCAACAGTGGTGGGCGGTGCATTTCGGACCTGGACCTTCAGTGACCGCAATTTTACAAAATGGCAACCAGACTCACGCATATTTTCTATCAAGGTCTTCATTGGCTTTCCCTCAAGTCTCTCCCTCTTCCGCTATTATGGCGCACCTGGTGAATGGGTGTGGTGGCACCTCGGTGGCTGCAGGAGGGCTGGAATGAAAATCTCCCAACACTCCTGTGTGCTTGTTGTTGTTGAGGTTTTTTTTTTTTCTTCTCAATCCATACGGTTAGTTTCATTGAAGAGTTTCAATTGTCGGTCACTTTGAATGTGAGTGTGAATGCTTGTTTGTCTCTCATTGGCTGGCCACTGGTCCGTGGTGTTCCCCACTATCCAGTCAGCTGGGATACACTCCAGCTTGCCAGTGACCCTAATGAGGACAAGCGCTATAGAAAATGGATGGACGGATGAAAATCAAAGGGACTAACGGAGAAACATGCGCCACAGCCAACTTCCTATTCCCAACCGAAAGCGGCAGCGAGAATGCTGCAACCGCACCAAACGTAACATTATTTTTAAACCGAATCTTAGCCTTTTTAAAGATTTTTACTCAATTTGGCCTACGTCGTGATGAATCGGGGGCGTCATTTAGCAATCAATTCCACACAATGGACAAAACCCGTAAGCAATTATTATGCCCTCCTAAGTATAGTAAGGGCAAGCGCTACTGTGTGACAGTCACGCTCGCAGAGCAAAGATGTTCTCCATTTGTGATTAGAGTTTAATGAAAAGAGCAAAAGTCCGTCTGAGTTTGTGATTAGCCCTTGATTGCTGCTCTGGCTTTGCTGACGCTGCTGCTGGATGTCACCAGTGACAATAAATCATAATTGGATTATTTACGCTGCTAACCTGAGACAACCCAATTAAACTGCTATTGACGCAAATGTTTTGCGAAGACACAGAAACACGCACACGCTGTTATCTAGCACCTAGCATATTTAACGGCAAATTTGACCGGCCAGTTTTTATCAATATACTTTTATTGTCAATCATCTGCTGAAAACATTGCATTCATCAGAAATGTTGGTGACACTCGGCTCATTAAAACTAAGTGGCGGTTTTAGTTTTAGTTTGCCGTGTGTGTCTTTGCAGAAATATGAGTTTTAAAGGTCAGTTCTGGCAACAAATAGCGATTGCCTTCTTGTCAGTAAAGCATTTTTAATTGGTTATTTGGCAATTTACTTTTATCAGAACATGTGAGAGAACACAGAGAATCCAATTAGAATCAAGTCATAAATCAGAATGTGGAGTTACGGGATAAACATACTAACTTGTGCTTATTTTCTACTACATTTTTGTGAGAACATTTTAAAATTGTACTCCGGAGCCGAACTGAAATGTACTTGAGTTTGATTTGGATCCCGTGCAAGGTTTGCAATAATCATGAAGACCATCCAATTCCACTTCCTTAAAATTGTCAATTCGCACTTTGAAGGAGTGAAACATTCTGCAGCCTTGTTGAAAATGCACTCATCCAGTTGACAGATTCACATTTAAATTGATGTCTGTGCAAATTGTATTTGCAAACTCTCCCAATCTATTTCCTCTGCATCTCATCATACTCTTCCTCTTCATTCCCCTTGTGTGTGTGTGCGTGTGTGAATTTAGGTGGGAGGTCACACCATGTTGCCAATCCGCTGGATGCCCCCCGAGAGCATCATGTACAGGAAGTTCACCACAGAGAGTGATGTATGGAGTCTGGGTGTGGTCCTCTGGGAGATCTTCACGTACGGCAAACAACCCTGGTACCAGTTGTCCAATAATGAGGTACAGTGACCCATTCTTATTTCTAATAATATTAATAATTTACCCTTTATTAGTCCCACAATGGGGAAATTTGAGATTCGAACCCAGGCCTCCTGGGGAGATTGGGTCCCGAACGCGGCGCCTTAGACCACTCGGCCATCCTGGCATCATGCTTTGGGCAGAGTTCGACCAAACAGGAATTTAGATTGAAATGAAAGAACCGTATTGAATCCACAGTGGACAAGCCCTAACTAAACCCTGATAGCTTTGATGATTGAAATAAATGTTTTTTAATTATCTTGGCAACGTTTACTGGTGCACTGGTGCTAACGTTGTCTGGAAATAGTTCTAAAACACAAAAGCTTTTCAGGAAATGTCTTGAAATTGTCGTTTTAGTTACATGAGGGAAGAATAATAATACAAAAATATTCTCTACAAATTTTTGGGATAAAATTTGTTGCCTAGTTAGTCCACACAGGTAAACAGGAGTTTTTTGTGTGTGTGGAAAATGTGTCACTCTCGATAATTGCTCAGTTTAAACATAGTGTTTGTCGTTTTATACAATTTTCTCATCATTCTATGTATGAATTAGTTGATGTCTTTCAACTTTTTATTTTATTAGGTCATACAGGCACACTTCATAATAGTCCAGTTTCATCAAAATCAGAATAAGTTCTTTTATACGATTCCCTGCTAACTTATTGACCATCTTACGCGCAATGCAATACAACTTTTTTTAAATAATGCATTTCACAACAGCTGGAGCTGGAACAAAGCGCTTTCCATATGGTGTCATATAAATTAGCTTATGCTAATATACAATATACATAGTCTGATTAACTCCCACGGGCGTCTCGTTCTCTATCTCTCTTTCCATCACTCTCTCCTTAAATCGCTTGCTCGAAAAAGCTAATCCAGTGCAAATGTAATAACAGCGCTTTTGTAGAATTGCCTGTTTCCATTTTGGATTCATTTGCTTTTCTTGTGGTTACCATTTGACTTCGAAAGGGCATTCCAAGATAACGTGCAAAAAGCTCACATGCTCAATTTATGACCACATATTGAGGGGCTTTTGAATATTTAATAGGATGTACAAATCTGCCTTTTCTTGGGCCTCGGCCCAGTTTCGGGGAAAGGCTTCCATCTCGAAGCCCTTCAGCCTGCCCTTCAACATTTCTGACCTCGAAAGTCATTTTCCTGCCTCTCCAAGTCACTCTGGTTACATCCACGTTTAACCTTTCGGCCTCCACCTTCCCTTTTACATCCATCCTTTCAACTCTTGACCTGGAAGGGATGTGCACAGGAAGTGATGAGGTTTGTCACAATGCTCAACTGATGACACGTCAGTCACATCATCTGACAACGTAATGGTAAATGCTTATCATTGAACTTTTAATATTTGTTAAACATAGCCGTTAAACGTTGACATAAACTATTACGCAACACGCACTCCATCAAAGTCTGAAGGAAATGCTGTCACGTGCACAGCCGCAAACGTTCTTCTTTTACCTTCCTTCAACTGAAAATTTGAAGATTGAATTGAATTGTAAAAAATAATTCATTTGTCATGAAACTTAAACCAGTCCTGAGATGTGGCCATAGTTCCATCAATCACTGTTTTACTTTTTAATTAATAATAACTATAAAATAATAATAATAATAGTAATAATAAAATTACTTTACCAGTATGTTTCGTATTTCCAATCTAATTACATTTATATTACTTGTTATATATGAAATGCTGAAACAAACTCAATATTAACAAAAATAAGCACTGAAACTTACAATTATCTTATTAGTGACAAACATAAGATGACTCGTATGTCCATTTTTTTTTGTTAAAAAGCACTGTTCTCACTAAAATGCAACACTGTACCTATGCATCCTGTAAAGTCCAGCTCTTACCCTTAAAAGAATAAAAAAATAAAATTAAAAAAGTTGTTGCTTGAATGTCCCACGTAATCTGCGTTTTTCCTTTCATTGCGAAATCAGATAAAAAATCAGAAGTGAAATTGCATCAAATAAATCATATATGTATTTTATGCGTCTTTCTTTTTTTGTGCATTAACAAAATGCTTACTATAACCAGCAGACATGCCAAGCAAGAAAAGTTGGCTTGACGTTCGACATTTGCTCTGACCGTCTGAGTTAGGGACCGTCCACAAGTGTCATGTTCTCGGGAATATAACCCCCCCCCCAAAAAAAATGTCCACATTTAGTACTGACACCGGCTTTGCAAGAATGGAAATTTTTAATTGACACTGTCAGAGAATTGCGGCAGTAACAATCTGTGGCAAATAGCGAATTTGTTTGATCCATCTCTAAGAATTAGACAGTGTAGCTGTACCAAATGAAGTGTCTGATTTCAAAGCATCTTTGAACATTTTTTTTTTCTATCTCGTACCGGCGCCGAGAAGCGACGTCGGATCCGTGTGCTTGTCAGTTCTGATAGCGTCTGACTTCATCACGCCGGTTAATAATTCATGGATGCTGACATTTTTCTACGCCATCCCTGCGCCGCGAGGTGAAGCGGATGCTCCATCGCCTCCTGCGAGTGTTCTCCACCCATGTTTGTCTCCCGCCTAACCACCCCCCACCGCTCTCCCTAGGTGATTGAGTGCATCACCCAGGGCCGGGTGCTCCAGCGCCCCAGGACCTGTCCCAAAGAGGTCTACGATCTTATGCTGGGCTGCTGGCAGAGGGAGCCCCACATGAGACTCAACATCAAGGAGATCCACGGCCTGCTTCTCAACCTGGCCAAAGCTTCGCCCGTCTACTTGGATATACTGGGATGAACGAGGAGGAGAGCGCAGTACAGGATGTGAAAACAACTTCTAAAGGCAATCAAAAAAAAAAAAAGAATCCCCCAAACACCTCCTTCCCCTATTTCCCTTCTCATCTTTCCTGAAAAAAGAGGGAAAAGCTTTTGGAACACTTTGCTGGACTTAACAGAGTGACTCATTTCAAATGGGAATGCTTCTTGGAGCTTTTTCATGTAAATAGGAAACTGTATGACGGTTGTTTTTTTTATATTTTTTTTTTGAGGCGAGGCTTTGGCTCCATGCGTTATTGAGCCCAAATGACACTCTTTCCGCATCCTCTCCATTCATTTACTCCACGACACAGACACACACGCACATACACACACACTAATATAGTTCCATCGTTCAACGTCATCCCACAAGGAACGGATAATTACAGATGGAGATTCCAGCAAATATCCTTAGTCGAAGTAACGTTTTTTATTTATTGAATTATATCAATACAAAAACAGTGTTAATATTTTAAATTGTATCTATTTTTTATGCATTTAATTAATTTAATTTATTTAATTCCTCATGTGCTGAATGAAATAACAGAAAGAAAAAGAAATAACTGGTCAACAGTAAACAGAGGTGGCTTTATGTGTCCCCGAACATAATTTTGATTCGGAGTTTTAAAGAAAAAAAATGTTTCCTTTTTTTTTCTAGCACTTTAAGTTTTTGTGATATTTAAATTTTTTTTGTTTAAAAGTTTGAAAAGATTGAACAATCCAGATTTTACCATGCGTTGTCGTTTACTGCAATGACATTTCAGAGGGAAAAAAAACCCTTAATTTATAAATACTACTGACTATATTGCTATATTATATAATATATAATTGCTCTTATTCTTCTTCTTCCGGTTTGGAACCAACACAAAAAATAATATAGAAAATTGTACTTGCATCTCTGATTAAAAACGTGTAAAACATTGTTGACCAGTACCCATTTATTAGGCTTGAACATGGAAACAATTTGGCAAGTATTTTTTTTCATTTTGTATTTATTTGATTTATATTTAATTTAATTTTTTGTTTTATTTTTTGATTTTCTTAATGGAATCAGAAATTCCTGAATAAACATCACTGAAAAGCCTATCCAAAATGAAGTTATATGCAAAAATTCAACCCTGGACCACCTTTTGCGAAGGCTGACAAGACAAAATAGGAACTAAACCGCATACTTGGGACTCTTCTTGATGAAGTAAGAGCTTGTCGAAGTGTGAAAGCAGTTGAGTTGTTAAAAACATGCTACAGTATATCCGCGAGCCCGTTGATCCTCACTCCATTTGTTTTCTACCAGCCAGCAATCTAGTTCTATGTTCACCCAATATTATAGGTTTGATGTTGATTTCTTTTTTTTTGGAGATAAGAAAACATTCCATAATACAGTCTCTATAGCAAGCTTGAATAAAATAGAATACCATAGATGGATTTATGGACATCTCCAATAGTTGATCTTTTAAAAGCGTGACTAAACTGCTCAGCGTTTTTTTTTTTTTTTTTTAATAATGGGTAACATGACAACTGTCGAAAGCTTCCCCTCACCCACACTTTAAAAGGCAACAGATGTTTCACTTCTGCTGGTGTCGGGGGTCGATTGATTGACGTGGCCACGGCTGCACCACGTTCATGGCTATTAGGGTGAAAGGGGTCGTTGGAGACGGCGGGGAAGCTTGAAGCATGGGGAGGTTTTAGATCAGATGTTGGGAACCAATTCTTAAGACAAAGCCTGAGTGGAAATGCTCCGATTGTATAGGAGAGGGAATAGGACGAATTGTCACTGAACTCCTCATTAATTTCGCCTATTAGCAAGTAAATATTGCATATCTTAAAAAGTGGAGAAAAAATACTGAGGTTCAGAGCTCAACCTCTTAATGCTGATAGTTTCTCTTGTAAATTTAATCGCTCTAATTAACGATTGACAGCTGCTTGGTGACGAGTAGCTGAAACAAATCACACCTTCACTTTCCATTCATCTTTCTATTTTTTTACAAACTTCAAAATGTAACACAGATCCCGCTAGTTTATGTGCATTTCCCATCTTTATGGCAACCCAAATAGCAGAAAAGATTTGTTAATTGTGTTCTACAGCACAACAATACTGTAGATGAAGTCTTTAATTCATTTAAAGGTTGTTTTTTTTTTTTTTTTGCCCGCTTTCTATTTGACTTTCTAACGAAGCTTCTCCACCCCACTCTCACACAAATGTGGGGTCAGATACGTGGCAGGTGCGGTTCTTCTGGTCAACTCATATTAAATGCTCAGGCCTCTTAGCTCTCAGACATGCTTCAAAACTGTGAGTGTGTGTGTTACACAAATTGTTTACCTTCTCTTGCTGTCCCTCCGTCTTTACACACACGCGTGCACGCACACACTCGCTGAAAGACACTCACGACGGTCCGAGAAGGAAATTGAATTGTGCATGTTTTATTATTTGAGCGCTGCAGTCCTCTGTAATGGTGTAATGTATATTTCATTACGGGGCCTAATGGGCTCCATTAGCGCGGGCCTCCTCGCAGACATTCAAGACTTATTGTTTTATGGCGCAGGGGGAAAGGGCGACGGAGAGGGATGAGGAGATGTGGTGGGGCAATGGAGAAGTGGAGTCAAGAGGTTGGGAGGAAAAGGTTGAAGGCGTGACGGTGGAGTGGAGGAGTAAGGGTGGGGTGTCGCCGCGGGTTAGTGAGCGTCCTCGGGGAGTCGGTGAGAGTGAGCATCCATCATGTGGCAGCACACTCACTACGCACCATGAGTGGGCAAAGGATTTATCATGTCTTTTTCAGTTGCTTTATGCTGGAACTGTTTTGTAATGCTACAGAGGAGTTTGATACATAGCAAACTCAGCTTTCAAAGTAATTATTAATTTATTTATTTTTTCATGAAACAAATGTACATTTATTTCAACAAACAACAAAACAATATTACCGGTTTCGATTCCCTACTACAAAGAATCTGAACAGGTTTTAAAAAAATGGGAAAAAAATAATCACAATTAAATCCTAAAAAGTCTACCATAAATGGTGCTAAATTAGATTTATGGAAATTGGGTGGGAAAAACTGCACCCCACCAAAACAAAAAATTATTACAAAATAATGGAAAATAATTGAAAAAAAAAATACAACTGTACATGCTGAAAAACCTTGGATTAATAACGATGTCAGCGATGTCTGGAGTAAACAAAATTGTGCTTTCTGTAATGTCTTATTTTGCCGATCTGATTATTGATCAAGCGGCAAATAATGACGTTCCAACCAATCACAGATTTTAAATAAAATGCAAAATATCTGCTGATCAGATCCGTGAAAATCTACAGTAAACGCTGGCGAGCTCTTCTTCCAGTAGCGAAAAACTATTAGAATTTCACTTGCCCCTTCAAAAAAATTCTAATTGCCTGTAAACTGTGAATACTTCACCAACCATGATTGCAAAACACATTCCGTTAGTCCGTCAGTCCCTCTCCCCACACTCCCCAAAAAAAGTCAGCAAAACGGATTAAAAATGTGAAGCCAAATTAACAATTTCCCAAAATATTTAACATTTTATTATTTAGTTTATTAAAAAAATCTTATTATTAAAAAAAGGGCAAAAAACACATCAACATCCACATCCAAATACAGTCACGTGCATGTTACAACCACACATTGTAAATAAAACATGCATGAAAGGATTTTCATTTGAATTTTGTTACTATAAAGGGCAAAAAAAGCATCTATTCATATCCTCAGCCATTTTGTGTCCGGAAACCTTCATGTAATAATTATAATAACAATGATGATAATGGTGATTCTATAATGTGGAAATATAGATCTTAAACTTCATTTAATGACAACAGCACTTGATGGTATTGATGTTTGTGGACTTGTCTCGATGAATTGTTTCACTGGGTTGATTTGTAATCATTTGCTATACGGTCTACTGTACAGTAAACTGTAGTATATTGAATAGTCCGAGGCGTTTTGTACATTTTGTTTTTCATGGTTGCCTTTTGCAGCTGTAAAAACTGATGAAGACTTTGAATGCTTTCCGAGGTGGTCAAGTGATAAAAGATAATCCCCGGCCTATCACAGCATTAGCACACGAGCACTCTGGGCAATAATGCAGAAGGCAGAGTGCATGCTGGTTAAAAAAAAAACAACAAAAAAACTACAACAACAAATCTCACCCAGCTTTTCACAAAAAGAAAAGTCAGACGCCACTGCTTTGTTACTTGCCCCAAGTGTAAAAGTGTAAAGTCTAGGGGTAGTGTTTTGATTATTTTTGTGTTGGTCACCAAGGTTTTGGTGCTAATTCCTGTGAAATTGTGGATGGAGGAATTGATTTTCCCATTCTGGTCCTTTTGTCGAGTTACAATGTACTGTTCCCCACAAAGAAAATGGTTAAGTCCAAATTTGACACTGTTTTCTAGGAACCAGGAAATTTTGTTTCTAACAAAATCCCAGATTTTGTTTTCGCACTTTTTATTTCATGTATTATGTGTTCTGTTTTCAACACCACTTATGCTGAGCAGGGTCACAGGAGTGCATCCCAGCTGACTTTGGGCAAAAGCCAGACTACACCTTGGACTGGTCGCCAGCCAGTCACAGGGCACACATAGACACCGTCACTGAGCGGCAACCCACACACAAATGTGCCACCTCACCATCAATGAATATGAATATGAATTAAGGTGCAAAATTGTTCTTGTTTTTAGCCATCTCAGGGGGGCGGCCATTTTGCTACTTCTGTCGACTCACAGTCGCTCAGAGATCGGGTAATGAACAATCACAACTCACCTGTTTTGTGAAGCTGAGCCATGATTGGTCGTAAACTGAGCCCTGAGCAACTGTGATGTCATTTTCAGTCAACCGAGGTGACAAAATGGCCGCCCCCTGAGATGGCTAAAAACATGGATTTTACTGCTTAACTCATATTCCACAAACATAATATTGAATAAAATGTCATGTTTCAACTCGTGGGCCTGCATAGAACATATTCTTGCAAAGAACAATTTTGAGTTGACTTCCCCTATAAAAATGGTACAGTCCCATCATCTCCCATTCATGAATTAGCCTCACAATTGACAAACAAAAACTAATACGGAACACTTCAACGTTTTCACTTTGTTAAGGAATTAATTTGTATTTTTGCCAAGTGTTTCTCCCTCTCAAAAAAAAATATGGTCCGGAAAGGAGCCCGCTCAAGATATAAATTAATATATGTTCGCTAGATTGTTGTTTTTTTTGTTTTTTTACTATTCCGAGAGGAATTTACTTTTTGTTGGTGGAGTCACGTTGGAACTGTTTCCCTGTGCCCTTGGAAAAGAGAAATGACCCGCTCTTGTCCTGAACCAGGAAGTAGCCTGCTAGCCTAAGAATGAACAACTCACAAATGCGGCGCTCCAGGAAATTTTTTTTCTCCTCCTCTCTTTGACTTTTGTTAACGGCCAGCCTTGGCGGAGGTCTGTGCTCTACTGTGTGACATTCTGGTTTGATTTGTTTTTAACAATCAAATCGTTTCTACCCGATGGACAAGGTGGACAGTGGTGTCATTTTGAGTCAAGGCAAACGTAGAGGAGATCAAACTACTCTATGAAAAGAGGGAGTGACAATCAACGACTTTGGACTTTCTCTCTTCTTCAAGTGACCTACTGTACCATTCCTCTTCTATGCTGCCTATAATGTACGTGTATGTCTCTAGAAGTGCTTCTTTTTCTTCTTGCTTTTTGTAAAAGAGAAAGTCAAAGTGGCAGGTATGAACAAGAAACACGTGTATAAATGTGAATAAGCTGCTGAAAGAAACAAAGAGCTGCTCACTGTGTCTGACTTTGTGTTGCCATGTCCTTTTTCAATCGCACCACAATACGCTAAGAACACAAAACCACATGCCTTCAGCCATTTGAGCTCATGGGAATTGAAGAAGAAAAGTGGAGCTTCATAATGTGAACGCATCATGACAAATGGAGTTTTCCTTTTTTGAAAATTGAGTTAAAAAATCCACACGAGCTTTTTATCTGGATTTTTTTATACACCTTTTCAAAGGAGTACAGTAAGTAGAACAACCATACATGAGATAAAGTACAATTATCTTCTTTTTTACTGTATCTTATAATCCTGACTATTGATTAGACTTCTGCTTTGCTTTGTTATAACTTCAAATGCTCAAATTTCTTCACAGCAAACATTCTACAGTCAAATTGAACATTACCAGAAACATAGAATATGTGAAATTCTTACTTAATTACAGAAAAAACTATTTGTACTCTGTCGTTACATTACAGACTAATTATGTTTTTGTCAATCACAGTTAACAGAAAAACTTAAATACGTTACATACGGAATAGTTGTTTTACAGTTTGTTTCACAATTATACAAATATTACTTATTGAGGAAGCTATGAACTGATTGTGAATTCAAATTTTCCCATGAACATACGCAGACTCAAAATTATTAGTTTTTACTTTCGACACGATGAAATGGTGATTTTTTTAAATTGTTTTTCAGTTTTTTTATCTTACCAATTAAAAATGTAATATATAAAGAGATACATTACTGTACATTTATATCCTTTTATAAATAATTGTGGTTATTTTTAAAGCTTCAAAGTGCAACATAAAACAAAAAAAAATAATATATAAAAGAAACACTCTTACAATTTTGGACAAAAATGACAGAACATTAAAAAATATATATAAAGCCTAATAATGCAATATTTATCATTTCCAAGTCGAGTTTTTGTTTGCAACATACGGCGTATCGTCACTGTCTGTCATAAACATCTAGTGTCCAAATATGGTCAATTTCATTTTTTTATTCACAAATCAATACTATTGGTCAGTGTTCACATGGGTGAGATTATCCAGCGATCTTTGCTGATGCAATGTTCCACAAACATACCACTTTTGGGGCTTTGGAGATGCGTGCAATGTGCGTATTGATGTCTGTGCATAATCTTTCTAAATTCTCATAAGGACAGCCTTGACCTCGTGTGTGTGTGTGTGGGGGGGGGGGGGGGTAGAATTGATTTGTTGTCACTGATCACCATTTCATGACAAACGACCTCCTGGCGGAGCATTGATATGGTGGCTGCACTGCTTTATTAAAGCCTTTTTGGACATATATCTGCAATATGATATACTATAGTAGCATATAAATCTACATTTATTTGCACTGTAAAGTGACGTCGGCTGTAAAAGAAGAACTTGTATTCACCATAAAGCTCGGTAAGATATTGTGAACATGCTAAATATGGAAAGTATTCTTTCGACAATCCATCTCATGCTGGGGTAAAAAAAAAAAAAAAATGTTACGAGCGGCACGGCACACATATCACCGGGTCCATTCAAGTAAAAGCTTCACAATTTCATCCTTTGGTACATATGAAACTGAGAATATAGTATTGTTGTGAAACACTATTTATGTCTACTGTATAAGATGTATTTTTATGAATTGGTCGCGCAGCTCGCTATAAACCAGGAAATATAAGTGTGCAGTGGAATTCCTTAAAGAAACGACGATATTTGTCGGCCAATCAAATGACAGTGACTTCATGGCCCCACTCGGCCTGCGTTCTAGAACAAGGTTGGAAAAGGTTCTGATGAACAGTTCCATGGTAAACGCACGGCCTCAAAAAAGTCTATTGGAAAAGCGACCACACAGGCTATCGGGCTAGAACCGCTTCAACGGAAAAGGAGCCTTAATCTCATCTAGAATAAAATTAGCCTTCTTAAATTAATAGAAGAGACATAGAAATCAATGAACCAGCTCTAAAAATGTACTACTCCTCACTGAATTTCAAAATGCAAGTCAAAAGACAAGCCTGGCGCGTACAGCCTCACGTAATGTGAACAGACTGAAGTTTACTCCCGAGACAAGCGATGATGCCTCCATGTGTCCTGATCCATATCCCTTAATCACCTCGTCTTTCGCAACCTTTACATGACAGCGTTAGTTAACGGAGCGCAAATACCACAAAGGTCGTGTTTAAGATTATCTTTGAGCTTCAATGCTTCCTGCACCGCAGATGGATGAATGTCTGCTTTGATAAACGACGGCAGGGAACCTTTTTTTTTTGCTATCAGGTGGAGCCATTCCAGTTTTGATCAAGTCCTCCCAGGGCTGTGCTTAACGTATGGAAAAATTTTAGCAAATGTTACATATTATGTGGTTGTTTTTTTTAAATAGTTTTGGACAGATTTTTTTCCTATCCAGAGTTAGTGTTTCAAAGTAATATTTCAAGCCAGGGTGTCATGAAAATGTTAAGGGTTTAAATTTACTTTCTGAAACTGCCTACATTCTGTCTGATGCGTTCAGTGCCCTATGGTTATCACAGTTTCCACCTCAGCGCTCCTCTTTTGAAGTGGCAAACCACCAACTGTGTGGTGAGGAAAGACGTGCTTATTTTTACTGGGAAGTGAAAAAGTGTAAATATCCAAATGATGACAACTAACGTGTGAATTGCAAGCAGGTCCCTGCAACTCTTCACGCACATGTAAAAACACAAAAGAGGACATGATGATTTAATACCAGACTATCATTAATTTCATTTGACATTTTTACGGTTTCAATCGATCATTTGATCTACGTTCCTACGTTCAGCTATGGTCACAAGCTGTGGGTTGTGACCAAAAGAACAAGATCCCTGGTCCAAGTAGCTAAAATGAGTTTCCTCCGCAAGGTCTCCGGCCTTTCCCTTAGGACCTGCTCCTCCACAGATGAGGCGTCTTGGGTATCTTGTTAGCACCTGAATGCCTCCCCTGGTGGGGTCTTCTGAGCACATCCCACTGGGATTGTGGAAACAACCTGGGAGGAGCGAGATGAAGTGGCTTGGGGAGGAGAAGTCTGGGCCTCTCTGCTCAAGCTGTTGCCCCCGCCTAGCCAAACTCGGATAAGTGAAAGAGAATAAATGAATAAAACGTCATCGGCATTGTAGTTCCAATTCTGTTGGTGACATGATGTGAACAGTGCAGATCTTTGTCCAGACTTGTTTTTCGGATCTTGATGTGGGACTTGGCATTCATTGATGCCTTGCTGCTAACTATAGCTTGGCGTTGCTTTAGTTCCACATTGGTCGTCTCATCCTGAAAGATGCGACAGCTGTGGGGAAGAAAAACTGTTGATGGCAGGAAGAACACACACACATAACGAGGCAAGAGAGTGGGGCAGATGCTTTCTAATGACGCCAGCTACAATTATCCAGTCATCATCGTCAAAGGAACAACACGTGCTTATTAAGGTTTCAACAGGCCCCGTGCACCTGTGGGTCACATCAGCCACACCATGGGGAGGATGGCTGAGTGTGTGGGTGTGGGTGTATGTCTATACAATAGCACAACAATGAACATGTGCTGTGTGTGGTTTATATTGTGTTCCCTCTGAACAAGACACACAATACATGACTATATTCACGCAAAAATGCTCCATTTCGTTAAATTACAACTGTACTCATAGTCAGGATTCTTTAAGGTTTTTTTTTTAATTTATTTAATTATTATAGGTCGTGACTCGAGTGGCACGGCGGACGACCGGCTAGCACGGCCGCCTCACAGTTCAGAGGTACACGGTTCGATTCCTGCTTCGGCCTTCCTGTGAGAAGTTTACATGTTCTCTCCGAGCTTGTGTGGGTTTTCTCCGGGTACTCCGATTTCCTTCGACATTCCACCATCATGCGTGGTAGGTTAATTGAACGCTCTAAATTGGACCCGTGAGTGTATCAATGGCATTACACGATTAAAATATTGACATGACATTGTTACTATGGTATTACTGTATAATTACATGACAATGTTAAAACTCAACTTCAAAACAAGCTCTCACATCTTTCAGAAGTTTGAAGGACAAATATGAAGGATGGCTGAAGAAATGTGGACGTTATTACAAACAATATTGGGGTTCGTAATAGTGAGTGTGCTCTCACCACACGAGAGCGAACACTCCCTGACGACACGCCCCAAATGAAAAAGGCCAGCAAAAAAGGACAAGCTGGTGAACGAGAGTCATTCCTCATCCCGCATGGTCTCCTCCCGCTCTCCTGCTCGAGTTTCCTATTCCAGCCAAACGGAACAGCCAGCAGTGTGATCAAGATTTATGATCTTGGAAATATAAGACACTTGTTGTTAGGCGGAGGGCGGGGGAGCAGGTGGCGGGAAGACGGCGAGGGCGAAGATGACACCACAAGGAGACGGGGGGAATAAAAACAAGTGGGACAAAGAGCCGGGACGTACGCGTTCTCTCCAGATGCAATCATGATCATCATCTTTGATGCCAGTCTGACATGCCATTTGGATGCTGTTATGCCGTCAAAAATGTGGCAAGTGCAGCAAAGATAAAAGGCTGAATGGAACACATCAAACATGGGGAAAAAAGTCACTTCGCCGAGTCCATTAGCTAACCTTACCCGATAACGCACTCGTTTTTGTTGTTGTTGTGTTTTCGGGTTTTTTTTGTTGTTGTTTTCTTGGAGACATATTAAAGCAGCAAGATTCAGTGAATAGGCTTTTTTTTTTTTTAGAAAGAAAGAAAAAATGGAATCCTCAAGCACAGTTATTTTATGTCAATTGGGATTGGGCAGCAGTGAATTTCTTGAGAGCAGGAATGAGTCGGGTTTCCCGTTTTATGGCTAGCCAACAAACGTTAACACCTGACTCTGCCCACATGCTTGAAACTCAAATGCTTTCTACTCATGATAAACAGGCCTTCCAAATTCTATGTTGTCATTTCAAAGTGTAGCGTAGACATGACATAACTTAATATGTTAATATTCAACATGATGCTTTGAGTGTGATGTAAAAGTGTGTTGTTCAAACTGTTCCTGTTTCCCATTTGCTAATTACACTGCGTCCCGTCCTTGTCCTGTCATCTGGGATGTCCCCATCCTTTCCAAGTGTCTCGGAGGAATGTGAGAAGCATCAGAGAGCAACTCCCAGTGGCAACGTTCAGAGAAAAGTTAACCACTATAAAAATTATCCAGGTGGTGTTATCTTAGTTATTTCATGAGAATATGTAACATCAGAAAAAAAGATTTGTCCTTTGTATTTTTTTTTTTTACTTTTAAGAATTGAATAAAATTAGCTGAAAAAAATAAATTTTTATGGATCCAAAGTATAGCTTTTTTCAAAACACATGTGCTCATAAAGCGTTGCTTCCACGAGTGAAATAGCTTCTGTGTTGACTGCTTTGGTTGTCATGGTAACGGCAACCAGACTCAAAGCACTATATTGACTCGGGACCAGATTATTTCCATTTCAATTAATTGTATAAAATAAAACAACAACTATGATTGTGTCAACATGTTCTATTTACCAACATTTTAAGAATCAAATTCAACATTTTTTGCATTTTTTGCAACTGTGCCTCGAGGACAGATATATTCTTTTTAAATATGAACAAAAAGTGTTGTTCCGTTCAGGCTCCACGATACTTATGACGGGACAAGGCGTGGGAGTGTGTAAGGGAAAAACAATCAATGGAATAAAAGGGCAAATCATACGTAATAATAAAGAGGCTATTTTTTAAACGAATAAAGCAGGGGTGCAGACAGCGCCACGGATACTCTTGATGGAGTCTCCAGTGGAGCAGTTATGACGGCCCAGCGCCAGCCGGCGTAATGACTTGACCGAAAGATCAATCCCTCCTGCTTAGGCCGCGCAATCAATAGCTTTGTTTTGACATCCTACATTAACACAAAACTAATTGACGCCATCGCTAAATGCTCTTAAGAAACAAACAGACAACACATCACGACCATCAATTACAACAATGACAACTTTTGTTAGTGCTTTGGTTAGCATGCATGCCGCATGCAGGTCATATGGATGTGCGTGCGTGCACTCCAGGCTCGGAATAAGCGGATTCACGTTGCGGTCAAAAGCGCAAAACAGGCCAAAACCTAAATGCAGGACGAGAAAGTTGCTGTTACCAGCTGTGGTTTGACTAATTCAAGTTTGCAGAAAGAAGACCTAAATAGTATTTAATCGTTTCTTGCGGCACGATTGAATTGAAGTCAACGGAGTTCGTGTGAGCGGGTACGGTTGCGTGTGGGGCGACACCAAAGATGCGTTTGGATCAATGGGACACAGAGTGAAGCACCGAAAATTCACCCTTTCGGTAGGGTTAAAAAAAAATACATTTGCGGCAACCAATCAGCTTCAAGACGTATTACGTCACACTCAACGTTCACTTGGTGGATTGTTTGAAAAAAGAAGAAAGCAGAATGGAAGCAAAAATGATGTCATGACATCCAGAGCTTTACAACGTGGCCAGCGACCACTACATGGACAAAAAAAAAAACCTTGACCAGGCTTGGAGACAAGCGAGTGATATTTTTTTAAGAACAACAAACATCATGGCATGAATGTCAAAGAAGAAGTAGGGTCGCCGCTGCAGAGAGAAAACAGCAAATAAATGAACAATACGATGGGTACAGATTGACTGAATTTCGATGGCTACTTTGCTCGTCATTCTATGTGTGTGCGTGAATGTGTGTGTGTGTGTGTGTGTATTGACACCTGGGACCTGTGGTCATGGTGGAGCCGCAGATAGATTTCAAGGCCTCAGCGGAGCGTTTGACTCAGGGGCTAAAAAAAACCACGTTTGTTGTTTCAAATGTCTTAATGAAGCGTGTCGAAACGTCGATTATTTATTAATAACCTTACATCACATGTTTTAAACGCCGTCCGTGCCTCTCGATTTCAACTCAAAGAAGGCGTCTTTTAAACTAATCGCACCCTCGCACCACCTTCACATAAATATTGTTGCATTGTAAAAAATTACTTGAACACTTTCCATGTGGATAATGTCCATCATGTATTCTCTCTTCTGCTGCTTTCCTACAGAAACTGACCATCACAATTAGTCGGATCTACTGCCACTGTTCATGCATCCGCCAGGTGATCTCCAAGTCCAACCGACCTGAGCCTGAATGCATTATTTTTCGTTGTTGTCGCTTGTTTCTACTTCAGCCTTTTCTCACTCCACACACTCACTGTACCTGTAACTGCCAGTCTTTCCCGTTAAGATGTGGACTAGTTGTGTCAAACACTTGAAAGTCAACATTTCAATCCATCCCTCCCCGCCTTTGTGAATGTTCTAATCTTCTATCCGCTTTGATTCCATATTGCCTCTTGCTATCAAAACAACTGAATTATTCAAGACATACTGTAATAATGATAATCAATCGATAACACTCTTTCTTAGTGGGCTAGATCGTTTAATAATTGACTAATCCTGAGGGGGACCCCACAGTGAGTGTGTGTGCGTGTGCACAAATGTGTGTGCATGTAACTCAGACGAGGGTCGCAGGAGCTAATTGCGGGCTTCACATCTCGGGGCACAAGAAACGAGCATCATTAACGCCGAGTTTAATTAGCAGTAAAAAAAAAAAAAAAAAGAGAGAACAGCGCAAGGCAAATTATGTATTTGAATAAACTGTTATAAGATATAAGATATAATTATTCGAATGTATAATTTAATCACTTTTATATATGACGAAGAAACCAACACTTTTTCTCTGAGGAGCAATATTGCGAGTCAGTGACTTTATTTGAGGAGCTATTTCCTAATTTTGAGTTGCTATTTTTGCAGGTTGATTGCAGGGACCTGAAGCGAGGATTCTATTAAACAGCTACATAAAAATGGGACAATATAACGTGGGAGGTGCAGCTATCAAATATTTCAGTATTGGAGTATCCTACAGACAATTCTGTAAACCAAACGTGAATTCGGGAAAAGGAGATTTTTACTTTAGAATGAACAACCAATTGTTTTTTATATGATCAACACATTTCATTTCTTACTGTCTACAAACGTGACCTGTGGGCAACGTAAAAAAAAATAGAAATTGAACTTGAACTTTTCCTGATCCAATCCAAATGATCAGGATCTTTATAATACTCGTACCATTTGGCAGCTTGTCGTTTTGCCACTCAAACACCAACTCATTTGCAGCTTTGTGTTTCAACGTGCGTCTTTGAGGGGCAAAATACAAGTTTTGCCTTGCAAACATAGATACATTTATTTGGGCCTGTTTTGTGAAAATTGCTCTCTGTGACGCCCTCATAAGATATGTAGGTAAGTCTTTGTTACATAATATCCGCCTAATCCACGGGGTTCATCGCCTCATTGTTTTATTTTCTTGCATCGCTCACGAACGACTTTGTGAAGATGACGTGGGACAGGCATTTGGCAAATGGCTTTTGGACTGAGGTGGCTCGGCACCACCGCAGACTTTGAAGTGCCGGCTGCCCCAGGCATTCAAGGAATAAGTGATCTGCTTTCATGGACGATTACTAGATGAATGATCAAAAATATCAATTCATTTGATAATCGATTAATTGCCGATTAACCAAGTAATCGTTTCACCTCATAAATGAAAACATTCATTATGTTTAACAACATTGAGCTTCCCTCCATTTGCCTATCCACGTATTTCAATTGTTTCTTCAAGGTCATGAATGTTAGCCTGACAGGCGTCCACGCATTGACCGGCGATGCCCCCCCCCCCCCCCCCCCCCCTCAATCAGCGTGAGACCTGATCGGATGCTGACACCAGACTATTTGAGCTGGTGTCTTTGATGGACAGCTGACACAAGACCACTTCCAGCATGTGATGAGAGGAATTGTGAGACTGCACTTGTGTTTAACTTGCGTGTCGCTCTGCAGAAACACTTTCAGCATACTTCCTGTTTCAGGTTTTGCTGGCCAATGATAATTTGATACACCCCGAAGACCAATGGTGGGAAGTGGCTAGGAAGTCAAGATGGTATACCTTAACACAACAGCCGTCCAGTGAAAACACAATCTTCCATGTTTAATAACATTCGCATTTTCTGCCTCTAAAGCGCAGGTGTCTTATTAATTTAAGTAATCACTCGAGGACAAGCATCATTTTTAATGTTTGTCGATCAAAGTCAAGTAAAAACATTACTGTTTAGAACATACTAACCCGAATTTGGTCATCTTGCGTGACGCCTTGCAAAACTATTTCACGATTCCCAGAATTGATCTGGTTTCAGTTGTCAGAGCTCCCAAAAAAGAATTATACTTTCTCATCGTTTTAGTTTGTTTTCTATGTGAAAATTGGTAGCACATAAGCACATTTATGTAACGGATGTATTTCGACATCTCAAATTGGCACCGCAACGTGAGCTATTCCATTGGTTTTAATTGGTGTGGATGGCCACCTCATTTGCATATGCCTGCCAGCGGGGTGTCTCGTTGGAGGAGAGCTTTGAAAGGTGCCAATGAATGAACAAAAAGCACTGGTAACAGACAGGATGTGAGTAAGTGCTCCCTGAAAAAAAAAAAAAAAATCTGTCTCCCCGTCGCCACGGCAACAAGAGGTGCACGTTGGCACGGCTTCCAATGTGTGTGCGTGTGTGTCTACTATCTGGCTGCCATTGATATGCAAAATAGAAAGAGGGCCCATGTGACAAGCACTAGCAGCCATCTTGATGCAAACATGCTTTGCCCCTCACACACACACACACTGACACACACACGCACACACACGTGTTGCCATGTTCATGCTATGTTTGATAAAAAGCTCCTCAATACGCACTCTTATTTATGCTTGCCGATGAAAATGGAATGAGGCAATACTTCCCCTAGTTGCACCACATATACACTATGTAAATGATTTACATTTTATTTCTTGTTACATTGTTTGATTGATTTATTATTTACTGATTAGATTTTACTTTTAACTTATTTGATCAAAATTTTTATATTGTATAATTTACTTCATTAGTTATCTTTTGATTTTGATATTTAACTTTCCTCTTTCATACAGACCCACACCGCTATTTTTTTTTTAGGGGGAAGTCGAGTCAAAAATGTTCTTTACAACAATATATTCTACACTCCCCTACTTGTCTGAACATGATATTCCGATAAATATTGCATTTGTGAACTTAAGCAGCAAAACGCACTCATTTTTATCCATCTGTTGTTCAAGTTGTTCTTATTTCGCAAACAATATTAATCAGAATGTCTTGTGTGGACTAGTGAGGCCGCATAATACATATCTTTGAAAAGGAATATTTTGACATGCTGGCAGTCAAGTCTCCCAGAGCTTCTGCATTTCTCACTATGACATGCGCACACGACAGAGCCCGTAAGGTGACAAGGAAAAAAAAAAAGAACTTTGCGTTCCCTCGCAAAGATTGCAAGATAACTCAATGGGTTTTTTTTGTTAGTTTTTTTCTTACTGCACTTTCTAGGTCAGTTTGGCTCCCCTAGCATCTAATGCACGACTGTTTGAGAGACAATGGTATGTCAGAGATGACAAGAATCAGGAGGACTTTTCTTAATAGGTGAACGTTTTCTGACGAAATAGTCTTCTTTTGTTTAGCACTTGGCTTCAGATGTCTTTTGCTTATTTGGAAATTGTGCTTAATACCAAGAACTGATTTTATGGCTTTGTATTTCAAGCCATTTTCAAAATAAAATTAAATTAATCTCGCCCACGGGTGAAAACGCTTTACCAGGAAGTTGACTCGGAAGTACATTAAAAAAAAAAAAAAAAACTTGCTCAAACAACTATTCGTTATCTCACAGTCTTTATGAGCAAACGCAAATTATTTTGCAAGGCAACGTTTTTTTATTTTTTTATTCCACGTCACCTTAGGGCTTCCATTGCACACTAATGGCAGACACACACCCACAGACTCACGCACGCACACACACACACTGCAGGCCTCTTCTTCCTTGCGGTCTTGTAGTTTCTCACAGGAGCCATTGTGTCCCCTCAGTAGGACCACCAGAGCGCTTGACGAGTAGCCAAGTCGGACCACTGCGCTAATTGGCCCGCTGCGAGCTCCCACACTGCATCACAACGCACACACATAAAGGAAGATTGATTTGAAAGCAAAAAGGGGCTTCAAAGTCTTCTTGGCAACAAGCGTGTACTTTTCCGTTCTTACATCAAAAACCCTTCATGGATGATGTTAGAGGGAGATTTGGATGGTAGGGTAGGAGAGTAGGGGATGGAATGGCGCTTGTTTGGGGGTGTCGTGTTTGTGAAGTGCACTTTGCTGCTGTGATTGACAGAAGTGACCGGAAGCTTTTCTATTCCTTTCTTTCTTTATGCCTCAATGAGGACCTTTTGGAGCCCTTCTGTCTTGTTCATTTTGGCATCAAGATGCATGCATTTCTTTCCCACAACGAAACTTTATTTATAATCCGCCCCCCCCCGCCCCCCCAAAAAAAATCATAATAATAATAATTGCATAAAATATGATATAATAGAATATATCCTTACTGCATTACATCCTGCTGTGAGTTGTTCCTAATATCCTGGTTATATTTGCTTTGTGTTCTTTGTACGCTTGTTCATATTTATCAATGTCCTCCATATGTCCCAAAGACAAGAGAAGACAAGGAGGTAATGAGTCGACTAACCTGTTTAAGAAGAAAGAGAGAAGCAGGCGGTATCATTTTAAAGAGGTCCAAATAAAGGAGAAACACCCGAGGCAAAAAAAACAAAGTGGCTGAATGATGTGTTTATCTTCGCTTGTACTATACGACATGCATTAAAGTGTGGCCTATTACAAAAGCAAAGACACTCAGTTTATTTGTGTGAATATAAAGTAAGAGTGGAAGCTACAAAGTTCAATGAGCTCATAAAAGTTGAATAACACCAACAGTTTCCGCGAATAGTCGATTCGAACCTTAATTTCATAACTCTCGCCTTAAATATAAAGACTAACTCTAAGAGACTAACCCTAACTATAACCCTTAAAGCCTGACCCTGAAACGGTTAGTCGAGGAAAAACTCACATTTTTTGGAATTTGTGACGATGCGTGACAGTGTGTATGATATTCATTGTATTGTAGCATCTTGCTATTTACGCTCGCCAGTTTGCGGTCACCGCATTAAAGCAGCACGTTGCCTGCACAATAGCGGAAAAACATGCGATAGGGATCATGTGGAATATTCGGGATTTTTTGAGGTCATTGATGATTTGGGGCAGAAAAGAATACTACTGATTAATTAAACAATATATACTGTGTCAAATAAATTTTTTTGGCATTTATGTTGGAACGATATTATTCCTTGTCATGTGTGTTTGTGTTACCAGTAATTGAATTTTTGTCACACATACTGCGTCAGTCAATTCCTTGCACTGGCATCGGCATCGTTTACCTAAGCAGTGTTTGTAAAAATTTGAATTTACTGCGTATAGGTGGAACGATGGTTTCACAGTGCAGAGGTCGTGGGTTCGATTCCGGCTCCGGCTTTCCTGTGTGGACTGTGGAGTTTGCATGTTCTCCCCATGCCTGCGTGGGTTTCCTCCACCATTCCAAAAACATGCATGGAATGGTGATTGAACACTCTAAAATACCCTCAGGTGAGTTTGTGAGTGGGGATGGTTGTTCGTCTCTTTGTGCCCTGCGATTGGCTGGCAACCAGTTCAGGGTGTCCCCCGCCTACCGCCCCAAGATAGCTGGGATAGCTTCCAGTGTCCCGAGGATACAAAAGTATTAATTCATTTCTTAAATTGCATTTTATTAATTTATTGAATAAACTGTTGTAATTTATGGTCATTGCAATATGCAAATCGCATGTGCCAGTTTTGCAGTGCCGATAATTTTCCAATACATTGTGCAACCCTAGTAAACACCAAAGTGATAAATGACACGACAACACCAGCACACGTCAACGTGGACTGGGAGCCTCGAGGAGAAATCTGTTGAACCCAAACCACACACGTACGTATACACACACACACACACACCAAAAAAGTGCTGATGAGTCATAGACGATTACGTTCACATTTTATTTCTGGCTTCTTCTTCTTCTTGACTCTGCTTATGCATGCCAAAAGAAAATCTCCATTTGTTTTGCCATCAGACACACACACACGCGCACGCACACTGTTAAGACGCTCATGAGTGAAACAAAATGCAAGTTTAAAAAAAAAAAAAAAAGGATGGAGAGGTTTTAGATGGAGGGAGAAAATGGCAAGGGTGGGGGGGGGGTGTAATCAAATTGTGAGAGGGAACACACAGTAGCAAAGCATTAGTGCGCTGAATAATGGAATAACTTAAAAACTGTACACACACACACACACTTAGGCACTCCCATGCTCAAGATGCCTAATATACATACACACAGGTTGCATCCCAGAAACAATACTCCATTAATATCTTCGTAAAAAGCAACAAGTGGAAAGAAAATGCATGTTGACAAGCAAGTGAAACAGACTACTAGTCTATCGCTGGACTCTCAAGACACAAAAGCACCATCTTGCACATATATATGGATACAGTGGGTAAATCGAAAGGTACAAATATCATCCATGTGTTCTATGCGGCTTCTGGTCCATTTAAGCTTTGATATTTACTTCTACGTATTGTGTGTACATTGTACTATCTCTGTGAACATTCAATATTTGTGTCATATCAAGTTTTTTTTTTTGGTAGGTAAACGGTACAAGGGCAAACAGTGGAACCTGGAAGGGGGAACCTCATATTCACAGCAATTTTTCTCCAAAGCAAAGGAGGGAAAGTGAATTCATCCATACCAGGGACAAACTGTGGCCATCATTGGATATTTATGGACGGCGCGGCCAGTGTTTTATCAAAGAGGGACGACTCGCTAAACGACGGCAAAAGAAAACGCATTCTGTTAACAGTCGTACAAGTGAAAAATAAGTTCAGCACAACAAACTTCCGCTTTTAGCAGGTAAAAACGATTTTCTTAAAAAATGAAATCCTGAATATTATTGAAAAAAATGATTGCAGGGATTAAAGCAACAAAAATGCAAAAAAATAAAGAAAATGGCTTGAGATGTAAGGTCAAAAATTTGATTCACAAAATTATTTTTAAACAAATATGACTTAAATGTAAGAAAAGGATGTTTTTAAATATGAGGACGGAAGCAATGAATCTTAATAAAAATGTTGATGTGAATAAATGATTTTTAAAACAATTTGAAAAGTATATGAGAACTGTGATTATAAAACATATGTTGGGGCAAAATAAACAAAAATTGATCAGCACAATACTTGAAATTGATTTGAAGACGATAACTAAGAATAGTGAGGATTCAGAACAGGATTAACAGAAAAAAATTAGGAGTTAAAAAATTCAGACAAGTTAGAGTTAAGAACATTTTGATGTGAAAATATTCAAAAATTAATTATGGCAATTGTATTAAAAGATTTTTACTTGAAAATGATTATTAAAATTATCCAAAATTGTGGAGAAACCTTGAACTACATTGATTTTTTTTTTTATTGATTGATTTTTTTTATTTATAATAGAGCACGGCCTTTTTATCATTTAATTTTTAACAGTTTTATAATGTGAGAACGGTTGTCTGTCTTGACGTGTTAGCGATAAGTCCCAGGGTTTTCCTGGTTTCACCTGGGAAAGGCTCCAGATCCCATAAAGAGGATGAGCACACGAGAAAATAAATGGATGACATTTTACATTACGTAAAGTAGTAATTCTGTTCCGACAAAAAACTATTTTTTCTTTTGAAATGTTGTACCCTGAAATTGTGCTCCCCAAGTGACCAACAACTGACAATAAATGACTACCAAGTTAAGCTCACTGATGTGAGATCTGACGAGAGGTGTTGCGTGGAAATGAGACCACAAAATTTCTGGTGGAATTCCGAATTTTAGGACTTAGACGTTCCACAATCGAGGTTCCGCTGCATGTGCAAGCAACATAGGGGCCACTTGAGTTCAGTAGTGATGGTTCCACCACAGGTCATGTTAAGACAGGAAGTGCGCAGTCAACAAGTTAAAGTGCAGGGTGAGCGTGAGAAGGCAGGTGTCTTGGTTCTGAGGGAGGGAATAGTGTGGGGAGCTTCTGTGTCAAGACGTGAGCCGCCGCCGCCGCCGCTACCACCACAAGGCTCATTATAGAGGGAAGTTCATGAAGGGTTCCAAGAAATGATCTGTGGTGAACATGACTGCTCCCATTTGCTGGGGAATTGTCAAAAGTGTCGCACCAAATAGCACGTCAACCGGACCCGCCATCCCAGGACGCCACGATTGCACAGCTTTATGCTGTGACCGGCTTTAAGGCTGGATTTACACTACATGGGTCAAGTGTAGGAAATGTGAGGTTATCAAGATACGGCAAATGGGTGGCATGTATACACATGCATGTTGACGCAAAGATAAAAACAAACCTTTTAGAGGGAAAGCATACGCATTAAGTGATATTTGAACATGCCAAATCAGAGGTGTGTAGGCAGTGTTTCTCTCTGCATAGAATGGTGGACTTGACTGTCAGATGTGAATTGTCGATTTTTTTTTTCAATATAATTAATTTTGTGTAATTTGAACTAAATATGCATTGACTGTAGTTTTAAGTTGTAATAACACCATTCACCACTAGATGGCAGATAGGGCTTGGTTGCACTTAGAGTGAGTCTTATACTATATACTACAACTTGAGTAGGCTTAATATTTTGGAGGGATTTGGAATGACATGGAGGACAAACATAGTATCTCAATAATACAAAAATTTTGAGTGATGATTTTTTGGGTGAAAAATGCACAAAATTAGTTCTTGCACTTAATGTTAGTTTCTTGTTCTGCATTTTTGTACCATCCTAGAATGGTCATATTTTTATGCAAGCGAACACGTTGCACTGAGAAAAACAATGACATTATTTTGTTAATTGCTTCAAACTATTTTTGGTGTCTTTTTATACACATATTGAGAAATGTATTACAAAAAAGTGAATTATATTTAGAGGTCATATTTCGTGCAAATGCCCGTATTTTATCCATATTTAATATTTTTGTCATGTATCTGGTTAGGAAGTGCGTGTTCCTATGTGGCCCCCCAGTCACGCTGATGAAAATTTTGAGACACACATTTTGTGTGATTAAAAAAATGTTGAATTAAAAAAAAAAGAACGTATTTTACGACCTAAGATATTATATAATTTATTAACAAAAACAAAAAAACCTAAGACCAAGAAAAATAATTTGATTGTGAATGTGGGGTGAGACCAATTACCACACGACAACCTCCTTGGGTTGTATTTCTTTTTTTGTTGCAACGTTTAACATTTGTATTGAATTTATCGTTGTCGCTGCTCTATGTTGACACTTATGTGCAGTTTTGCATTCAGTAAAGGTAAACGTAGTAAAATAGATTTGCAGTGTAAATCCAGCCTTTGAGACAGCGCCACGGCAACAGGTAGTATAGAATGGAAGATGTGGTTACCTTCAATGTTTTGGGAATTGAAACTCCTCAAATAAAATTAAATAAAATCAAACAATAAATAAATTAATATTTAAGAAAAAATCAGTCATTGGCTGTTGGTGACAGGCTCAGATTTCCAAGCATCGTGATTGCTGTCGGAGTCTGACAGCCCCTCTGGAACTTCGCCGACATCTGCGGTGTTGGCGGCGGAGGCGGCGGCCTCCAGGTCCACCTCGGTGTCCTCGTCGTTGCTCTCAGCGCTGTAGTCCACCGCCTCTCGGAAGGACGGCTCATCCTCGTCCATCACGTAGGTGGTGGGGCAGCTGCTGCAGGGCCACACACACAAAAAAAAAACATGCAACATGCGGCGTCATCAAGTCTACGCGTTTAATCATGGAGTGTTTCCCAACATTTATTGAACCAAGGCACATATTTCAAATCAGGAAAAGCTCAAAGAACATCACCAAACAAAAATGTCCTAAAAGGTATATACAGTGGCACTTTGGCATATCTCGCAACTGTTTACTGGATATCAATTCTATTCCCCCCATTGAAATGAACTGAATTGATCAGAAAATATTTTTTGCTACGTTTGCATCTATTAAAAGGGCATTTTCCTGCCAATCATCGGCATACATAACAGAACAATGATGCGTTAGTTGCAGGAAATGCATCATTTTTAGGGAGGTTTGATACCACAATTTCTCAAACCAATACCAGTACAAGTACTGAACTATTGAGCACTCACCAATACCAGGTAAACGCTACCACAAGTGAAAGCAGGCAAACATGTCAACGGCATCAAATACCTTCATGGAAAAGCGTCGTCATAGCACCCAAATTGTGTTAGCAAATAATGATGCCAATTTTGCTAATAATACAAGAATGCACTCTAGTATTAATATCAACATATTAAAAACATTACATCTTCATGGGAAATTAAGAGGATGGACATGGATGGAATTCCAAAGAGAAAAAATGCTCTGTCAGCCATACAGAAAATGAGCAACACATGAATAATGGCCTCTAAGCATTAATATAAAACATACATACACTTATAGTAATTGCATCTTAATAGGTATTTGAGACGATTGACTCGCAGTTCACTTGGAAAAACGCTTTGTCAGCCAAGCATGCTATTATTTATTTCCTCAAACTGGAACAGACACAAAAATGGCACCAGTGACTGGTATCGGTGACGAATATCGACAGTCTTGAGTCAGGTGTTGGTCCGATAACGATATCTATCGTTATTTTCTCATCCCTAATCATTTTCAAACCAGTTAAATGAAACTGTATAGTTTCCCCTGGCACGCCTGACAATATCTCATGACAAATAATGTGCCCAATGATCGGGAATCAAAATGCAGAAGTTCAGTACTTCCTATGTATTTTTTTCCCATGAGCTTTTAAATGCATAAAATGTGAATATGTTTATCCATCATAACAAAAAAATATAAATTTGAAATCAAAATGGCTGTCCAAGGACGCCTCCTTCTTTCTTTCCCCGTGGGTCCCAAAGCTTAAACGCCTGCTGCATCTTTTGAGGTTTTAGTGGCTTTAGTGGCTTTTTAATGGTGTTAATGGTTTGAAATGCGATCCCGGGGAGACAGTCCATCACGGGCCGTCTCTCCAGTGTTGTGCCGGCACAAGTGGGAGAGAGACACACAAATGGTGCGCTGTAAATGTGTGCGTGTAATGGTGATGAGAGTTGCGAGTGAACAGGAAATGTCCTTTTCTTTGGGTTCCGATTGCTCTTTTGTCCATTCTACGCTACACATGCGCATCATCATTTACATCCACGCACTGACCGTATCTTGCCTTTTACAAACTGGCAGACGCTCCCAATGGCCACAATATGATTGCAATGACGACCTATTAAATGCTAAGTGCTAGCATTCGGTCGGCCTGCCTTGAGAGCATCCAATCTCCAAAGAGAGAACATGGCGAGTCCCTTAATGATCAAAGGCATCAATGATGAATGAACACGTATCGATAGGAGAGGAGAGGAGGGGGGGCAGGCCAGAAGAAGATGCTCATGGGAGGGGTGGTGCTGAGGGTTGGACATTAAGTGGTTTGGAGAATAAAGCCATCAACTGACTTAACAGAGACAGCAAACATCCAAATGATTACGTAAACAGCTTGTTGTTACCATGTTGTCATTTGTTGACGTTTGGAAGAGTGCGGTAAATGTTAGGTATAGTATATTATGTCTGGATCATCATGAGCTAGTTGTCCTTTTGTACACAATGAATCTTGTAAAAAAAGCTTTATTCAAATTCTAAGTCAGCATGTAAAAATTCATTTGATAAATATTACTCTTTAGTTTGTCCTAAAATGATGACCTTCGTCTTTTCATAAATTGCAGTCGTTTTTCTACATAAAATACATTTTCTGGTGAAATTATTTTTTCCTAAACTGAAAGGGGTCCTCTAAAATGATTAATTTTATAAATCAAATGAAAACCCAAATTCCTATTTTAGTCTCATGGAATTTACTCCATTTTTGTCTCCAAGTATCACAACTAGAATGCTGACTTTGCAAACTTCATTTTTTCGTTAACATTTGAGCAGCCCGGATACCTCTGAGCACTACAACGTACGCGTGCATATGCGCTCCTCTAAGTACACGGAAGCTTTTTTTTTCTTCCTCAAAATCAATATAATATTCTCCAAATAGTCACCAAAACAGGCTTTTGTCCAATTGCATTCAGCAGCTTTGACCGCTTCTGATCTTGTTTTGTTCTCTTTACAAGCAATCAACTCACTGTTATGACCTCTGAGCATCATTTCTAACCTGACTACTTTAGGTTGCGTTCCAATGAGGTCGCTCTCCAGGTCCAGCAGGTGCTGATGGCTGTGAATGCCCGTCATTCTCTTGAGCCTTAGAAGGGCCACACAGAACTGAGCTCCCATCTCTTCCAGTTCCCTGGTGCCAATCTGAAAACCCTGCACACATATAGATCCATGATGAGATCAATTGCACATAAAGATAACTTGTGACGCAATTACTTGGACATATATTGACTTTAATCTGGCGCTGAGGCTCACCGCTCGAATGACCAACCCAAGGAGCGCTTTTGCTGTCAATACATGTTCATGTACTGTAATTCCATTACAGGAAGTGCAGATTCATGTGCAATGTTATGAGTCCTTGAAGTCTCTCAATAGAGAAGTGGTCACACACATACAGTACACACAGTCAAACACACATCCACAGAGCACTTTTTGTTCCTCCTCTGCAGGAAGGCCAATGCCGGGCCAGATTCGTGTGCTTCTTCATATTTCAGGGTTCAACATTAATGGTGGCCGAGAGGCCCCCGGCCAATACGCCGCAGTGTTGGGCCACTACTGAGCTCCAAACACTGATCCGACTAGGCCGGTCCAAATTTCTAAGTCACAGTTGCCGAAAATGCCCCATAAGTGCTTTTTCGCTTCAGACAAAAACACAAGTGGCAACGGGGCCACAGAATATAACGACAAGTGCAGCAATGCAAAAATGATGCACCACATCAATATGTGGTCAACAACTGTGTATTTACGAGAACTTAACTCATTATAGAAGTTGTAGGACAATGCACACCAAGTCCAAGACTTGTCCTAACACTCGTTGAAGTGTAGCTAACGGTGAATGAAACTTTTAATCTTTTTTTTTTTTTATTCGTTTTTATACCAGTCAGCGGCACTGAAGGTTTGGGGACTGCTGCCTTTATATTAAAAAATATACATTTATATGTTGTGCATTGCTGGATTCTCAGCGTTAAGAGTTCAATAATTTTGCAATGTATTAATTCTTTGAAGCATTAATAATAATTTGTGCAATTACAATGCCTTGATTTGAGTAGCACACAGTTGTAGAAATTCAGGCAATTGGACAGTTTGAAGACGCTAAATCTGAAATCATTACGAAAACGTAGCATATTCCATCATCATTACTACTTTGTACGTGGCCAGTATTGCTTCTAACAGGGCCAAGACCCAAGAAGGCTTAATGTCAGTTTCAGCATATGGCCTAATGCTTTGACGCACAAAACAACGGGGGTACTTTTCAATGGCCAAAATGCCTTCCGTCACAACAGTTCCTCTGTTGTCAAGCAAGGTTGTTGAGGGAGGCCGGTAGATGCAAAAAAGAAAAAGGACCGCAGCACCACCTGGTGGACATTTTCCTCTTAGTCAGAAGTTGCGTGTCCAAAAAAATGAGAGGCATGTAAAATTATTGTATTGGCATGTTGTCTGAGTAATTTTAGTATTTTGTATTTTTGCAAAGTTGTTAATAAATGAAATTTATTATTATTATACTATATATATATATTATTATTATTATACTATATATATATATATATATATATATATATATATATATATATATATATGTTATATATATATAACATTAAAAATATAAAAATATATATATATAAAAATAAAAAATATATATATATATAAAATATAAAACATTACAAGTTAATTTGTTCCTAAATTCTGGTTTTATTCACATAAAATTGCAAGACTATTTGTCCTGCAGTTACAATTTATTCTCAGAAAATCATGTATTATAGAAACATTACTTTATTGGTCCTAAAATTACAATTTCATTACAATTAAAATTATATTTACATGTAATTTCACAAATTAAAATTTATATAATAAAATCATAACTTTCACAAGAAATGTTATCTTTTGTCTCACAATTTTCAAAGTTTGTTTGCCAAACAATTCTGGCATTGTCCACAAAAAATGCAATCACTTTTACTTTCATTAAATTCATTTTAGGCAAAACATACAACAAACAAAACGCAACTTGGCATGGTCTCACAGCTGAGCATGAAAATGAGGTCATAAGACGTCACCTTATATTTGCCCTGGTCGCATCCGCAGACGGTGCTCTCCATGGTGTAGCTGCGCTGCACGCCGATCTCCCGCCACACCACCACGCGGGCCGTCGACTCCTTGGAGCGCTCCACCACAAAACTACAGCTGGCCATGCTGAAGGCCGGCGCAATCTGGGAGAGGATCTTTGGAAGGGCCTGAAAACATTGGCGAAAGTGAGAAGCAGCCCAATGCGTTTGTGTGTTGGCGTGTGTGTGTGTGCGTGTGAGTTTGCGTGTTCGGTGTGTGTGTGTGCTTACCCGGTATGCGAGGTCCTCTTCGAAGTCACTGGACGCCGCGCTGATATTGGACTGCCATATAGTTTCCTTCAAACTGCAGCCATACATGAAGACGTTTTTCTTTCTGGAATGGCCATGGTAGTCACAGAAAACCTGAGCACACAAAGAAAAAACATAACATCACAAATCATCAAACAACCAATCGTGACATCAATGATGTTGTACCAGTGTGTACCAGTGGTGCTCGTTGCGTGTGTGCAAGGTACTGCAGCAGGCTCTTGGTGTGGTAGATGGTCGGGTGCAGCTCAGGATTGGGGTTCTGCCACTGGCGATTCAAATCTTCCCCGCTCAGAGAACAACGATGACTAAAGCAAAACAAGAGCACAACTTTTAAAAGTGGCCGGTCGAGTCTAAGCTCTCATTTTGCACACCTGCACACTCACTTTCCATTGACAACGCCATCAGGGTTGAGCATGGGCACAATCTTGAAGATGTAGGACTCCCTCAAGGTGGCTGCCAGCATGCTCGGACCCATCAGGAATTCCAGTGTCCCTTTCATCACCCAGCTGGCATTGGTTTCCCCAGGGTGCACTCTGGCTGACAGGAAGATCAATGGACGATTTCCTGGAGTGGGGGCAGATCATTTTGATCTTTTATTAAAATAATGTTTTAATTTTGCTAGAATAAAGTAGGATTCTTTTATTTGTCCATACTGTTATGACAATAAAAGTCTGAACTCTAGTTGAGTAAATTCATAATTTTACAACAATTGTTGTAATATGAGAAAGGTCAGAGTCGTAACGTAATATTCGGACAAATATATAAGACACATAATATCATACATGCAGGCAAAAAAATGAGGGATGTAATTCCTTTTTTATAAGTTTTACTCAAACAAAATGATAACTAAAAAAATAATAAGCAAAATCTTATCTCTGATAAAATGTGAAGAATTTTAAGTGAGCAATATCAAATAAGAGTGGATCATAATTTCAGGACAAATACAGTTGTAATATAATGAGAAAAAATATTTCAGGTCAATATCAGGTAACAAAATAGAAATCTAATTAAATAAAGTCCTAATTCAGAAGGGTCAGTATTTTTGGAACTAACATTTAGATATTAGGACTAAAGTAGTCATAATATTAGGACAAAAAAAGTTAGTTATTGTATGTGACCAAAGAGCAAAACACACGAGTTGTTATGTTGCTAGCGGTCAAGGGAGAAACAAGGCATGCTAGAGTGACTCACTAAACTGGCAGATGTGATCACTAGAGTTCGACTCAGGCATGGCGGTGACGGTGAGGAGCGGGCAGCTGTTTCCACCCAGCGTCTCACACAAGACATCCTGTCGCAGGTAGATCTCAGGCGCCTTGACAGCCTCTAGCTTTGACAAGTGCATCTGACAATATACAACGTAACAAATTGGTATTTCACTTCCCAAAAATTCTAGCCTCGCCGGGTGATTTATTGTCATCATACCTTCAGAGAGGAATACGTGTATGGGTAGTGATAGGAAAAGTAGCAGACGTCATCCTTGTGGTTGAAGGTGGTGCTGAAGGTCATTGTGTAGTATGACTTCCCTTTCTGACCACCTGTTGCGATGGAACTCCTTGCAAAATGGTTCCTGGAGGAAGGGGATGCAAATAAATGCCTTAAAAACTGGAGCAAAAACATTGGTTTGATGAAATGTGTCCTCTCTTTCTGCGACGAAAGAAAGTAAAGTGAAAAATATTTGGTTCTTTTGCAGAATATTAAGAATAATTTAGTACAGTCAAGCCCAAAATTATTCATACACCTACGGTATGAATAATTTTGGGCTTGAATGTATCTAGTCTAATTGCAATTAGGAGTGGGCCTACAGCCATGCCCAAAATTATTCATACCCATTAATGTATGAAACATTTTGGGCTTGACTATACAAGAAATTTTTTTTGCCCAACTTAATCATGACGCTGTAATATAAGAAACAATGTCATCTGATATGAATGGAGTAGCAGATCGCAAGCGAGAAAAAAAAATCAGAATGTCCAGAGGAAAATAGTTTACAATTTTAAAACATTTTAATTTTATTGTACTCAAAGGACCGCCGTAATAGTACAAGAAAAATAGCGTTTTTTTTAATTTTTATTATCATTATGATTATTATTATTATTACTATTATTATTGTTGTTGTTGTTGGTGGTTGTTTATTTATTTATTTATTTGTTTATGAACAGAGTTGTAATTTTAGGGAATGGGTTATATTTTGAAAAAAGATTCCTTTCAATGCAGCTTTTGTATTTGATCTCATTTAAGTCGTGGCATATTGATTCTATTTATACTATATTCTATATCGCTAACAGTGGGTCGGAAACCCCCTATGACACAATAGGGTACATTTCATATTTTTTTACAAATGCAAACTAATGATCTATCAACACACGTGGGTGTTATTATTATTATTATTATATTTTACTTATTTATTTATTTTACAAATGAATGATCAATGTGAAGTGTTTAAAACGGTTTGCAAGGCAATGTTATCGGCTGAATAAAAAGTGATGATTTTGGCGGTACGAGGATTCCGGCGGACGCCAGCGATAAATTTTTCTATATGAATCCGACCTACTTATAGTAACAGATGTCTGTTCCTGTTCTGACCCAACGAGGCCTGCCACTGATGGCCTCCTGAACCGAGTACATCAGCGGCTGCATGCCTAAACAGACACACACACACAAACAATACATTAACATACACATAAACAGTGGTGCTTTGAGATACGAGTGACTCGACTTAGTCTTTACATTGGCAGGGAACTCAACTCAACCCACTTCACAATAAGGAGCAGTTTGGCAGAAATTTCTTCCAAAAAGAGGCTTCAAGCTGTTGAAGTTTACTGTCAAACTAAATATACAGTACAACAAAGAGAATTACATCTTGTGTATTTCAAACAACCACATAGCTTTTCCTTATTATACTCCCTTTAGCTAAGTGTTAAACAACTATGCAAAATGCCACAGATGGGCTAACTACGTTATAACCCTTTAAGCCACGGACATTTGAACACGTAACGAAGGTAGACAATTTAGCATTACTTACAGGCATATATGTATTTTCAGCCACTGTGAAGAATAACTGATATCACCATGTAGACCGGGTGGCTAAGATTTGAATTCTTTTCATTTAATTATATCGTTACGGTTTGTTTTTTTATAAAATGCAATATTATATATGCTACTTTTCCGACAGGAAAGGTGTTTTTTTGGGAGGCAAGAAAAGAGTTATGACATTTTCACTCATTTCAATGGGGAAACATGATTTGGGATATGAGTTTTTTGAGTTAGGAGTGGTCATGGAACAGATTATTACAAGGCACCACTGTGTATATACTTAGTAATTTAACTTTATTTCACAACGAGTAAGATGTAGTGGCAATCTCACCATAGTTGAACTGGCTGTTGGACTTCTCACAATTGATTATGTTGAAGCGGTATGTGGCTCCCATGCGCATGCCGCTCACCTCAAAGTAGAACCACTGATGGTGGTGGTTGCTGTTGATGTCCGAGTTAAGAATCAGGTCGTACTCAAACCTGCGCACAATACCCGTATCATGTGCCGACTGAACAGAACACCGTGTCGTCACAATGGTAACAGATTTGCATGCTTACTTCCTGATCTGAATGGCCTTCCGGAGGTTGCCGGACTCAAACTGAGAGTTGAACCTCAATGACTCGCCTCCGCTTTCAATCACGGGACAGCTGCAAAAAGAAAAAATAAATTGCTAGACTATATTCACAATACTGTAGAACCCCCCCTCAAATAAATAGTAGAACAAATAAAAACATACCCGGGCATATCGAGGTCGTAAACGACTGTATCCATGATGTCGTTTGGGTGAATCAACCGCTCTATATCCTGGAATATCTTCGACCTGCAAGGTTACATGAGCAAATTTAGAAACTTGATTTTGTTTTGGCAACTTCGCAAATTTGCAGATTTTTTGGGGGGGGTAACTGTATTTCCATTTTTTTTATTTGCTGATAAATTCCCCTATTGACTGGTTTTGTGCTCAGGCCAATTCCCGTCTGATAAAGATATTGTTTTAATGCCATCCTGGTGCCAAGAAAGCTTCATTAAGTCAGACCAGAGCCTTGTCTAATCGAAAACAGATGCTTTGTTGCAATCTCGAGGCATCTATCAACAATCACAAACCTTCTCTGGGGTCATCAATATACAGCAGGGCTCTGTCCCTCGTAAAGTATATCAAATCGTTTCAACAAACCAACCAAAATGGATTGTGTTTGACTTGTTTTATTTGAAATGACCTCTGTACAGATAGTTGGCTCTCTGGAGTGCTTGCCGACCAATCAAGTGTGAAATTAAACAAGCAAATCAATGTGTTTGCTACATGTGCCACAGGCAAGGATCCTGCACACTAATTGACAAAAGTGATTTCATGGTTTGGTGATGAAATATTGCCCCCAGGTGTGAAAATATGATGCACGTGGTTTTTGTGGGTGCTATCAGTTTGCACTCTTTTTAAGACTCGACAAGTAGCCACCAACTAGCATGGTCCCTAGATTCCATGGTTTACAGGAATTCACTCACATTCACAGCTAAGAGCATTCAATGAAATGTACATGTTTTAGAAATGCGGGAGGAGTACTTGGAGAAACCCAGGGTCAACATGCAAACTCTACATAGAGTGGCCAAAGCCAAGACCTGAACCCAAAACCTCTCAACTATCATGCAGGTGTGCTAACCACTACATCGCTGTGCTACCCTGGACTAAATCGTTTATCGTATTAAAATTTTGAAATGATTTTCACCAAGGTGGTTCCTCACCTCTGCACCCCGTACAACCTCTCCAGAAGGGGCTCTCTATACGTGGGGGCCACGTGTCCAAAGTAGTCCGGGTAGGCCACTTCGGTGTAGCACGGCACAGACTTTGTCCCCTTCACCATCTCCACGTAAAGGTCCAGGTCATGCAGCGGGAGAAGTTGAGCTGTGTCGGGCACCTCCAGAACGGCCCCTTCGCCCGCTTCATCGTCTGCGCCCTCTGAACTGCAATCAGATCCTCCTCCTACTCCTCCTGCTGCTGCTAAACACCGAATGGCGATGCCCTCCAAAAGCAGAGGGGACTGCGTGGCTTTTGGTGTACTGACTGGAGTTTCTTTTTGTTTGGCTCCCATCTCATCCGCATTTAAGGAGACGTATTTAGATGCTTGTGACAGTTTCTGCTCCACTGGTTGATTATGTAGCTCCACAGTTTTGTTGAGACCCTTGACAAAATTGCTGTTGTCCAGTTGTAAAGGATGAAGAATGGGAGTGGGAGCAGAAGAGTTGCCGATATCTTGAGCAGTCTTTGCAGTGACGTGATTCTGAGATAGCAGCTGAGCTGTGGGCACAACGATGGGCTGAGAAGACTGTGCCGATGAAGTTGGGGTAGATGATTCAAAGTTGAAACCCTAGAGTGGAGAAACGTGTGGAAAATATTACTCACATGTGAACACTCCACAATGTTGCACTCCCTCCGCTGTTTTCATTTCGCAGGACAGTGGTCCCCAACCTTTTTTCCGCCGCTGACCGGTTCATACTAGTCCCAAACTTTTGCGGACCGCCAACGGATGGGGGAGGAGGGAGGATGCTCGACGCATATTGTGCAGAGCGCATTTTGAACGTAGTCGTATTCATTTTGCGTGGTTGTGGGTTTTATACTAGCGTAATGCGACCGAGACAATTAGCATCTTGACATGCGCCAAGCGTGCGATCGAACGATTTTTCAGCCTCCAATAATAAATAAATCGGAACTACTGCAATTTCTTTCTTCTTTAACCTGTGCTGCCTGGTCCAAAATGACCCGCGGACTGGTATCGGGCTGGTGACCCGGTGTTTGGGGACCACTGTTCCAAGAAGCTACTGTATGTGACTTATTACTTTGCAGTCTTGGTTCTTGGGGTTCACAACATTTCTCTATCACAAAAACAAAATGAAAGCTACTTTCATTTAAAATGGTGAATTCATGTAAAATAATAAGAACAATAATAAGAACAACACTACTACTAACCTACAAGACCAAACCATTTATGTTATTGTTTATTGTAATGTGTAATGTTTGTCGAAAAATACATGGGAAGAGGACCTTCAAAAAATATATTGCATATTAAATGACACTATGGGGGAGAATCGTGAATACTTTATTTTTCAAAATCATTTAGTCCTACCTGGAAGTCTTGGGACAACTCCACAAAAAACTTCTCATAGACTCTTAACTCTTCATAAGGTCGGCTGGGGATCTTCTGAGGGTGAAGCTTGTTTATATCCTTTTCAATGTCGTCGTTCTGTTTATAAGGATATAGACAGTACAGTCGATGAGCATTTGCATACGTAGAAGTAAGAAAGGAAACAAGTGTAAGAGTGACCAGGGAATGGCAATCCTTCTCATCTTCCTCGTTCTCCGTATCATTCTCCGTGTCTGCCTCCGTGTCCTCGTTATCGTCACTGTCATCCACCACGTCGTCCACTGATGGGAAGCACATGCACAGTGCATCAATTATTACTCTGCAGGAATATGGTCTGTTTTTAAGACATTACCAACAAAGAGCATGCAGCCATAATTAAATGATAATACTTTTTGAAGAAATTGGAACATTTCTTCAAGTGCATAACAATGGTGACGACTAACATGACTGAGTAATAGCAGAAAATGATGTCCTCTTGAACTAATTAACACCAATAAAAACGTGGATTCTGCTGAGCTATTTCAGTAGCCACAAGCTTGATTGCCTGAACTTAGTGAATCAGTGGCGTCCCTGACCAGGGAAACACCAACTCCCTTGTTCTCCGCAGCCGCTAAAAAGCTGCCCACAGGAAAACATATTGTCCTCTAACTATGCCCTTATTTCAAAAAGGAGAGTTTTATGATTATTGTACATGTGAGGAAATGAGAGCATGAATCAAGCATTATATGATGTCATGTATAATGTTTAGCGATGAGTCATGCAAGCATGATGGATGGCGAATTTTATTTTCTGCTTGTCTTGAAAAGTCTTACCCTTCTTTAAGGGCTCGCTGCAAAGCAGTGCATGTGTTCTTCCTGCAAGTGTAGCAGTGTGTGATAAAACATTATTTCGACTGTGTGTGTGTGTGTGCATGAATTGAAGTGTTGAAATGAGTGCAGAGCACCCCTGACATGAAGTTTTTTGGCTCATGCTATCCTCACCTCCGGGGGGTTGGCTGTACAGCTGTGCGACCGTCGCTGAAGCCAGTAAGTGATCCAGCTGGTAATGGAAAGCCGACTTGATGGTAGGCAGAGGCAGGCGGTTTTTTGGGAAGCACTTCCTCATGATGAGACTAGAGGCATTGACAAGCGGATCCAGGGTGCGGACCGAGAGACACTCCTGGAAAAATACCACGGTGGAAATAACAATTTCTGTATAAAATTAAAATACACGATAACCTTTGCAGGTCAACTTAATATGCCTTCTAAACTTTTGAAAACACATTACATTCAACCAATACATTTGTAAGGATGTTGACTTTTCCAGTCTCTCTGGCTCACTATCGCAACCTGCTGATGACACTCAGTTACATTCCAAGCTCAGCGGCTACATTGTAGAGCGCGTTCGGAAATACGCTCAGAGCACACACTGGTTCCCTCCGACCGTTCGGATACTCAAGTCTTGCTGAAATGTGCCGTTCGGTTATTCTGAGTACGAGACACCAAAAAACAGACTGCCTGTGTGTGCTCGAGAAGCGCCAACTGAGGACACCATGCACCAGTGTAGCAGGCAGATAGAAACAGTTCAAATATTAGCTGCTGACTGGTTGAGAACATAGGCTGCCTTCAGAAATCAATGAGATCGGAGTGCGCTCTGCCTCTCGGAACACACGCACTCTCAGAGTAGTACATGGGCTTCAGAGTGATTTTCTGAATGCGCCCATAATGAAGAGGACTGTTTAACGCATTCGCTGCCATTGACGGCTAAAGACGTCAAAGATCTTTTTTTTTTTTACTTGGCTGGTAGTGAATGAGTTAAATAACAATTCTAATTGAACTAGAAAATGTATTGGTCCATTCATGGATTGAACACCTGTTGTGAATTTTGCTATGTAGCACCTTGTTAGAGAGGGGACAAGCCGTTCTAAGAAATTTAGAAGTTGTGAATTAAAAAAGAGGAAGTAAACTCCAAAAATTGTGTAATAAGTTAATAAGTTCAATACAACCCTACTAGGCGAAACGCTGCATTCTGATTAATATTTGGCTGTGAGGAATATAATTTAAGCAGTAAAATCCTCCCATTTTTAGCCATCTCAGGGGCCAGCCATTTTGTCACTTTCAGTCGACTGTAAATGGGATCACATTTGCTCAGGGCTCCGCCAAGCAACAGTTATGGCTCAGCGTCAGAAAACTGGTGAACCGTGATTGGTCCTCACCTGAGCCCTGAGCAACTGGAATGTTATTTTCAGTCAACAGCATGTGGCAAAATGGCTGCTCCCTGAATTGGACAAAAAAAATTGGCAATTCTATTGCTTAACACACATTCCACAGATGCAATATTAATCAGAATGCCGTATTTAGACTAGTGAAGGCACAAAGAAGATATTGTTGCAAATAATTTTTGCCATTGACATTCCCTTTAAAAAGGCTCAAATTGTCTTCACCTACAAAAGTTATAGTTACAACCATTAGTACTGTAGTTTGATGGCATTCATTCAACACTCTCACGCACGCTGGAAGAGTTGTACAGAATGCGCATGCCGTCAGCTTTCGCAAACGCCCGCCTGCCCATCCTGATGTTGGTGACATTGCGCAGACAGCCCAGCAGCCCTTTGCGGATCACCGTATGACGATGCCACGTGTCGTTGCGGTGCCAGTCCAGATAGAGGGCGAGCAGGGTGGGAATGTAGCCGCCCTCCACTGCTCGCCGAGCATTTGTCTCTGGATGGAGGATGAGAGGATAACATGTACAGTGCCATTTATAACACAAAGTGTCAGATCATCAAGCCAATTTTAAAATCTCACAAAGGCAAAATTACTCCAAGAGTGCAATGATGACTGATGTCAGGATGTCACGAAAGAACCCAGGACACCCAAAAAAACGGTCACTGTTCATGCCTATCCATAATAAGGAAGACAAAATTGGCAGCAATGCAAAAATCAACATTTAGAAAGTACATTTTGATTTTATTTAGCTTCTCTTTGTGAATTATTCAAATTGCCTTGATGATGATGACGACCTTGTGAAGTGAAAATAAAACCATCTGAAAAGAGGAAGGGAATTCAATGGGTTCCAAAAACTGCAGTTAACCACGTTTGGGCTTCCGAGTCTTACTTGCCATATTAATTTTGATGCAGCTGTGCTCATCCATCTTAATTATCCATCAAGGAAATTATTTTGAAAGCCGAACCCCAGTCCAAAACAGCATGACATCACCCCACAAAGGCTTCAAATCACTTTAGTCAATACTCACTGGATTTAAGCAGAGCAACGAGTGCATCCACAGCCACCCTACAGAGACAAACACAGACAAGAGAATTGCAAACGCAGCTAGTTGATTGTTTCTCCTATTAAAAGAGTCATTGTACATGTTTCCCAATTTAGGCTATTCTGCCTTTGCAAAAAAAGAGAACAGTTTTTTGTTACCATGACAACCATGGGAGGAGATGCGCACTCAGTGATTTTTTTCTTTTTTTTGTGGCGGTTTGGAAAGTGTCTGAGGCTCCCTCCAGAGCAAGAAATGTTCAATCCTCTGTGTCCAGACTGCAAGTGAGTAGAGCTTTGATAAATCCACCACTGGCTAACTTTAACCATGTCCCCACTTTTAAACTCAGTGCTTATTAAGATTTTTTTGTATTTTCCTTCATCGAGGCAATACCTTAGCCGAACATTCAAGTACGTACTGGTCACTAGAAGCTAAGAATTATTTACTATTAACTAACACAATTTTTGTATTACTGCAGCTCTGACATGAACTTCGGAGAAACTACGTGTAGGTGCATGTCAAACAGTATGGCTCATTTACAGACACACTTTTGGAACTAGTCAACAAAACATTTGGTTGTTGAGTTTCATTTGGTTGTCTTGCACGTACATACTTGATCAGGCTTGTGTTCTTCTTGCTGTACGGTGCCACAATCTTGAACATCAGCTCGATAGCGCCACTTTTGCCCAGGGATATGGCGTTCACAACTTCAAAGTACAAGAAAAAACAAATCTCAAACAAAATATGTTTTTTTTTTTTTTTGAAGGAATGACAATGAAGCAGAATTGTTACTGACTTACTGTTGGCTGAGTAAACCCTAAGGACCTGCAAACAGGGCAGGAGCAGCTTGACATTTTGGAGGTTTTTCTTGATCAGGTTTATTGTGACACTCAATGCGCCAGTGAGACGTGCCTTCACACCCAACTTCCTGTCTGCACAGACACACAAAGGTTTCAAGGTGAGCAATGCAATGTCAAGTCCTACTTCTTGTGCAATGCGACCCTGCTACATTGTAATTCTTTGGTGTGTGACATATCGACTTGGCTGTTGCAGAAATGTGTGTTTTAATAAGTTATCATAAATGTGTTTAAAGGTTGTGTGAGGGGTAAGACTATCTCTGTGATTTTCACCTATTGTGGGTAGGCCTGGAACATATCCCCCTGTATGGCCTTTGCAAAAAATCCTACCTTTCAGGCCCACCTTGGCCAGTAGGGAGTGAAGCTGCAACATGAGATCCTCGTTGGGGTGAAAGTCTTTGTTGGCGTTGATTATAATGCGGAGTAACACTGCTGTTCCTCCCTTTGAAACAAACACCCCCACCCTGCGTCCTTTGCCTAAGCCAGCAAAAAGACAACTCCAAGTAAAAAATTTGAATGTAATCATTCCAACTAGTAATGGTCAAAGTAGTCCATAAAAAAGTGGCAATGGAGATGGGGAAACGGTGTAAAAAGCAGCTACATTACCAGTAGCAGAAAATATTACTTAATTATTAGAAATAGATCACAAGTGATCCCAATCCTCCAATTATTATAGCAGTGCTTCTCAAATAATGGGGCGAGACCCCGTGGGGGGGGGTGATGCTGGGAGGGCGCATGTAACTCTAGGGAACATGTTTTTTTTTTCCTGCCGTACTACAATATAGTGTAATTGCACATCCACTCCAGTAGTTGGCAGTGGCGTTCTCATTGCCCATTGTGCGCAGCGTGTATTAACGCTACAGTGTAGGTTTGTTTGGCAACGAAAATGCTATTATTTATAGTCGTGGCGGAGAGTGGGTGGTGGTGTGGGGGCGCAAATTGATTTCTTCTTGCTCGGCGGGGAGTAAAAGAAAATAATTGAGAACCACTGCATTATAGTAATAATATGTCATGTAGATAGTGTAATAGCAAATTAAACTCCTTCAAAAAGAGTTCATTACCACACTACATAGTAAAAGTACAGCATCTCCCACATATTAACATTTAACATTCACTGGCTTGTCAATGAAGATCTCAACGATTAGCATTTGCCATGCGCTTCTTAAAATGCCCGAAGACGCCACAAGATGACGCCAAAGGAAAGTAAGGTAGTTCAGGAATTGGTGCCTAGGAAGTACATAGAAGTGATACTTCTCAACTGAGAGTCAAGCTGTTGTTGTCAAGTATGTTACAGAGGAACTCATTTTAGCCTGGATTGACAGTGGAAGTTAAGGACAGTCTTCGCCGCATGTACATGTTCACTTCTGGGGCATTTTTTCTTTCATTTTTTTCTTGCTTTGTCGTACATTTACGGTTTAAGATATTATTAGAGTGTGTGCATTTATAAACATTATTAATTGGGGCATCAATTACTGTTTTTCCTTCTACTCCCAGCAGGGTCCGGTCACTATCCCTATCTGCAAGGTGCACCTCGCCACTAACCCAAAGTCAGTTAGGAAAGGCCTCAGTGTCACAAACTCTATAGAAAATCTAAGAGGCGATAAATGCTAGATGTATAGAAGATCGACATCCATTTCTACTCACCCAAAGTCAGCAGCTCACTGAGAATGCACAGGATGTTCAGAATAGTCTGGATGTCCCGGGTGCTCTGTTAAGAGTCAGATTATCATAAATTAGCTCTTGCAAATTACCAAAAAGCATGTAGTAATCTTGAACTTTTTGCTTGAAACAAAAAAAAGCACATTCATGTGAATTACAGTATGTGTGTGACTTTCTTTAGGTGTCCTTGTGCTTCTTTGACAGGCTACATCCAAAAGATAATTTATTTGCTATAGCTGCAAGTAATGACATCTGAAGAGGTAGGTGTAGTGGTGCCAACTGACCTCCAGTGAAGTCAGGATGACCTCCATGCCGCTGGTGCCTTTGGACATCACCTCCTTCGATGTTTTCTCTGTGAGACAAACAGCAGAGAACTCAACAATTCATCCATCGACTGGGAGTCAACGGTGTTGGTTTCCTTGAGGTCACCACAGCATGCTATATTCCCAGGCTGCATATTATTTGGGCAAAAGTACTGGGACATTTGTTTTTTAGTACATTGATTCACAAGAACTTTTGTGGATCCAGTTCAGTTCTCGAAACGGAGATGGGGCTGGACTTCCAACAAGAGCCCCAGGTCAAGCTGAATTTGATTAAATGAATTAATTAATTACATTTAATTTAATGTTGTTCATTTGTTTATTTTTATTTGCTACAGAGTACAAGTTATTTCACTAGGCTTTGAGTGTGAAGCTTAGCCCCCTCTGATGAGCAACAACTGATGTGTGTAATCGCAGCCTCCAGGTGACCTTTTGGAGCATTTCAATCATACCACAATTAAAACAAAAAAAAAGGTGTCAAACATAAGGTTGGAGGTGCGTTTGAAGCAACCCCCTTCAAACGCATGCACAGTGCTTCAAACGCATGTACATGAGTGGCACGAAAAAAAAATGTGAAAAATATATGTTGCAGAGTCAAACTGTCAGCACCATAGAGCCTCTATGGTACTTAAAACCTTCAGTTGTAACTTGAAACACAAAGGTGGAACATGAAGGCAGCTAATTTTAAACTATTTATTCTTAAAAAAAATATACATATTATATTATATTATATTATATTATATATATATATATATATATATATATATATAATGCCTGTTAAGATGTCTACGTTTGGATCGTATTCAAGAATCAAGGAAAGCTATTAGAACAGTCTTTGAATAAAATATAATTTATATAATAATTTTGCATTAATTCCAAGATATTATTCAAGTAATAATAGTTACAAGGTTTACCAAAAAAATTGTAGCTGAAAAATGTGATTAATCGCAATTAATCATGGATATTTGTTGTGATTAATTAGTGAAAAAAATTAAATGAAATTAAAGTTTTGTGCAACTTTTGAGGAATATTTTTGGGGCAAATTCCCAATTTCCAAACTACTGCATCCAACAAACTGAACAAATTAATAATTTTAGTTTTAAAGGAAGAGAAATCATACATGCGGCAAAAACTTGGGAATACATTTGATAGGCCTCCCGCAATCTCTTTTGCACTATAATTAGCATATGTGGTATACATTGTAACTGCATCCAAACCTCTAGTCCAACATGATGTGTGACCTACTCAAGGCATTCAACTGATACACGTAGGTGGAATTGTACTGAAATTTAATTGAGAATGCTTGGAAGTCCAGATTTGAAAGTGAATGTCCCCATAAGGGTTGCTCTGCCCACAGTGCATATCTGACATGAAGTTCATAAACGGCATACTTTCATTCACGAATTATACATCTGGATTTCTTGTGGCATTTATTCATTAGGAGAAAGCAACTTTTGAATACCACAGTGCCGGAAAGGGTTAAAAGTGCGCAACTGCACACTTTTTCCCTCTTCTGCACATGCCTATGTGGCCTCAAATTGTCAGGTGACCACTCCAAGCTGTGCCCCCATGAGAAATTAAATAAATGGAAACATTTTAATTAAAAAATATATCTACTTCAAAAATACAATAATATAAAAATATTATAGTAGGTTTAATAAATGTAAAGATTTCTGAGCTTCACAGGTTATTATTGTTCATATTAATGTTCCATTTCAATTGACACAAGGTCAGAGAGGTACTGAATTAATGAAAAGGTTTAGAAATTCTGCATCATATGGCATTGACTTTGATTTTTCTACTCCAATCAGATGATGTAGTGCAGAAAAACACCAATTCCAACGACATCGAGAAACATATGTTGCGCGCTACTCATCCATAGTGTGCATTATTTGAAAGTATTTTTTTTTCTGCATTGGCCTTGATTGTGGGGTTGCCGCGGCAAAAAAAAAAAATCCAGTGATGAATTGTGTATTATTCAAAACGGAATTGCAGTTTCTTTGCAATTGTCACTCATCGTTGTCTTTACCTACATGCGAGTTTAATGAAACAATTATGAGTGTCACTCATTTAGTAGCAAACTGTCAATCATTTCAACCATTCAATCTAGCGTTACCTGGAGAGTCAGGGCGGTCACCGCGGTACTTCCTGGAGTGGCGGTGCTCCATTTATAGGTTTTCAAACACTTTATTTTTTTGCTAAATGTATTCCCAAAGCAGTGTGTTCTCACACTGTGCACGGAACACTGTGACACATGTAATCACGCCTGTACAAAATACATCAAGTGTTGACATAGAAAAATAACCTCACACATTTTTCCCCATCAGTACCAAGGAGTGGGAGGCGGGGGAATAAAACGAGAAACAACTTGAGTAAATGTGCCTCTCAAGACACGTGAGACGGTCCACTAAAAAAAATATCCCCACTGTCATTGTCCACCACGTTCCTTGTTCTTGCCCTCCAAGCCTCGCACACTTTAAAAATGAAACCTGAGGACACCAAAGTTCAGCCCAGGGTTTACAGTTACTGCCAGACAGATCAGTACCCGCGTCACACACCCTGCAGGGGGGCCGTGTTGCTCTGTGTATGTATGAGTGAGTGTGGGGGTGTGTGGGGGTGTGTGTGTGGATGGGTGGGTGGCGGGGGGCGCTTGCGTGCGTGTGTGTCCAGATGAGAGGAACAGCTGACAGAAAGGGTGGGGGTGACGTGGGGGTGTGGGCATGAATGGGGATTGACAGACAAAATATATTGCGTTGCACCCATTCGCTGTTTGAATGATAGATTTTTGTTTCCGTTGCATTTTTATCTTTTTCTTTTATTGAGGTTATGGCACATAGACTAATACGACTACTGCATATTTACGCTTTTGTCTGCTCCCATGAACTTTTTATCCTGTACCGTCCCAGTCCACTGATTAAAGGTAAAGTTGACTCTTGTTCCGTGGGAATCCTGTGGGATTCCTAAACAAATGTGATCAAAACAACATAATTAAGAACTTTGTGGTACCTTAAACTTATACTTAAAGGTTTCAAGCAACTTTTTGTTTCCTTTCTTTGTATCATTTTTTTATTCAGGTTATAGCACATAGACAAGACTAATAATGTGATAATGTACCATAGTGAAGTAAACCAAAAAAGAAAATAAAGAATTATAAATACAGTAACATTAGGGAAGAAAATAAATACATTTGCAATGAAAAAAAAATGCCCAAATTTAATCTTTTAAGAGAGTCCTTGGTCATTGCGATGTACATTTTAGTTATCTGTATTATTATCAGTAATAACAAAGAGTTCTATTACTTAAACCTCAACCCTAATGTTTGAACAAATGTTCAAGAAAATGCATCTGAGTACGCAAAAACGTTCCACTCATTTTGTGTGACGTCATGAAGCACTTCATCCATTTTCCATACAGCTCATCCTCTTCCATTAGGGTCACGGGTGATCTGGAGTTTATCCCAGCTGACTTTGGACAAGTACAAATTTTGAGGCTTCAGTTAACCTAATATGCAAGTTTTCAGAATGTGGGAGGAAGCAAGAGTACCTCAGGAAACTCCCCGCAATCACAGGGCAAACTTATGACAGGACAACTGTGAAGGGAAGCCGTTTTAAATTCTTTATAACATTTTGGTATTTCTGTTTAGCTATTTATTGTTGTGGTGAAAAACGGTATTGCCATATGAAGACATCCAAAACTGGGTATCAGTGAACATACAACTACTGCTATTTACTGACCTCTAGTGGCATGTGCTATGAAGCACAATACACGGCCCCCAAAACAGAAAGATTTTCTATTTCAAGCCTGAGTGCACAATTTGTGGACTTTTTCAGTATGTATCCACCACTTGAAACGTCATACACACTATTAAATGCTATGTACACGAGTTGTGAATATCATATTCACACTTTCATTCACGCTTGCTGAAGCAAAACCAGTAGCTCGGGTTACACGTGCGTTTTCATTTCTATTCAAGCAAATGCACACTCCACATGTTCTGGAACTTGACTCTCCTTTAATAGTCTTCTGTACATAAACCTTTTCACCATGTTGTCACACATAATTCAGGCGGCAAAAGCTCAAGCAATCTCAGATTGAGCCATGAGTAGAGGTGGGCATTTCATCAGAATGATGGAACGCCCCATCAGTCCATCACTGACAGACAACCGTTTAGCTGACCATAGACGATAGACGAGAAACTTAAAAACAAGACGGACTATGCACAGTAATCACAAATTGTATCAAGTATGATGCCTGATTAGTTGACCACTGACAGAAACACGGCCCGCCTGACTCGTGTGTTTGTTCGCAGGGGGGTCACTTTAGAGAGGAGGGCATTGACTATATATGTGACACAATGAGTGTTCCTGTTTTCAACAGGATCTCTACGGGGAGTGTGAGGGCTGGTTGTGGTTGGTCAAGGAGGCGGGAACCAGAAGACGCCAGGAGGAGGAAGAGAATAAGAAGAACAAGAAGTAGTGCAAATTTATAAAAAGCAGTTTGAGTGCTTAATTGGATAGGATTTTATTAACTTGGCTACAATGGGGAGCTGATTCTGCTTATATTGCTGTTAGCAACAGCACTGGCGATCTTATTAATATGAAGCATTTGTGGAACTGTATTTGTTGTGGGTTTCATTTTACAGTAAACTACAATAAATATCTTAAGACACAATAAGGTAGGACATAATCACATATATGTCACACACTTTCTGCACAAAAAAATATGGTGCATTCAGAGTGCTTTCACAACGTTGGAATTTTGCAAACGTGCTGTTCGGCACATTGATTGTTTTTCTTCATAAGATCGGGAGAAGCCAATAACAAAATAACAGATACATTTTGATTATGTAACTGCCCGGCCCTACTCTGTGTACCACGATGATATCCATTACATTAATCCTCCTCACGCACAGGTTCCATCGTATTAATTTTGAAATTAAAAATACCAAACACCCCTAAAATAACCAGCATGTCAGTGGTTTCATTTCAAGTCAGTCGCAGTCAATCCCTTTCTGCCATTCGCAGCTTCACTGGCACCCAGTGTTTACAGATATTATGATAAAGTCTACAAGTCTATTATTCATTAGCACTTACCTTGTGTTTGTATGAGATGCAAGAGCTTGGAAGTGACCTGCCGCGCCAACTCGGGATCCCTCACCATGGACTCTCCGGTCATCTTCTCCAGCTGGGCCAGCAGGAGCTGCACTCTGGAGTTACTGGGAACACTGGGAGAGAAATGAGAGCTATCGTTAGCAAAATTGAATTGAATTCGCTCAACTCTTGATTACATTCCTGTAACGTGGACAAAGCTAAATTAAATATTGACCGTGACTTTAATATGCTTCACAGAAGTGGTAAATCTCAATTACAAAAATGGAGAGTTTAAAAACCTGTGAAAAGTGACCAATGATATGTCAAGCGATGACTGTACGCTGCACTACAAACATTACCTTCTCCGTAAAAAATTGTCACATTGGAAGATACACAGCTAGAAAAAGAAACACAATACAACTTTATTTATATAGCACATTTCACAATAGCTGGAGCAGTAACAAAGCGCTTTCCATAGTCAGGCAAAAATTAGGAAAATGCGTTTCTGTTTTAACGCTGGACACTGCTCTGAGGAATTGTACTCAGTCTCCACTTTGTTGCAAAAGCCCTTAGTCTCTTTCCAAATCAAATTTGAGATGCAGACACAGTGTATGTAAAGACTCTTGCTATCCAAAATTGTTACTTAGCTTTTTTGATGTCTTTCCAACCCATGTGCTCAATGTGGTGAGATTTTTGCAGTTTCCGTTGGTACTAATTTAAGTTTAGTGTAACAACAACTGTCCTCAACCTGCACTGGAGAGCGGAAAATAAGGCACAGCAATGCTTTCATCCACTCATTTGTGTATTGGAATGATGTCCGTTGGGATAAATTAGGGTCATATGAGGCTAGCCAGTTAGACTTTGTGTTTTATTAGTTTAACCCTGTTCAGGTCAAAGACAGCACAGCCTCCAAAATCAGACTTATTTACAGGAAATAAATCAATGGCTTTTGCACAGACTTGGAAAAAAAAAAAAAAAGAGAATTATAATATTGTAATATGAGGGGGGTGAGTCATAGCAGGCTGCTTCTAAAGTGGCCTTGTTTTGACACACATCAAATATGTGAATGGTATTTATAGAACTAACAAAACACCAGAGTTTGCAATGTGGACTTTGGTAGACCCGATTTCAGTCAATTTCCGGCCAGCGCTTTTGGTCAGCTGGACAAGCAGGGTGAAAGGTTGCTGCTTGGTACGGCAACGGCAACCATGGGAGAAGAGCATCCGAGTTGTACCCAGCGCAGCTTAATGTTCCCCATGTCCTTATAAAGACACAGCAGAGAAGAGTGCACACTGGGGACAGCGCAAGAACAAATGGCAAGCGAGCGAATCGAGAGTTCAATACATGCTCAAATGAACACATTGCATAGTTATACAGTACATGAAGGGGCAGGAGGGCCACACTAAAAAGAAACGTGACATCATTTCCTCTTTATTTTACTCTTTGTTCTCATTAAAGCAGTCTGGAATATCAGCACTTTATTTTCATAATATTGAAGCTTTCAGTCCCTGAGAAGGTTCAGTTTGTAGAAAAAGGCTTTGTTTGACTTTTCTCATAAATGAACTGTTGGTAATGACTGGGATATTTAGACTTTTTCATTTTATTCCCCTCACGAAACCTTGGCTTTATTCTTGCAATGTTATTTTCTTGTGGCATTACAAAAGTCTTTGAATAAAAGTTTTTTTTTTTTTTTTTTATTACAAACCTTTTTCCATCATCAGGAAAACAGTTTTCCTCATATGTTAGCAACTTTATTCTAATCTTCAAAATGTAGGTAATTACTATTTTGGGGTAATACAAATGTTCCCTCTCCTAACTCATTTATTCTCACAAGATTGCAAATTGTTATTTGCATACTACGGCATCATTCTTATAGAATAATGGGGGGTTCGCGTAATATTGAGACGATATTTTTGTAAAAATTTTGGGTCAGCATATTGAAACAATATATCCTGAAATTACAATTTCTTTCATTACAACTAATAATACTTTATTCACATTATATTACATAAATGCCTACATTTTCCCCTTAATATTCCATTTGTCTTTTCTTATTGTAAACTCTTTCTTTGTATAAAAAAAAATAATCTAGTGATATTATGTTTCATGCCGTTATTCTTGTAATATTCAGGCTTTCTAATGTGACATTTTTACTTGAGCCTCATTAAATTGAGATTTATTTTTCTCTCACAATACAACGGCTTTTCTGGTGTTTATGCGCTGGTGTTTATTTTGGCGAGCCTAGCTGCTGTGTACTTGTTGGTTGCTTATTTTTTGTTTCAAGCTGGGCGGGGGAAACTCACGCTCACACCTGCAAATGAACGGTAATTTACTCGGTTTAAGAGCCCATCTAATCTGTGTGCAGGTGCCAGATGATTCCCGTTTCCGTAAGTGGTACTTCGGCCAACACAACAAAGTGTTGGTATGTGTATTTCCAGTGGTCATTCCCAGTTTGATTTGGTTTTCCTTCTCACCAGTGAGTGCTTCCAGGCAGTTTGCTACTGAGCCCCAGGTGCAGCCTCGTTTAGCCTTGTCGTCTCAAGTGCCACATTTCTCCATAGGACCCAAAGCAGCCCCTCGCCTCGCAATTTGATTTAACACGAAATCCACCTACTTGCTGCCTGCCTTGAATTTCTCCAGTTTGCTCATGTACTATCATTTGTGTCCTTAAAGCCTAGCTCAGATCAAATAATCTGTTTCCTCTTTGATTTTGACTCTACACAGACTGAGAACTCTTGTGGTAACTTTTTTCCCCATAATGACCTATGGTAATTCCTATATAGTCTCAGTTTTGTTCATAATATAATATAAAAATTCTTGCAGCATAGCATTGAAGTTTTTTCTTGTAACATTGACTTCATTTATATAATACATTTGCATAATAATAATTTGAAAGTGGAGAAAACTGAAAAGAACAAAAAGGCTCTGCGGAATTTCTCACGTTGACCTTCATGTGAAGGTTTTGTGCACAAAAACAAATAACAGGACTCAAGCAGGCACTGAAGCTACACCGGAAATTCAAAAGGTATGAGAGCACACTTGAGGCAGCATACAGTAAGAGAGAGCAGATGCCTGTGACACAGGGCATTACTTGGATGAAATTGGGCTTTAAAGTTAAAAAAAAAAACACTCACCCCTTCTCTGACGCCATCTTGGGTTTGTTCATATTCGTCACATCAACATAACATGTCGTCTGTGAAAGAAATAAAACACTCAATGCATTTTTCAAAACTAAGTGAACTGTGCCAGTCAATACAGGAGCACTTGAGAGGCAAGATAAGGCCAGTTTATAAACAGCTTTAGACGTGCATCAGTAGTACATTGGGTCCTATCTATATTATGTTTTTATTAAGTGTATATGATGTATCATTGGAGGTCAACATAAAGCTGTGTTGTTGTTGTAGAATGGGGAACAAAATGGGTCACAAGTCAATTTTTATTGACAATTGTTCGAGGCAACTGTTTTAATATATTTGATTTATTCGTTCAGACACATTCTTTCTTGGCAAAAGGAGTCCATGATCCATGCTTGTTATGGTAAATTAAAGTGTTCTGTGTTTTCATCAGTTTATGAGCAAATGTTGGTATTTATTGGATATTTGATGGATGACTGCAAAGCAAGATCTTCCAAATATGGGCAAGCTTGCACTTGGGCACTGTCATCCTAGCTTGTTGCCCCATGACAAACACCAAGAAACCCAACTGCAGAGTGAAACGACCTTAATTCAGTCATGCAGACAAACTTTCGCACAATTTCTGTGAATAACATACTAATCTGCAGTAATCTGTTTTTGCTGGGTTTTTTTTGCATGGGATGAAGACTACATGCTTGTGAGTATTGTTATTTTGCCTTGTCTACATGTGTTACTGCACCATTTGTGTACAAACATCTGATCCTTACAGTGTTACAAAAATAAAACTGGGAGTGGCATAAAAAAAAAATTCAGATTTGACGCACAATGATAAAACTGTTGCTTGTAGTGAAGTGACACGAGTTTAGTTCCCTGTCACCATACAACTAATTTCTCCCACAAATTAAAGCACGACCACGTTCTTCAAAAAAATGTACAATTCGTCTAGCAAATGCATGGATTTTTATTTTATATGTTATTCATTTGAGATTCTAGTAAATTGGGGTCTGCATGAGGAAAAATATTTCTAATTGGTTTTGGGGTGATAACGGGTGACATAAAGCAAATGTTGACCAATAAGACCGCAAAAGAGGAAAAATGTACTCTTTGGACCGAATGATATAGGACCACGGGGTGGGAATTGGGACCTTCCTTTTTAGTATTAGACATGAGCAATTCTGTGTTGGGGGCCTTTTGGACTGATTTATACTTGCAGGATACCTAGCCCAGTTTAAGTGATTATCAAGCGATCTTGACGTTGTTGTTTCCCATCGGGTCTTACAGTCACTTGACAGCCATTGCAATTTGACAGATGGCTGATAGCTTTCCGATAACCCCTCCTTCTTATAAATCCACCACGGAAGCAAATTGACATAACAATGCAGGCGAGACGTGAAGTCGTCGGGGCTACCTAAGTCTCCATAGCTGTCTGCAAAGACGTAATAAAAAAGCTGGAGAGGCTACAAGTGTTAGCGGGCCGGGGCCGCTGCACCTGCCACCAGGGACGAATCAGCTAACGCGGAACTGCGCTCACAATAAAGCCTATTTTCAGAACGCCTCCGCCGCGTTAAGACAAAGCGATCAACCCGGGCGGCGCCGTAAGGAGGATGAGCATGACTTACCTGCGTAGCAAGGAACGGCTGTCCTCTTGAGATAATAGAAACAGCCAAAGGATGTGTATTTATCCGGTAAGAGTGTGTGTCGTCTGACTGGTTGGGTGAAACGCCCTGGTGATGTTGTGATGAGGGGCAGCCCCAAGACTATCAGAGAGAGAGGCTGTCAAAGTGAGCGAACCACGCGAGAGTACGACTCTCACTGCGGCTCTACGTGCTCAAACGCCTTTGATACATCCAGTGCGCCATGGTCGTCACCAAATACAACACTAATGGGATAATATTCGGCATCGCGAAGTGAATTACAAGCGGGCAGCGTACCGCAGAAGCTGGTTTTGGAACGGGATGCCCCAAAAACTACTAATCCCAGTAGTTTGCGTTTGCTGATGACGTCATATCATTGCGTCCAGGCTGCAGTTCCTGTGCAATCTTTTAGCTAAAGCTATATGGCTATTACAAAACAATAAGGTATGTCTCCGTTTTCAGTCAAGGCGCCACATTTTTTATCTCTGATTATTCATCCGTGAGACGTTCTATAGTTAAATCAAGCATTATTGCCACTAGCTAGCTCTGCACCTTTATTTAAAGCAGTGCCTTTTTGTCGCATGGTGTATGTCCCTCAAGTCAGTTATTGGCATCAATCAAATAGTGTAATGTGTACGCATTTGTATCTTTCACTCCGTTGCTTGTTGTTGCTGTATATATCATGTTATTGTGAACTGTCACTATTTGTTTGTTTATTATTGTATTGCATTAGTTGGAAAGTAAAATGCACTCGTGCAAATCTTGATTAGAATGTGTCGAAAGAAGAAACAGCTTCCAATGAATTGATCTTCTGAATCTCCGTTATAATAATTGACTGTAATTGTTATTAAAATTCAGTAATACATGTCAGACTGCATTGAAACCCTTTTTTGAGATCCTGATCCCTGTTTCAAACCCTAATTCAATCTTGAAACCCCGACGTTGTCTTCAATCTCTAATTTGAAACACGCTAAATTGAAATCCAAACAGAGGCTTTACAGCATAATTTGAAATCAACCTAATTTTAAAACCCAACCCATGTTTAAACCCCCCTTTTGAAACTCTAATATTGGCTTGAACCCCTAATTAAAATCCTCACCAATGTACAAAATCCTAATTCAGGCCTGAAACCCTGACACCGACTTGTGATCCGTCTTTGAAAACAGCATTAGCCTCAGACAATATCAGCTAATTCATCCCAATTATGTGCATGTATCTCAATTTTTGCTCCCTCTGACTTCGATACGTTTTGTAGCTGTAGAGGTCACATTGTCGTCAACTGTCACTATTTGTTTACTTGGTTTGAATTTACACTCTCGCGAATGTTCTAGAAGGATGTCAAAAGTAGTTAAATGTTCTCGTGAATCTCGATTACAGTATTTGACTGTCGCAGCAATGATCTCAATCCAATTCGACATGTAGCAAGTAATATAGTAATAAATAAATAAATAAATACTCTTGTGAATCTCTTGTCGTGTGGCTGTAGTAATTGTTATCTTAATTCAAATCGACATGGTTTAGTTGTGATGAGTGAGGTCTCTCCTTTTTGCATTTAACAAGCAAGTATTTGGTGCATCCAAGCATGCAATTGGCACCATTTTAGGCTCCTTCCTCGGCTTCATGTGCTGCCAGAGTATCGTATAGATGTGATACTTTGGAAAATAAGTTAGAAATGTCTAGTCTGTTCCTCTCTGTGTGAATGTGCAGTTGTCACTATGGTGATGAAATCATCGGTGGAGGAGGATGATGCCGGCTGGGGTTTGGGCATCCCGGAAAAGATGAAGAACAATGCCAACTGGGTGGATATCACCCATGATTTCAAAAGTTCTTGTAAAGGTGCATAATAATGTACATCATGTATATCTGTTTTCCCCTTTTTTTTACATTTAACTTCATTTTTGTATTTGCAGAATTGAGCCTTGGAGAGTTACTTCATGACAAGCTGTAAGTATGGAAAGGACCGGAATAGTCAAGCAGAGTAGATCAAAGTGTATTAGTAGCAACAACACCAAAAAAAAAATCACTTTTCTAACGGTGGCAGGTTCGGCTTGTTTGAGGCCATGTCGGCCATCGAGATGATGGATCCCAAGATGGACGCCGGGATGATCGGGAACCAAGTCAACAGGAAAGTGCTCAACTTTGAGCAAGCCATCAAGGTACACGGTTGCCCTCATTGAGTGCATGTGAACACTGTCCATTTGATTCACAAAATCACTACGGAAAACAGGGCTCACTAAACTCTGCCCGGTCCTCGAGGGCCATGATCCTGATCATTTCAATCAAGTGTGTTGGTGGAGGGAGACATAAAATATGCAGGAGGCCCTCAAGAACCGGAGTTGGTGACACCTGCCCTAAGGGCTTGCGAATGTCATATGACCAAACGCAGAAAACTTGAGCTAGGCACTGTGATGTCCTTTTCAGTGGACACAAAGTGTCAGCGCAAGGCAAATGGCTGCCACCTGAGATGGATAAAACAAATGGATTTTACAGCTTAATTCATATTCCACAAACGCCAAAGTATCGACTAGTTAGGGCACATAGATCATATTATTGTAAAGTAAATTTTTTCCATGACTTCCCCTTTAAATGTTACTCTTGGGTGTCAATTTTATTCCCTACAGGAACACGCCATCAAGGTGAAAGATCTGAGCCTTCCTGAACTCATCGGAATCATGGACACGTGCTTCTGCTGTTTGGTGAGTCTGCCACTGAACATTCAATAATCTCTCACAAATGTACGCGTGTGGATTTTTCATCATGTACTCTACATGTGACTGTGCAGATCACATGGCTGGAGGGCCACTCTCTGGCTCAGACGGTGTTCACCTGCCTGTATGTCCACAACCCGGACTTGATCGAGGAGCCCGCCCTAAAGGCCTTCGCTCTGGGCATCTTGAAAATTTGTGACATCGCACGGGAGAAAGTCAACAAGGCTGCTGTGTTTGAGGAGGTGAGCCGTGATTTTAACATCTTGATAGATGTGCGGGAGCACAAACCTTTTGTTTATATAGGAGGACTTCCAGGCCATGACGTATGGCTTCAGGATGGCCAACAATGTCACAGACCTGCGGGTGACAGGTACAGCGTTATTTCTCCTTTCCATGTAACCTGATAAAATAAATTCAACAAGAGCAAAGGTTAGGAATGTTGCCTCACTTTCTTCCAGGTATGCTGAAAGATGTGGAGGATGAGTTACAAAGGAAAGTCAAGGTAATTTATTAATCAGGTGTGTCACATGATTGCCGCCTGCTTTGGTGTTTTATGTTTTGTTTTGTGTCCTCCCTTTCAGAGCACACGCAGTCGTCAGGGCGAGCAGCGTGACCCAGAGGTGGAGCTGGAGGTGATTGATTGTCTTTTGGATACACAAACACTTGCAGATAAGCACGTCGGTTGCTAGAAATGTGTTTCTGACTGTTGCATAATGGAGGCTCTCAAAAGGAACGAGACCTGTGATTTGTTAGGTTTTTTTGAGTAAGTAGTGGGCCATTCATCAAAACCTTTATGAATTCCTGTTCCTGTATTCTGACTTACCATTCATTGGTTTGATATGCTGTTCCTGATTTCTGTTCATCTTTCTGACTTCCTGTCATTTCATTATTGTTACAAAACCTAACTTTTTGGCCCTGCATGGGACTTGATGCTCCTATTTCTTTTTCTGACTTACCTTTTCCATGACTTGCTGTCCCTTTGACTTTGTTCTTGTCTCGATGTCCCTCTCTGACTTTGCTTCGCTGTCTTTGCTATGCTGTTCATGTCACTCACTTACTGTTCCTAGTCCTTATTTGCATTTCTATGACTTGCACTTCCTGATCTTGATCCTGACTCGAAGTTGCTGGGACTGACTTTCTGTACTTGTTCCTGACTTCCTGTTTCCACCAGCGTTCTTGTCCCAGACTTGCCGTGCCTTTAACTTTCTCTTCCTCTACTGTTGTCCCTGTCTATGACTTGCTGTTCAAATTCCTGACTTGATGTTCCTGTCAATGACGTTACATTCCCTGTCATGACTTTCAGTTTCTGTCTCTGACTTTCTGATTCTGATTCAGTCTTGAAGTTGTTGTCTCTTGCTTTTGACTTTCTGATCCTCTGCCGCATATTCTATCCTTGACTTCCGATTGATTTTCTTTGTTGTGCTATTCAGTTTCCTGACATAATTTTTCCATCACTGAGTTTCCCTTCCAGTCACCAACTTCGTGTTGTTCCTGAGTTACCATTCTTGTCTTGACGTGTCCCCTTTCCCGTTGCACACTTCTCATTCCTGTTCCTGTCTCTGACTTGCTGTTCCTTGGCTTTCGTTTTCCTGTGTGGCTGTTTCTAACGCTGACTTGCTGCTTATGTTCCCTAAATTGCTGCTCCTGCGTGTGTATTATTTCCAGCACCAGCAATACTTGGCGTTGTTCAACCGCATCAAGTTCACACGTCTTCTCTTGACTGCACTGATCGCCTTCACCAAGAAAGAGGTAACGTAGAGTTAAGTTCCTCTTCAAGAAGCCACACAGTAACACGCATGGAAGTGAGCAATCCGCCTGTTTGTGTTGTGTAACAGACCAGCTCGGTGGGGGAGGCCCAGAAGCTTGTTGTCCAGGCAGCTGACCTTCTGTCTGCTATTCATTCTAGTGTGCAGCATGGCATCCAGTCACAGAATGACACCACCAAAGGAGGTTTGAAAACCCCCCAAAAAAACAAGCTCACACACCTGGTATATATTTTTATAAGAATGACTGCTTCAACTATTTTTTTTAAATTATTTTAATGGCAGATCACCCCATCATGATGGGCTTTGAGCCACTGGTCAACCAACGCCTGCTGCCACCCACCTTCCCTCGCTATGCCAAGATTATCAAGAGGGAGGACATGGTGGCTTATTTCGGCAAGCTCATTGAGCGCATCAAAACAGTCTGTGATGTCATCAACACCACCAACCTGCACGGCATTCTGGTAATGGCAGAGGATTTTACCTCATGAAATGTATGTTCCATCTAAGTGCCAATATAAAAGCAGGAACAAACAAAAGTTTTGTGGAAATGGGTTGAACTGTCAGGCGTGTGTTCAATGGCACCTTCACGTTAACTTATACTTGAAACTAGAAGTCTGACATTAAATCAAACTTAACTAGTCTTGTTTTAGGATTTATTAGGATTACCAACATGATTTCTGTTTAGTAAACACCCAAATTTTAAGAGGATTTTTTCGCCATTTTTTCAATTGTTTCATAACTAAGGCAGAGTTTGCTTACATTTCATTAGTATTTGGCACCTTAGCCTTTAAACTGTATTACTTGAGTCTAACGTTTTGGATGTGCTTCCGCAAGCTTCTCAAAGTAGGCGCCATTTGCATTTTGGCTAATTTGTCTTGACGGAACTATTCCGACTGAGCTTGCGCATGCCTTTTCAGGTCTGCCCAAAATGGTTCCATAAGATTGAGAGGAGGGCTTTGTGAAACATTGACTTTGTTATTCTTCTCCCATTGTCTAAGTGTACAGTTCTTTCACAGTTGGAATTGTGTTCTCAGGCTTGCACGCGTCCCTTTTTTTCCTCCCAAAATAACGGAACAAACAGTTGAATTTTAGTTTTATCAGACCACAGTATGACGTAATGTATTTCAGGTATGCCTTGAAATACATCCAAGTTGTCTCTAATTACCTCTCACTCTTACTGTATAAGAAAATTGTGACTTTTCAACTGATTTGACTTTGAAATGCTGAATTTTCTTGCATTATTCTGGCATTCAGCAAAAAAAAATATTTGTGATCATTCTAATTGACCTTAAACAGGAAAAGTAATTCTGTTTTCATGTCAAAAATGGAAAAATAAATGTATGTCTTTTAATATAGTTTCTGTCTTCTGGTTAAATATGTTTGATCCACTGAACAACAGGACTTCTTCTGTGAGTTCAGCGAGCAGTCTCCTTGCGTGCTGTCCAGATCTCTACTTCAGGTGAGCTCATGCCTGTTATGCTTATCAGCGCACTGTTGACAAGAAACGTGATTGTTGTGGGCCATGTAGACGACCTTCCTGATTGACAACAAGAAAGTGTTTGGCACCCATCTGATGCAGGACATGATCAAAGACGCTCTCCGATACTTTGTCAGTCCACCCGTCCTCTCGTATAAGTAAGTCTGCTATTTTCTGTTGTGATTGCTATCACTACATCCATCAGTGCACCTGCTTTCTCCTCTCTCCAATATGCAGTTTTCTAATTAATACAGAGCTTCATTGTATTGTTGTTCCTGTCATCGCTCTCCACTGACCTTTAATTATCATTCGGAAAGCATAGTGAGCATGCTTATGAAAATATGTTTCATTGGCCTAGCAACATAACCTCTGGAATTCACACTTTTTGAACAATTGAAAGCCTTCAGTGAATCGAACGAGCATTTTTTTAGTACGTGGGATGAAGCACCCTGAGAATAGCCACACAATCACAGGGAGTACATGCAAAAGAAATTCAAAGCCAGATCGTCTGATTGTGAGACATCTGCTGTTCCAGCAGAAGAAATATCCAACGTACTTGTGTATGTCTTGTATGTGCAGGTGCTGTCTGTTCAACAATCACCAGGCCAAAGACTACATCGACTCGTTTGTCACACACTGTTCGAGGGTACCTCAGCGGTCGTCTGTGCTTCTCGCCTAACCACTGTCCTACATTGACGTCATTTCGATCCTGTTCTCTTCTGGTTGATTTTTATTCCAGCCATTCTGCAGCCTAGTCCAGATCCACGGACACAACCGAGCTCGGCAGCGGGACAAGCTGGGTCACATTCTGGAAGAGTTTGCTACTTTGCAAGATGAGGTGATATTACCTTGATAATAGTATGCAATACACAAACAAATATCTAAGAACCAAGGCAATACATTCATAAACAAGACCTTTTTTTTTCCAGCCCATAGGAAATAATGTAAACCGAAATATTTGAAAACCTTTACAAACTTCCCACCCTTTTGAGTTGACAGACACGTGATGCAGGAGTTCAGTCTTCCACTATCAAAATGTTGTCACTGTATCCGTAATGTAGTGAGCAGCCAGGACATCTACTGAGTCCGTCACAAACGTTTTTATTTTCTATACTATGGTTAGCTTTTGTGCTATTTTCCTTTTTGCCATCGCTGTACCCTTCTTTGGTGACATTGCACCCAAAAAAGCTCAAGAAAAAGCAAAATGCTTACCATAGGATTTCTGAGCTCTGGAGTCTGTCAAAATTTCAGTTGAATTCCAAGTGGAGCGACATTTTGGTGCGATACAGTAGTCACGTGTCCCCCACTTCTCCCGTTCCCTCCTCTGCCCTCCCCCGGCAGGCGGAGAAGGTTGACGCCGCCCTACACAGCCTGCTGATCAAGTATGAGCCCCAGCGGCAACATCTGGCCTGCCTGGGAACCTGGATCCTCTACCACAACCTGAGGATCATGATCCAGTACCTGCTCAGCGGCTTTGAGCTCGAGCTGTACAGCATGCACGAGTACTACTACGTCTACTGGTATGCCGTTAATCCTTGTAGCTATGACAGGTGCGCTAAAGCTAACCGACTAACAGCTAGTCACTGGGCAGGTATCTGTCTGAGTTCCTGTATGCGTGGCTGATGTCCACGCTGAGCAGAGCGGATGCATCACAGATGGTTGAGGAGAGGATCCTGGAGGAGCAGGTGAAAGGACGTAGCAGCAAAAAGAGCAAGAAGAAGAAGAAAGGTATATAAAGGGGGTGGGGGGGGAACCATAAATTATATGTACTGTAATTATATTACAGTACATACTATTTAGTACAGCACATTTCAATTATATACATTGTCATTATATTACCGTACATATTAATGTTTAGGCACTTTATATAAATATATATAGAAATGTTATATTTTTTATTAAGGACCATATATTAATATCAGTTAAAAATGTATGCAATTTTTTTTTTTACATTTTACTAAATTATTTTCCTATTTATTTGGAAACAATTGTTTTATATTTTATAGATTATAGTTTTTGCATGTTCAATTATTTCAATATTTTGTATTTAAATTGTATTTATAGGTCCTCGTGCAGAGAAAAGAAGCTAACATTACATAAATATGACATTAAAATAACTATCTGGTCATCATTTTTATTGACATCAACAACTCAATGAAAATGGGAAAAAAATTTACTTTTTCAACCTTATTTTGTGAATTTTAATACTGAACTAAAATCTAGATTGTATTATTTTTTTAATTGCAATTTTTAAAAAAAATTGAGTTAAGTGCTTGGAAATCAGTGAATGATCACAATTTGTGTGCAGTTCGTCCGCTGAGCAAAGAGATCACCATGAGTCAAGCCTACCAGAGCATGTGTGCCGGCATGTACAAGGTACAACACCACGACTCTTCTTTAGTAAGCACATCAGTAACCCTCGCCCGCGGTGTGGTCAGACAATGGTGGCGCTGGACATGGACAACAAGGTGCGCAAACCTCAGTTTGAGCTGGACAGTGAGCAGGTTCGCTACGAGCACCGCTTCGCACCCTTCAACAGCGTCGTCACACCACCACCCGTTCACTACATGCAGTTCAAGGTGGGTGCTTTTGATTTGGACTTGTAGGCCTCTTTTCTCAGGATTTATGTTGTATATGGCTGGGGTATTTCATGTAAATTTCCGCATGAAGTTAAGAAGGGGAATTTGGCAAATATTGAAGGTAAAGTTATCCATTATATTTATGCTGCCGCCACAGAAAAGTGTGTTAACCTTCAAAGCATCATCGCAAACATCATGTTGTCAAAACCGTGTTTGACTTCAACTCAGTAAGCATCTGAAGGATGAACTCCCTCCACCCAACAGGAAATGTCTGACCTGAAGAAGTACAATCCTGCTCCAGGCTCTGCCGACCTCTACCTGGCTGCCAGCAAACACTTCCAGCAGGCGAAGTTCATCCTGGAAAACGTCCCCAGCCCGGACCCAGAGGTCATTTTTGTATTGTATCAAAACGTAGTAATATTTTAAATAAGAATTAAACTGATTTTCCAATGTTTTTTGCTTCTGGTGTGCACACATCTATATGCTGAGGATAAATACATATAGATTTGATGATGAAGCATTTGTATTGCATGGCCACAGGTGAACGGTATCCTGAGAGTGGCCAAACCGAACTTTGTGGTGACCAAACTCCTGGCTGGAGGACACAAGAAGGAGACCATGGTATGGATGACTTTAATTCTTAATATTAGCTCCATTTCACTTTAATTCATTTTTTATTTCTTCACCAGGTTTTGCCTGAGTTTGACTTCACGGCTCACAAGTACTTCCCTGTGGTCAAGATCATGTGACACTACAGCTACAATCGCCTGTGGTGCTTCTGATCCACCCATCGCAACTGTGTGTGTGTGTGTGTGTGTGCATTTGTGATCCAATTGTAAATTGTCCATGTATGTTTGTATTGCCAATGTAAGTGTTAAGACCAGTGGCGGCTCGCCAGTAGAGGGTGCTGCAGTGCTGCCCTACTTCCTTGTCCCAAAGGGACGAAAAATTATGAAAATGACCAATAAAATATTTCAAATAAGTATATCTAATTTGAGATAAGCAGGATAAATGGTACACATTTTTTTTTAAAAAAAGTTAAAACGTTTATCTATGGCACAATGCCGAACTAACAATTTGGGCACACAGAACTATGCCAGTAAATTCTTATTGGAAGTCGGTTCTTGAGCAATACACGTGTATTGGCACAGATGGGACCTGAATTCCACCGCCCCCAACAAATAACGATTAAACAGCATTACCATTAAAAACCATGTCATTTTCTGTCCGGCTGCGAATACTTTCTTTGTTCCACGGGAACTTGCCACATCCAAGTATAATGCCAATGTGGTGGCCATATTGGATGTGGCTCAGCCAGGTTCCTACAGTGTTACCTAGTTTTAGTTTGTCTTCACATTCAACTCAATGAAGTCACTTCAACATATTTCAACTGGAGAACATCGAGCCCGGACTCCATAAATAAAAACAGGTATGGTGGATTCATGGAATCATGGTTTTGGGCCCAAATTACAGGATGAAGTGCAACTTCACTCATTACCATAGCAAAGCCATTGGCTGAGTGATGGGATGGCACATGTTCAGAGTATTAATTTTGCAAAAGCACCACAAAAGAAACGGAAGCCCTTACTGAGGGCCACGCTAACACCAGTTTTATTTTTGAGGAAAAGGTATCTTGTTCCAGTCAATTTCTCCATTTGTAAATATGGTATGTATCGGCATAATTATGAAATACAAATTTTAAACAAAAGCAGTCATTAACATGTACGCTTAACATTTGAAAATTGTAACAATTTTGTGTACCCACTTCCTACTCATTAATTAAAGGTTCAGTTCCTAGTCAGGACCAAAGTTATTTTAGTTAACGCAATAACAAACTAAATATGAAAAAACATTTTCATTGATGAAATAAAATAAAGAGGAAATTGTTTTTAAAAAAACTCAACACTCCAGTTCAAGTTCATAAACTAAGTTCAGAGAAAATTCGTCTTTGGCAATTAATAGACGTGGCATTGGAGTTGATTTTAAGCATATTTATTTCAATATTACTGAACGGTCGAACAAGCTCAAGTAAAATAAATAATTTTCAGTTATTTTGTGCCTTTACTTTTCATTTTATTCTAAAAATAAAATGTTTTGAATTAATCCAAAATGTATAACAGAAATTTTCAAATTGCGAATAGTATGCTTTTAAATATAAATTATATTCCCCTAGAAATAAATCACAACGGTTCCACTAAATTATAACTATCCATTAATGTACACTTGAGTAATTGATTTTATCTAAAATGAATTGAAATGACAGTTTTTTGCTTTTAGTATGTAAATTCTTACAAAAAATCTGTGTATTAATTTATAAGAAAAAAAATACATTTTTAATTTGATAAATGTAATTATATAAAATCTTCATTGTGTTCTAAAAAAATCTGAATTTTTTTTAGTTGACCTTATAAGTAAATATTTGTGTATCAGTGATAATTTCCCTCTTTATTTTTCCATATGTATTGTCATAAAAGGAATAATGACAAAGAATAAATCTTCTCAACAATTTTATTGTATGATTTTCATAAAGTCTTTGTTCAGCAGGTCAAAATATATTTACACATAAAAAAAAAAACATCTGTCACATACTTAAAAATCGAAGTGATCTGCTGGTGCAGAGAAGGTCTGAATTCATTCTTCAATGGTTCCGGTCCATTCATTTGTACAGGGCAACTAATGAGATTTCACTTCATTCAGTGGACATTTTGGTGAATGAGTGAGCATGTCGTCCTGGAAGCTCAAATATGACTCATAAAAATTACTATTAAAAACTATCAAGTTTGTGCTGTTGTGTCTGGTTGACTGACCAATCAACAGGCAGTCAAAAAGCCTCACATGTCCACTGGGTGTGCTTTCCTGCAAGGAAAACAGCCTACAGTGACAAAAACGGAAAGTTCAGATGGAGTCAGATTGTACTGACTTAGTTTTAGTTAGATAAAGAATGTTCTAAATGGAGCAAAAAAGCAAGTGTGCGCGTCTGTATTTTTACCTTAATTCTGAGCCAGTTCAGCTTGCTTGTCCGCCTCAAACTCTCCTTCGTTGCCATCGTCGCCGTAATCATCCAGCGCCTCCTCCATCACTTTGTCTGAGGAGTACAAATAAGCCAAAGAAAAAAAATCACTTTTCCTCTTTTGTGGCAATGTCACACAATAAACACACAAAGCAAGTGCAACAGAAAACAACTTGTTGAGATTTGACGTTGCGGTGTAATGGTTTGAAGTTTAAACGCTACGGTTATCGCCGTAGTTAGCCTCTTCTGAAGTGGCGTCACAAAAAACAAAAAGAAAAACTCACTAATGGAGTTCATTCTTTAGGTGCCCACTTTTCTAAACTTTCACAAAATTTGCAGATGTCATTAACCGATGTCAATGCTTGCAAGTTTAAGGTTCTACGGTTAGCACAACAAGTCAAAGGAAAGGCAATGTCATTTTGATGCTTGCGGATCTTCTGTCGTCAAACATACGCGAACACGCAGACATAGATATGCACAACCTCATACACACATGCAAACAGTACACACACTGACATTTACAGAAACATTCACACGCACACACACACACACTCACACACACACACACTCACCCCTAAACAAACTAGCACACACGAACACAACCATACCTATTGCTGCATCCCGTCTGGGTTGCTGCTCTTTGCTGCTGTCCAGCCCTCCTCCTCCCAGCGCCTGCTCATCACCACGGTCATAATTCTTCCCGTCTTGTTTTTCCTCCAAGGCAGTCATGTCGGCTTTTCCTCGGCCAATCAAAACACCTCCCATTTCGTCCCATTGCGATGCTTGAAAAGACATCATAACGCGTCACTGAGGAGAACCTCAGCACAGAAGCTTGAACATCATCAGAGGCTAAATCCCATTTCTTTATTTGCAACCGTCTCTTTCCTCACTCTCGTTTCCTTGTCAGATTATCTCAACAGAGATTCTGAAATCAAGTTCCATTTCCGATCAATGATACATGACCATTTTTTTGTACATTTGCGTCAAGAAGCTAAAAGTCTTCCGCAAAGCAAGCATCAGTGATTCCTTGTTGAACCATGAAGACACATGAGATTCACCCAGCATATCTAACCTTTTGCCTGGGGGGCAACTACATCCACTTGTGTCAGGTTGCTTGACAAAACCGATTTGCTGGTCTGTGCCGGCAAGGCCATGTCAGGATTTTTTATGGCATCTTTTGTCACGTCCAACTGTTGGATGTCCTCCAAGCTCGGTGCAGCACCTAGGAGGTTACAATAAAGTCATTTTTTTTCAGTTCAATTAAATATTAATTAGACAATGGAATTTATGTAGAACTTGGCGCTATCCCTGCAACTCAGGATTTTAGAATTCAATTTGTCTCCTCTGTTTTTTCAGTTTTTTTTTTTAAAGAATTTTTTTTTATAATTTCTATCCCTTCATTCAAATACAGGACATCAAATTGGCAGTGTAAAAAATGCACGAACATAGATTATGATTCTGGAATTAGTTTGGTCTGCACCATAACAGAGAAGAGGCAGAAATGGTGATCAGTGTATTCCAAAGTAAAAGCAGACGTTTGTAAATGTCTTATTTACAGTAGATTAAACAAAGGTAACACTGGGGAACAACATTTTTGTTGAGTTACGTCTGACAGATGTTTTTAACTATTTTTTGGGGTGAGGAATCCGAAACAGATCAGTTTTTTTCTATAAAGTCAAGTTTTTGAGCAACAGGATCCCTGTTTTCTTAAAAAATATGAAATAAATGTGCACCTGACGAAAAAACAACATTCTCTAGGTGCACACACTTGTAAACCTTCGCCACTTAGCGCGATACGACCTTAAGATAAAGGGCAGCATTAATCCTCTTAATTGCTATTCTGCTCGCTTTTGTTTGCTGATATTCATGGTATTGACGAATTGGGAGCTGCACACACCTCTCATCGCACTTTCTCAAATGTGACTGCACAAACAAGTTGCCACGTAGCTGTAGATGAGTCCAATTGTAATCAGCTCTTCTTACTACAGTCTTACTACGGCTAATCAGTGGCATTTTGCTTATTTGGAGCGCTAGCTGTGGAAAACAAAAACTTGACATACTAGAAAAAAACTGACTGCAATTTTGGAATCACTAAACCACTTTTCGATTTAATCAGCATAAAAAGCTAATTCAAGAGAATTGTTTTTTTTTTAATTGTTCCCCAGTGAATCAGTTTGCTTTTATGTGGAGGACTTAAGATTTGAGATTCTCAAGTTCATAGAATCAAAGGTTAAACAGCTCTCTTAATGAATAATGAAATATCAAAATTGTTGATTAAAGTAACTATACTGAATGCGCTTTACCTTGTTCCTTGAATACACTGTTGGCGTAGCGTGCAAGAAGCTTGCTGGCTTTGGCCGTCGTGAGGTTGGAGGGGTGATTCAAGTCGGCCGAGCCCTTAAGGGACACGTTCACCAAATCGCCTTCCACTTTGACACCATTGTTCTCAGATTTCTCGTCCTGCCAACGGTTTACGACTCATTTGATGTGATGTCACTCAAAAAAGTGGCCTTTGACGTCGGGTTACCTGGTTGGTGGTGGGGACGACCGGCTTGGCCATCTTCTGAACTTTCTGTTTGGCAGCGGCCACTCGCTCGTCACACAGTTCTTTCTGGGTCAGGATCTGCGAGTTACACTGTGTCCTTTTCGCACATACGACATTACACACGTGTTAACAAAGACCACTGATCATAGCATATAATTCTTATGTATATATGTGTGTGCGTGTGTGTATTGAATAAGTAAGAACAGAACCTCTTTAAAACTCACTCAGTAATGCAATGTTAAAGTTAAGTTTCATCAGTCGTCATGAAATACGATGTACTTGTCGATCAAACACAACTCATGAAAAAGTCTCAAGGATCCATGACCAAAACTAAACTGGAAGTCGGAGATTTCTGTGTGATACAGCCATGTTTGTGACATCCAGCGCTCAAACTCTTTCAAGGGAATTCACTAGTCATAGACCGTTTATCAGCAACAGCCATTTTTTCATTTCAAGGCCCAGAAATTAAAAGTTGGTATGCTCGGCTTTTTTTAAGGATTTGCAATGATTTAATTGCTTACTTCATCATGTTTAAATTCCATTGTGCTTTTCCTCTCAATTTGACAATTTTGTTTTGACCAGATTAAAAGAGAATACGTTAAACGTGTTTGGTGGGCTTCTTTCCAGTTATGGCTTCCATCCATATTCAAAAAGGCAAGTATGTTAAGATTCAATGAAGACTACATAGGTTTGAAGGCATTTCTTACATGTCATACGTGAGTTTGTCATTGAGGCTTCTGATGTTGCTCTGACAAGCCTGCAGCTCCGTCTGCAGCTTCCTCACGTCGTCGTTCATCTGATTTAACTGGCCTGCCAACGCAAAAGGACGCAACGCTTAAAAAAAATGCTTGAAATCCACAAATTGGATGAACACAAACAAACTCCTTTTAGCTAGGCAGAATTCAGAAAATGCCCCATGTGACAGAGGAAATACAGGAATACAAAACAAAACAAAAAGTCAGATACAAACTTAGAAAATGATGCTTTTTTTCCTCATTTTTGAAAGTGGAGAGAGAAGAGTTCAATTGTCCTAAGTGGAAGACACACATGGTGCGGGCAAAGCATCAGCGCTCAGCCCTAACGGTCACTATTGGAGAAAGCATAATAAAATGGCTACCTTTAAGTTCTTGTTTGGCTTTGGTGCTGGTGGATATGTTCTGCTGCAGTGTTGTCTGCAGAATAAAGTAACACAAAGTGAGTTGAACCTAAAAAAAAAAATTGAACTCAATTATTTTATTTATACTTTACCTTCTCTTGGCCGCAGGTGTTCTCGGCTTCGGCTAGCCGCTGCTTACAGTGAGTCTCGATGAGCTCAATCTGATCCTTCTGCCTGTGGATCTCCTTCTGGAACTCGTACTTTTTCACCTCATCAGCGGCGCGGTCTGCCGCCCCGCGACGCACTTGGCCCTCCAGTTCATATAGCTTGGTCTGTCACCAAGAAGCAGGGGGAGACATTCTGATGAGTCACACAAACCTCCATTTAAATACTGCCAGTGGAAATCACAGCACGCACGCAATGTTCCAAGTTTGAACAAAATTTAATAACATGACTCAACATACATTATTTCCTAAGGGAGAGGAGTGGAGAGAACAAATGGTGATTATTTTTTTGTTTTGTTTTGGGGATGGCTTTTTTGGGGGGGGAGTAATTTTCATGAAACTATTCAGACATTAATTTTAATTATATTTTTTTTTAATAAATACAATCATATCAAATTAATAAATAAACATTTTATGAAAGGGTTTCAAATTATTCAAATATCAATAAGACCTTTTTTTACATGTAAAGATTTTTATAATACAATAAAATACATAAGAATTATCATTTTGGGATCGAAATGGCGATTTCAGTATTGTATTGTACTTTTTTTTTTAAATGGCCTGTATCCCTCACAAAGCCTCCTTAGTGCTGTTGCAATATTGTTAGCGCATGGTAATAGCTTTTATTGTTTTAAATTGCATAATGGCATTTTCTGTCATGTTTGTAAACATCGCTGCACAATGTGAAAAAAAAAATCGCAGATCAAATCGAAATTGCAATATCTGCCAGAATAATTGCAATACATTTTTTTCCTAATATTGTTCAGCCCTATTGGAACGGAAAAACTCCCTCAGGATATGGGTTTTGTTTGTCAATGATCAGGCACTTAACAACGCAATCTTGGTGGCGGGCAAACAGGAGTGCATGCCTCTTAAAACCAGCCGGTATGTTTGCCAGAAACGGCGGCAACTTCATCTTACCACCACGCTCACGCACCCAAACTTCCAACAAATTGTTGAAAATCCAATAAAGATTGTGGATCATAAATCAGCAAAGTCAAAATGGCACCAAGCACTGTGAATAGAAAATAAAGCCGAAGTAGCAGGCGTATAGCCACACACACTGGCGCGTCGTCAGTCATTTTCAACGCTCTCAAAGCAAAAAGCATAACATAGCATTGCATCAAACAAACCTACGCATCCTACTTGGAGGAAATAACAGGAAGACGCTACCTGTAGCTCGAGGTTACGTGAGCTGGACACCCAGTAGTTGAAGCTCAGGACCAGGATGCATGCGACCAGAGCGGCGATCAGTAAAGGCGGAGACCTTCCTCCACGCCGCCCGTTGACAAGACCACCCATTATTTGTCTGGAAATACACCAAAGAAAGGGGTCAAGAACTTATTACATTTATTTAGACCATGTTTGAGGTAAGCTATAATAGTAACAAATCTATTTTAAGAATACTCACGTTATTTTTTTTATGCAAACTTCCTAGATTCATAGTTAGAACCAAAGCAACGCCCTAACAACCAAAATGCCCAAATTGACAATGATTTAAGAGGTTTATGCTCTCCATCAGAAAAAGTTTTCCGGCACATCACTTGTCAGATAGGCTGAAAAAGAGCCACCACGTTCAAATGACGGCCGGACTACACCCTTTGAAAAATGAGCATGTCAAACCAAAAGGATAAGCAGAGCTGCATTGATGTTGGACACAGTTTTTGACGTCTTAGAAATGAAAGACCATATTAAACGTGAATATAGTATTGGAAACTTTTTGAACGTGGCAAGTTTTCCTCATTCACTAAACTTTGTACTTTTGAATTTTTCATCACAAATGTGATTGAAACTCATATTGAAGATAACATTTATTAATATTTTGTTTACATATGTTGAAAATTGCATTTTGTGAAAATAGTAAGACTTTGTAGACACATTTCTATAAATATTATTTTTGGCAGTTGATTTTTTCATCGTATTTATTGTGTGGAGCTTTTGCATTATTTATGTTAGATGTGTTTTTGTTTTGTTTTTTTGCTCCACAACTTTATATTTTGTTCAACAACATAGGATTACTGTTGAATTATATGCTCTCATGGTATTCTTTAGTTTAAGTAATGATATATTTAATTATATGTCATTATGTAAATTTGGGTATGTGTGTATTTTGTTGAATGTCACATATATTTTCGTTACTGTCGTAAATCTCGCGTGGTTTACGTGATGACGTTTTACGTTTGTTGAAATGCCTTTTATGGATGTTGGCTGTGGGAAGACATGTTGTGTCGAGTGACTGAAAAATAAACAGCAAGATGGAAACATCCTAAACTTGTCGTGGTGTTGTGTTGGTGCGGTGAGCCGAAAGGAAATATGGAATACGAAGCTGCAAACGCAACAGGTTATGGGCCCAGGCGCGGCACAGGAGGAGGAAGATGGCAACGGTTAGTTTTCGACGGGAATGAAAACAACTACGAACTTTGGGAGGTAAAGTTCCTCGGCCATTTGAGGATACTCGGATTGAAAGACACTATACTGTCTACCGCCGCACCCGATCCACAAAAGAATGAAGAATGCTACGCGGAGCTAATTCAGTTTCTCGACGACACAAGCCTGTCATTGGTGATGAGAGAAGCGGCAGACGACGGCAAAAAGGCGTTGGAAATACTACGCGGCCATTACGCGAGTCAGGGTAAGCCCAGAATTATTGCCCTGTATACGGAATTAACTTCCTTAAAGAAAGAAACTGAGGAAACTATAACCGACTATGTCATTCGTGCTGCGAAGGCAGTAACCTCCTTGAGAAATGCAAAGGAGATAATAAGTGATGGACTGATAATAGCTATGATTCTGAAGGGCCTCCCAGAAACATACAAGCCTTTCTGCGTCCACACTACACAAAGCAGCGATGACTTAACGTTTGCACAGTTTAAAAGTCGGCTACGAAGCTACGAGGAGACGGAAAAGTTTGACTCTAACACAAAGACAGACAATGTAATGAAAGTAGACATATCATCGGTCGTCTGCTACGGATGTGGAAACCGTGGACATCTTGTGAGAGATTGCCGCCAAAGAGGGGTGACGAAGTGGTGCAACTACCACAGGAGTGCTACACACAGTGATGAGACATGCAGGAGAAAAACCAAGATGAAAGATGAAGCAAAACAAACGGCAGAAAGACAACAGGATCATGAGGAGGAAGAGACATTTGTGTTCAAGGTCAACCACAAATATCTCTCATACAATGCTAAAAGGAATGCATTAATGGTGGACTGTGGAGCAACATCACATGTTGTAAATGAGGAACACAAATTCACAACGTTTGATGAGACTTTCAACCCAGCAAGACATTATATGGAACTAGCAGACGGAACCAGGAAAAACAATGTTGCATTGAAAAGAGGAGATGCCAAGGTCTTCCTCCAGGACGCGAAAGGAAGATGTGTCGGTGTCACGTTGAAGAAAGCCTTGTATATACCAACGTACCCTCAAAGCATCATGTCAGTGAAAGCAGCTACGTCGGATGGAGCCATAGTAACATTCAAGGAAGGACAAAATGAACTCATAACCAAAGATGGAACAGTTTTCGACATCGAGGAACATGAAAGACTGTACTTCGTGAGAACGGTAAATCACAACGAACAAAACTATGATGAGTCATTTACTGACATGAAGTCAAAGGACAATGCGAATCTGACTTGTGATGTCAAAACATGGCATGAAATTTTGGGACACTGTAATATGGATGATGTGTTAAAATTGCCAAATGTGGTAAAGGGCATGACAATTACAGGTAACTCTAAAGTAGAATGCAATGTGTGCACAGAGGGAAAATTCATCAATAGTAGAAATAGGACATTGGATGCAAAAGCTAATGCACCTCTTGAGATGGTGCACACTGACTTGGCAGGCCCCATTGAACCAACTAGTCAGGATGGTTACAAGTATGCAGTTTCATTCATAGACGATTTTTCAGGGGCCGTGTCTGTTTATTTTCTCAAAAGCAAAAGTGACACACTATTAGCAACAGAAAAATTCCTTGCTGACAGTGCCCCATACGGCAGTGTCAAATGCATTAGATCGGATAATGGTACAGAATACACCAACAATGCCTTTCAGTCGCTCTTGAGGGATAAAGGCTTTAGACATGAAACTTCATCCCCATACTCTCCACACCAAAATGGTACAGCCGAAAGACAATGGAGAACACTCTTTGAAATGGGACGGTGCCTGTTATTAGAAAAGGGGTTACCAAAAGTGCTGTGGCCTTATGCTGTCCAAAATGCTGCTCATATCCGTAACAGATGTTACAATGACAGGGTTAAAAACACTCCATATTTCATGATGACAGGAAGAAAACCAGATCTTTCCAAACTGTGGGTGTTTGGATCAGAATGTTATGTATACAAGCACAATCACAAGAAATTAGATGCAAGAGGTGAAAAGGGGATTTTTGTGGGGTACAGTAAAAACAGCCCTGCATATCTGGTGTATAACCCACAAACTGAAAAAGTATCGAAACACAGACTGGTAAAATTCATCAAAAATAAGTGCATGGAAAGAGAGACACAAACAGATGAATTGGATTCAGAAATCATGGGAAGCAGGAGTACATTTTCTAACACTGAGGGTTTTGAAGATAAACCACACGAAGTTGGCAGTGAAAGTCATGACTTTAATGAGAACGAGGGCATGATAAATACAGATGTGTCACAGTATGATGAGGCGTCAGAAACACGAGGTGACAAAACGAAAAATGCAAGTCCTGATTACGGTATAAACCACCGTTATCCAAAAAGAGAAAAGAATCCTCCAAAATACTTAAATGATTATCTGACAGACCTCAATGACAACGATATTGCTAACACAAATGTTGATCATTGTTACAGAGCCATATGTGACGTTCCACAAACGTATAGTGAAGCCCGGATGTCGGTCGAGGCACCCGGATGGATACAAGCGATGAAGGAAGAAATTCAATCACTCCAAGAAAATGAAACATTTGAACTGGTTTCTCTACCCGAAAGCAGGAACTTAATAGGGGGGAAATGGGTATATGCCTTGAAAGAAAATTCAGAAAGAGGAAAAGTATATAAAGCTAGATACGTTGCTAAGGGCTACAGTCAAACAGAAGGCATTGACTACCATGAGACGTTTGCTCCAACAGCTAACATCACATCTGTACGGGCTTTGATGCAGATAGCAGTCCAAAACAATCTCATCGTCCACCAAATGGATGTAAAAACAGCTTATTTGCATGCGCCGATAGATGAAGAAATCTTCTTAGAGCAGCCTGAGGGTTTTGAAAAGACATCAGAAAAAGGCGAGAAGTTGGTATAAAGGCTAAAGAAATCCCTCTATGGCCTTAAACAATCTGGAAGGAACTGGTACAAGCTTCTAAATGATCACCTAGAGCAAGGAAATTTTGTGAGAAATCTATCTGATCACTGCGTATACAGGAAACAGATAGAAAATGAGGTGATCATTATTATCATTTGGGTAGATGATCTAATAGTGGCAGCAAGCAACAGTGATCTACTTAATAAATTCAAAGACACCATGAAATCCAGGTTCAATATGAAAGATTTGGGCAAAATATCGTACTTCTTGGGCATTCAGTTTGAGCAAAAGGGTGAAGAAATCAAAATGAGTCAGAAAAGGTATATCGTCAAAGTGCTTGAAAGATTTGGAATGTCAGACTGTAAACCCAGATACACACCAAGTGAACCAATACTGGGGGTGAATGAAGAAAGTAATAAAAATGAGATGGCCAACCCCAAAGAGTACCGTGAGATTGTAGGTAGCCTGATTTATGCCATGACGTGTACAAGACCAGATATCAGCTGGATAGTGAGCAAATTGTCACAAACACTTGCAAACCCAAAAGCATGCAATTTAGTGACTGCTAAACATGTTTTGAGATATCTAAAAGGTACCATGGATTACGAATTAATATACAAGAAAAATGATGAAGATTTAAACCTGGTGGCGTTCAGTGACTCTGATTGGGCATCATCTGTAGAAGACAGACGTAGCACTACGGGCTACTGCTTCAGCATGACAAAACAAGGCCCTGCAATCTCATGGAAGTCGAAGAAGCAGCCTATAGTGGCTCTTTCAACTTGTGAAGCCGAATACATTGCTTTGGCAACCACTACACAAGAAAGCATGTATTTAATTCAGTTGTTAAATGGTATGGATCATACAACATACAGTTGCACCAGGATTTATGGAGACAATCAAGGGGCCATTGCTTTGACCAAAAACCCAGTGAATAGACAGAGATCTAAACACATTGATGTTAGGTTTCACTTCATCCGTGAAGCACTTCAAAATGGAAAAATAGACATTGCATACTGTCCGTCAGAAAACATGATTGCAGACATATTAACAAAAGCAGCATCTAGGATTAGGATTGAAAAATTTAAAACTTGGTTCTTTGGAAATTAAAGGTCATTGTTTTGAGCTGATGAGAGCAAGGGAGGGTGTTGAATTATATGCTCTCATGGTATTCTTTAGTTTAAGTAATGATATATTTAATTATATGTCATTATGTAAATTTGGGTATGTGTGTATTTTGTTGAATGTCACAGATATTTTCGTTACTGTCGTAAATCTCGCGTGGTTTACGTGATGACGTTTTACGTTTGTTGAAATGCCTTTTATGGATGTTGGCTGTGGGAAGACATGTTGTGTCGAGTGACTGAAAAATAAACAGCAAGATGGAAACATCCTAAACTTGTCGTGGTGTTGTGTTGGTGCGGTGAGCCGAAAGGAAATATGGAATACGAAGCTGCAAACGCAACAATTACCCTTGCTCAACAAGATCCTTCAGAAGGAAAATATTCAGTTTTCATGCTGCTAACAACGCGTCAACTATAATTGCGGTTTTAGTATTCAATAGAAATGGGCGTCAGTGATGTAAAGACACACCACTCGTAAATGGCAAGCAAAGCAGACAAACAGGAAAGATGAGCAGAGAAAATTGTGCTATAAAAATGCTATGAATAAAAAATGGTTTTAACACGAAGCTGCCACAGCCACACTGATATCCATTTATATTAGACCAACGCGGGATATGACACGGTCACAGACAATGGCAGGAACTTCATCACAAACGGAGCGTTAGCAATAAAAAATAAACATGATATCAACCTTTAGCGATGACTGTTTCCTTACAATTTAGTAGCTTCCTCGTCCGTACCCCCTCCAAATAAAAAAGATAGCTTTGATCTAAGTTAACACTAACCCAGCTAGCATCTATCCCGTGCCCTTTCTTCAATCATTCCTTCCATTTGACACGTTAGCTTACTAAGAGGTTAGCATCATCTTACCCGGTAAACCCAAAAAGAGGAGCTGGAATGCGTCGCCAAAATGATTCGGCGGCTTTTAATTTTATCTAAGAGTGTCGCAACGTTGCCCCGACTGACGGCAACGGCGCATAACGATGAGTTCTAATTAAATCTTGAGCTAATAGCCAAACACGAATAGTAGCATACTTCTGTTTACAGTCTTTGACTGGCAGTGGCACCGCAGGTGATAGGTTCCAGTGCGGTCCTAAAAAAACGTTTCTTCGCAGGGATTAAAATAAAAATTCAGATTCGGGTTAAATTTCCAGGATTGGTTTGATAACGAATCCACAGACGGACGACGTGTTCTAACGTGAAATAAAAGCGTTAACTCTTAAAATATTCATGTGATTACCGGACACTTTCCAATTGTAACTGGCTGTGGCATTTTGAACGACAAAGAAAGGCATCTAGCATGTATTTTTTTTTTTAAATAATTAACAAGGACACTTAAGGCCTTAGTATTCGGTTTACTGGAGATGACCTCATTGACGCCGAACACTGAGGGAAGCACTGATTTTCATCGTGATGAGTTTCCTGGTGAGTGTCTTGTTTCTTTACGACGGCCTGTGAAGGCAGCACAACTTTTTATTGCTGGCGAAGGCCTAATTTTCACCACTGACATTCAGGACCGCACAAATTGTCTCATTTTCTGGCGGAGGCCTTTTTTACGACGGAAAATGAAGGTGTCATTAATTGATGATTAATTGATTTACTTGTAAATGTTGCCTAATACAAACTCAAAAAGGAACCCGCAAAATACATGAATGTTACATTTGTATTCTTTAATAATTTATCAAAAAATCCATCATAAAAAGTAAGAATTGTAGAAAAACAACACAATGCACATCCTTCATGTTCACAGCTTCTAGCGGTGCATAATGTAAAACATGTCAGAATAGACGGCATTAATGCTCTTGGCAAATTAATTTTTTCCCCACTTTTGTATTTTTTTCCTGAGTAATTTCATGAAGACCTTCTTAATTGATAAAAAGCTATTTTCTACAATGCAAGCATCCTTTCTTCACTTTCAGCCTCTGGATGTCAAGTATCACCAACGATTGATAATGTCACAGGGTGGATGTCCTTACAGAAATAGTTCAAAGATGAAGTTGGACAACAAGGACATACAGTGTTAAACTAAATAGTTTCTTATTGATCAAACATTTTGTTCGGTCGTCATCCTTCGTTGTCACTGCTGTGCAGTAAACTCCTCTGCTGCTCATCCAATTCTTGCCAACCGAAAGAGATAACTGCAAAGACAAAAAAAAATATTTTGTGATTATAGCAAAAGCTACAAATTATTCTTTACAGTAACATGAGTCCCCACTGCTTTTAGTGGTTTGTCTCTCCAAGTCGTCTTTAATTTCAGTGTAACCGGTTCTGCTCCCCCCGGACGCACCTTGGACTCCCCCATATCGCTCTCTCCATGCCTGACAACACAAAGCAATACATTATCTTAACAACAAAGTAAATAAATAAATGAATAAATAAAGTATGAATCGAGATAAGTACAGGCTATTGAGCTGGCCCTTTCAGTAGTGATGCTCAAATGAAGCTTCATGAAGCACTTGTGATAATCTTTGACGCCTCTAGATGGCTCTCTTGGTTAAAAGATCCACTGGAAATGTAATCAATTTCCGTTGCACTGGCCTTCCTCTTCAAACACATCTAGTTGTGTCAAAATATCACAAGTGCTTCATGAAGCTTCATTTTCCCATCACTACCTTTTAGGGTAAATTTGTGGCTATCTTAAAACTTTTATTGATAGTAGAGAGTATTGACTGGTGCTCACCTATTCACGGATTTTGGTGGGGAACATATTCTCCATTATTTTCTGAAAAACTCTCCTATTTTTGTTTTTTGTAGAAATAGTGAGAACAAAACACCCAGGGTCTTGCAAACTGACACTGCTGGATTGTGGTGCTTGTAGGCAGAATTAAATGTACTGCATAAGATCGTATTCAAGGAACAAAGAAAGCTATTAGAACAGTCTTTGATTTAAAATACACTTCATATTTGGTGATTTTACATTAATTACAAGACATACCTATTGCAAGCTTCACAAAAAATAGTTGAAGAAAAAATTTGATTAATCGCAATTATTTACAGATTTTATTGCGATTAATGAGTTAGAAATGTGCTTGACAGCACTAATTTGAACCAGTCCTAATGTCACCAGAAAAGCCAAAGAAAAAGTAAGATGTATGTTTTTCACAAACTTTGAGGGAAATCTTTCCCATTCGATTTTCCAACTGGTATGTCGTCATTGAATTTTAGGGGTTCCACTATACGTGCACAAGATAGTTAATAGATGTGTCATTAGTAATGTGTAGAAGTACAATGCCAAATACTAACAAATCTTCCATTTGTTGTATCCTCACTTTTCTGTCGTTTTCTTCTTTCTGCAAAGCAAAACATCAAAATGATTAAGATTACTTTTAGGAAAAACATTTTGTCAAAAAAGAGGAAGACATAATTGGGTTTTCATTTGTAACAACTGGTGAAGAGACAACACAAAGGCGACCTCTCCTGACAAGCTCCTTGCCCTCATCCACCAGTTCTGAGCTGAGGTCGTCATCGGCAACATACTGATGAATCCCCAGCAGGTTCAAACAGCGAGAACCAAGGCTAGAAAAACATAATGAACGCATGAAATTCCAGATATTTTGCATTCTATGTACAATATCCTTCAAACGTTTAGGGGGACCCAAACAGTTTATTTTTCCATGAAAACAATTACAACAATGTATGAATAACACGAGCGAGATTGGTTATTATTGAGAAATTTTACAAGTGAATAGAAGATGCCTCAAAAATAAGAAAAAACCTTTTGAATTGTAGTGCATGATTATTCAGGTTGGGCATCGCTTAAATTTTGAAGATTCCAGTTACTCAATTTGAATTATTAGGAAAAAAAAAGCTTGCATGGTTTGCATGAGGGATCTTTATGCTCCCTCGCACTTTCTGCTAGTTCTTCATTTTTGTCCTTTGTGGTGCGTATTGTTGCAAGCCGTACACTCATTTCTTATTGATCCGTTTTCGTTCATATTAGCCGTCTTTTACGCAGCAAACTAGGCATGGAAAATGTAGCACCAACATGTTAAAATCTGAACGATTCCGAGAGACCCGGAATGTTAATGCCAGTTCCACTTGATTCTCCATTGTCAATGCCCAAACCTCATGCATATACTACACAAAAAGATGACAACAGAATTCAATAGCTTACTTGTAAAGCGTGGCAAAGCAGAGCAGCAATACCAACACGGGGTAGTAGATGTAAAAGCCGTTGGATATGAAGGACAGCAGATGCATGGAGCCCATTATCTAAGTAGGGACACATCAATAAGCAAGTATCAGTTCTTATAAGACTTACAAGTGCTTCTACATACCGTGACTTACACATTTTTTGCTTTGTGTTACAAGCAGAAATGTGATTAAAAAGTCTCATTATTGGTTCCCTTGCAGTCTAAGTATCTGTTGTGCTTTGTGGTGGTCTTTTCAATTATTTTTATGTCCAGGTATTTAAAATTTTCTAACCATAGATCATTAAGAAAGCACGCGGAGTAAGAGGTGTCTTCTATTTTTTTCAAACAACTTTATATTCATTTGAGTTATATTGTGTAAATATTTACAGCATGAGTGTTTTGCTTCTTATTAGTGAAGTGAAAAAAATAGCCATTACGTTAAAACTATTTCTTTACAATCTATTTCGTGACATTATTACTGCATGTTTTTGTACAGAAAAAAAATCAAAAAATCTTTGGGGTTGTTTTGGTTTAATAGCATTTTGATGCATTTCAAAGATTATAACTGTTGTGAAATCCAAGTAATTTGAGACACAGGCATTGTCACAGAACAAATTCACCTTCTAAGTCAAGGCACCAATGTACTTCATGTCAATGCACTATGACAGCAAATCCACCTACAGATGTATAGGACGTGTGTATCCGGTCTTGTTGTGACACGGCGGGATCCATGTGGATCAGACCCAGGAAGTTGAGGCACAGGGGAGGAGTCAGGCGACAAAATAACCTTATGAGAAGACATGTGATACCTTAGGTGTGTTTAGGTATTCCAAATAATGCGACGATGAGTGTGCTGGGCATACATGCCGCTGAACTGCAGGCTGTAGGCGTCTGTCTGGTGATGCGGCGCCAGGTAGTAGTAGTTGTAAACACGGATTTGGAACACGGTGGAGTAGACGCAAACGCACATAAAGAGGATGGTGGAGAAACACACCACCTGGTGGACACGGATGGAAGAGGGACGTCAATGAAGGTGTTAATGTGGACTTATTCAAAGGAGATTATGCATTTTTTTCCCACAATTCAGAACACTGGCCTGTGACACGCTTTCATCAAAATATTCCAAGGAGAATAATCTCGTATTACATGAACATGTTAAATTGAAAATTATAGACACTTACAACACCCTACAAGTGGAATTGCTGAAATTACCCCGCTTGAAAAACAGCACTTTATTTTTGTTATTGTAATCTATTATAATAGTTATAGTACTTTTTTTCAAAATTGTACCTCAGTACAAATGTAGTAGCGTTGCTGTTCAGTCATGCGGATGATAATGGCAAAGAGGGAGAGGACCGGACGCACGCTGAAGAAGGTGCACTCGGACCACACCACCGCAACAGAGAGGAAGAATAGCAGCAATGCCAGAAGCTTGTAGAACAGCCGACGGAAGACGCACTCCCAGTACCACTCTGGACAACACACGCGCACGCACGCACACACACGCACACACGCATGCACACACACACACAGACACATGCGCACATATTACTAGGCAATGTGCAAATTATGAAGGAAAAAAAATAATATTTTTTTAAATAAATAAATTTTGGGGGAAAAATCAATTTATATGTGAAGCAAAAATATATTTAGAAAATATATGAGAAACTATAATACATACTGAAACTGGTTTTAATGCGTAATAACAGTTTGTGCTACAGTATTTGTATGGGGGCGTGCCTTAGAGTGACACCAAAATAATCGAACAAAAATGGACAATTCCCACACACTCACCTACTTTCGGAGTGTAAAGAAACCTTCGGATATAGCCGTCACACTCCGTAGCGTTAAAGCTGCGCACAAAGTGACACGTCGGGCTACTGTGGCTCTTTGAGACGTCCTCAAGATGGAAAATTCGCTCCAACAACATGGACCACTGAACCCGTGTCTGACGGCACCTCTGCACGGAGGAGATCACCTGAAAAACGCATATCGTCACCGTTGGGCGGAAATCTCCTTTGTCCAAATTTTGTTAAGTTCATATTTTTTCACTCGTCTATACTACTGGTCAGTCCCCGCATAGGTCATATATTTTTTTTTTAAATAAATTATTGAGCAATCTAAAGTGTTGTAAATGGACTGTGGACAATTTAATCTTCTATTGACCAATTTTTCCTCACTGAAAGTATGTACTGTATATTTTTGTGGGTAGTTAGTATTTTTGATGATTTCTTTTCGTATAGTATTTAATATTTTGTATTTTGCTTCCCTAAATCTATTTTGTTTTTATTTCATCACATTTTCTATTTTTTGTCATATTTTGTCCAAATGTACTTTTGATTTAATATTACATGTTCTTGTCTGAAATTCTGTATGATGGTCTAGCTCAATTTTTACCCAGATTTATTCTTTGTATTTTATTTATCATTTTGATCAAATGTTTTAGATTTTTCATCAGAATATTTTGTATTAAAAGAATTGCATATTTTTGTCCATTTGTATTTATTTTTGGGTTAGATAGTTGAATGTAATTACTGAGCGTTATTGCTTACAATCAAGTGTATTGGACTGAAGTTACTTTGTGTACTTTTTTATGAAGCTGAGCAAGGCCTTTTTTGGTTGGAAAGGTGGTCTGATCTTCACAGGAATGTTCTACGTCGCGGCCCATCTCCTCCTGGTACTCTATTGGACACTGAAGTGAGATGATGTTAGCATTTTAACAACACAAAATGAGCAAATAGACAACTTGAAGCTTCACCTTTGTCAAAACGGTGTCCACACAGTTCCTGAGCGAGTGGTTGTACTTGACTGACGCATTGATGACCGACACCTCCTTATGATCACGACATTGGAATAAACGCTTGTTACGTAAACATAATCCAGTGTGTTCATTTGTGTTGAAAATAAACATACAGGTATTTCAATGCCCTCACCTCCATGACATCGGCTAAGTTCTCCTCGGCTGCAGCCTTCTCGCTGGCCATCTTTGCCACCCTGAAGTAGGTCTTGGCCAGTAAGTATTCATGGCAGGATGACAGCCAATAAGAACGTGGGATATCCACAAGGCCGTAGCCGAGCAACAGCACCAGGAGAAAAAGGCCCCATGTGTTGGCGGCCGTGATGCCGATGGTCTGAAACTCGGTCCTGAAGGCATGTGACCGCAATATTTTTAAATTGCATTTCTTGTCGAGTATATTGGTATTTTATTCTTTATTTTTCCCCAAATATTATCGGGATATTTTTTTAACCAAGGCTTTTTTTCGCTCTAATATTTCAGTATTTTTTCATTTAAAATTTTTACGACATTTTGCCCTTCTAGTATTGTTTCCAATATTTGCATAATTTTATATCAAAATATTTTCAGTCGGATCATGATGTTTGTATTTTTTTGTCGATTATCGTTTATCATTTTTGTATTATCTGTATTATCTGCGTATATTTTTGTATTTTTTCTTAGAATATTGAAATATATTTCCTAGTATTTGAATATTTTCTGTTTAATATCTATTTTCACTTTTCTGTCTTACTTTCTTTCAAAAATTTTATTTTTTCAAATATTTTTTATTTTTTTAATATTAATTTTTTTGTTATTTATATTTCATTTTCTTTACATATATTTCATCTAATAGTTTCCCTTTTTTTCAGAATTGATTTTTGTTATGCTTTTCCAATAACATTTGTTATTTTTCATCTGGTAAATTTGCACTTTCCAATATTTTTGTTCTGTTTTGTATAATGCTTGTATATTTTTTTTTTTTACAATTTTGTACTCTTGTTCTAATATTTGATTTTTTTTTCGATTTGGTAATATTTATGCATTTTCTTAGACTCATATGTTTGCATTTTACATGCACATCGCTTTCTAGTATTTTAGACTTTTTTTTGGATTGTGCAAGCCCAACTAATATTCTAATGTTCACTTTCCGTTTCATGACTAGAAGAAAAGAACGTAATAAACATATTGAACCAACTCCTGTCTGACAGCGTCAATGAGAACTGACCATGTGAGTCGCCACTTTGGGTGCACAGCGACGTAGATGAACAGGATGATGAAGATGAGCAGGTAGGTGCCGTAGTAGATGACATTCTCAACAAGGGCCGCTTTCACCTTTCCCACTGGTGAGAACGCTCCCGACCGTGCGTACGACTGCATGAAGGGCATCAGCAACCTACACGCATGCATGGCCAAAGGAAGGGTATGATACACCCACTTCATGAGGTACATTTAGAGACCGTGTGTGAGGGGGTGTGCGTGTGTGTGTGGGGGTGCGTGTGTATGTGTGAAGGGGGTTTTACCAGGTGAGAAACTGAGAGGTCCAATACACAACTCTCCAGAAGACAGGTAGAACATCATCAGGTATATAACTCCATGGCTTCTCACACACACTTGGCGCACTGTCAACATACACCATCACCAATATTCTTTTGATACTATTTTCAAATGCATTTTCAATGTAATATTTGTAGATTGTTTTCTATTATCCAATAACAGCGTGATTGTTGTGAAATGTTCTTCCATTTGTCAGAAGTGCATGTTTTTCCATCAAATGTGTATATAATGTTTTCCTCAGATGTAATTTTTGTATAACTTTGTTGTATTTGTAAACTAACATGGTCTGAAATGCCAAGTATTTTTTATATTGTCTAGTATTTAGATTTTTTTTCAAATGTCAATTTTCCATCTGTTGTTTTTTATAATTGTGGCTGTGTACTTTTCATGCAACATATTTATTTACATATTTATTTTTCATCTAATACTTTTGTACTATATTTTCAAGTTTCTGTTAAATACTTTTGTATTGTCTGTGTATTTTTGTCTATTTTAATATTTATCAACTAATATATGAATGATATTTTGGTACGAATTTATTGTCCAATATTTTTTGTAATATTTATCTGCTTTTTATGTAATTTTTGTTTCAAATCCTTAGATTTGTGCATTTCTATTAAAAATATATTACCTAATATTTGTCAGATATTTCATACTTGCATTCTTTAATCACATTTTAAATTAAGTGTAAAGAAAATGTACATTTTATCTAATATTCTGTTTTAATTTCTTACAGCTGTGTATTTTTGGCTAATATATTTGGATTTGTTATCTGATTTTTTTTGTACTATATTCTAATGGTCTTGTATTTTTTTGTCAGGTTTGTCAAAATGTTTCTCTAATATATTTTTTTTGTTTCTGATATTTCTGTCTTTTTCAACTGTCAAGCCCAATTAAACTCAGTTGCTCACCAAAACAGCAACACCTACAATTTCTAAGATGAGCTCACTGAAAACTCGAAGCTCCGTGCCAACAATTACAATTAAAGCTGGATAGGTAGTAGCGCCCAAGTGATATGGATTTTTTTCATTTTATTTTTTAAACAAACTATGACTTCAGGTTGTATGTAAACTAATACTATACTAGTAAGTAAACTCCACACAGGAAGGCCGGAGCCGGAATCAAACCCACGACCTGTGCACACTGTGAGGCCATCGAATTAAGCAGTCATCCACCGTGCCGCCCTGTACAGTATATATTTAAAGATAATGTATTTTTAGATAGTATTTTGCAGATTTGTGCGTAATGCTGGTTTGAGTACATGCAAGGTAAAAACAAGCAGCAATTTGACCATTTATTTTAGGCGATGTTTGAAGGGCCATGAATGGCCAACCAATTATGCTGTCAGGTCCTAATAAGTGATACAAAAAATGGATGGATGGATGTACATGCAGTAGATTGTTGAAGACTAAAAAGATGTAGCAGTTACCTCTCAGTGGGGTAAAGGGTGGAGCTATTTTCGGTCATAAAAAAGATTCTTGTGGGTGTAACAGAGCCAGGATGATGTGTGTTATCCAAGAGACACTGCTTGTAGATGGTCTGAAAAAGAAATATATTGAAAATTCCTCATCGGTCTCCCATCCTGTTCCTCGAGGTCCATTGTACTGTCCGTTTTCCATCACTCCCTGCTGCAACACACCTGATTCAAATGATGAGGATCGTTATCCAGCTTCAGCAGACCTTTCTGTTTATCTAATCATTTGAATCAGATGTGTTGCACCAGGGAGAGATGCAAAACAAACCGGACAGAGAACCTAGTGGAATCAGGATAGAAGACCCCTGCTCAATAATATATGTGCATACCGTGCTCACATCCAGCGGCAGGACAAAGACAATGAGGAAGCAGAGATACCAGGACGCCAGCGTCCCAAGCAGGACCATCCGCTGTTGCTTCCTCAGGTCACCATAGCGATGGAGGAGGAAAAGCACCAGGAAGAACACGGCCGCGAGCACCAAGCCCAGCGCCACGCCGCTCATTGTGACAGGCAGACGCAAGCAATCGCCGGTGTCAGGACATCATGATGGAATGTCAGCTGCACATCAGAAGAGGCATTCAATCTATTTGACTGTCATGGCCGTTGTCAATTGAAAGTGTTGTTTAAAACAAAATAACAATGGTCGTTAAGGAGATATGTAAAGAGCAGTCAGGAATGGGGGTTGTGCACAACTAAAAAGTTGTGTCGCTCTCACGAATGTGTCAGTTAGTTATTTGCATTTATTGGTTTGTGGTACGTAGTCTGACATTTGTGAATTTTTCATCCGATTTTTTCTGGGGCGGGGGGGGGGGGGGACAAAAATATGGAATGTATTTTTATTTTTCATTTACAATGTTCGTTTCATATGCTGATTGGTCTTTGACGACATACAACTTTATTTATACTGCACATGACACAACAGCTGGAGATGTAACATGCGCCTAGCTGAGCTCAAATAAACGGAGAAAAGAACAAACCACTTCAGGAAGTGGTCCATTCACTCACGTTCACTGAAAAGATTCATTCATTTTTAACAATGTTCATGAACAACCCAACACAAAGCCAAAGCCAACTTTTGAAGTTAAAGCAAGCTTCAATACTCTTCATAAAAGACTTTCTTTCATTTGCTTTTATGTCTTATTGTGTGTTTTACATTTACCGTCTTGAAAATACAGAGCTATTTCTGTTTATTAAAAATATATTTTTTAAAAAAAGTGTTTTTTTCTGGGTTGAGTCTGCTTGCTAGCTTATAGTGGTTGTTTCACTAGTTAGTCATGGAAGAATGCTCTCCACAACTTTAACATAATATGAGCAGCCCTATATATTCAAAAAAAAAGAAGAAAATGCAAAGGGCTTAGCTCCAAGTGGCATGCCATAAGCACCGTTATGTTTCGGCTCATCATTGGAGGCCATAATAAATTCGTCGATCACTGTTTACATTGACATTTAGCCCTTTTTACACCCATTTTAGGCGTTTCAAGTGATTTCCTACCTTCTCTTGCGTTAAGATGCTGACACTCTGTTCTTGTGATGTGGAGTCACATACAAACGCACTCAACCTTTGAAATTACATTGCGAAACACCTTCAAAAACAATATTCGTTTACTCGCCATTCGACTAGCGCCGCATGGAATTGTGGGTGGTTGTAGTTTGCAGTCAAACAGGAAACCGTATTACAGGATGCGGTCTGTGTAAACTACCTTAAACTTGACTTCTCAAGAAATAAGACTACAGAAAACCACGTGACCAGATGTTCAATTTATTTTTGACATGTATTGTATTAAAATGTCAATATATCACGTTAACTGTTATTATTATTATTATTATTCGCCTAATATTTTTACATTATTTTTTTTCATCCATACAATTTTTAGCATAATTTTTTCTGTATCTATTCAAAATATTTGTGTCCAACATTTTTCTAAATGCATGTATCTATAATTTTTTTACATTTCGTAATATATAATTTTCTTTTTACATTAAACATATTTTTGGTCTAATTTTTCTTGTATTTTCCGTTATGTGTTGTGTATTTTTCCCACGAAGAATTTATTTGAGGGAGAATTGACTAATTGCAGCAGTTTTTATCTGTTCCAAACACATTGATACCAAATACATAAAAATTGAGAAGCTGAATAATATTTTATTGCAGCATTTTAGTCAGCGTTAGTGCAGATGAGAAACTTTTTGAATTACATTTGAGAAATTGCAGTTCTCAAGACACTCTACAAAATTTATACACGCATTGTGTGTTGCAAAGAATCCACATTTTCTGATCAGATGTGATGGAACAGCCACACGTAGAGGTCATCCGAATAAAGCGGGCCTGCCACACTGAAGTATGCGTCTCTGTGCTCCAGCAGAAAGTCCGTTTGACCCAGCAGGTCCAGGCACATGTGCTCCACCAGAGTCAGACAGGTGGACCACCCTCCATCAGCGCCTCCTATCCACCCTGAGTCAAAAATGTCCGAATGGTCAGTCCCGTCATCCAGAAAACTGTCCATGTTGAGAATGTCTTTGAATGTGTTCAGTGAAGAACAAGCAGCAGTTACAAGCACCTGTACTACTTAGTGAGGCCATCTGTCAGCCTACATGCGCACTTCAACCCACTCTGGGATTAGGCTAAGTAACCACTATACTGTAAACTCTATAATAAAAATCGTGCATTTTTTTTTAAAACGTATTATTCTTTTTCTCATTATTAGTATTATACAGTAGGCTATTAGGATTAATTGACTACTTTTTGAATATTTTACTTTTGGGCATTTTTCATTTAACAATATTTCCCCCCAAATAATCTGAAACTGTGTGTTATAAAATATTTGTGTACATCTGTATTTTATTTTTGTAATATGTAAATTTTAAATAATTATTCACCAAACATTTTGGTAATTTCTGTTACAATTGATTTTTTTTTTCTAAAATAAAAACATTAAATTTTGTTTGTATTTTTGTCTAATATATTTTGGTATTTTTCAACAGATATTAGCACCCTATTCTTAATAAATATTTTATTTTTTTCATCCTTTTAAGTGTTGTTCTTCTATTTAACATGAAATATTTTTGTAGATTTTGTAAAAGTCTTAATTCAAAATGTTAACAAAATATGGATTTTCATTTGGTATTTGTACTGTTTGGTTTATCTTTGCGTGTTATTTTGGGGCAAATAGTTGTGTATAATGTTTTATTATTTTTGCGTTTCCTGATAGTTTTTTTAGGTCCAAAACTGCTGTTGCACTGCGCTCTCACCACTAGATGTCATCATGTTCAACATAATGGCCATTAAAGGATTGCGGCGATCATATTAATGGAAAGAGTGAGGTCTAAGGATAAGTGGCACAAACGAGAAAATGGGTGAGATGGGTAGGTGATGTGTTCACTGTAAACCCTGTCTTAAGAGCCTTTTTTTTTTCAACACCGAATTTCCACAGATAGTGGACGAGCTTGTTTATTTACTCAATATGCTATTTACTCAACTGGGAGAGGCCTTAATTGGTATTTTGGTGGAAACAGTGGCAGTCATACACAAAACCAGGGTTTTCCAACTCTGGGCTTCGAGGGGCCCCTATTGGGTTTTAGATGTTTCCCTACTCCAACATATTCAAATGATCAGTATTGTGCTCAGGCTTCTCACATCTTGCTGACAAGGTAATCATTTGAATCAGGTGTGTTGGAGGAGGAACACACCGAAAGCATGGCTCCATCTGGTGGCATTTTAGTGCCAAGGAAAAAAATTAAAGCGAGTTGAGAGTTTTAGTTAGACAAAAGTAGATTTTTGCTGCCATTTTGTTGCATATGCATTAAACACTCTTTTACGGGGCGTCATTTATTTACTCAAATGCAAAGGTGTGGACATCAATGAAAATGGACAAAGTGTGCTAAGACACACCTGAATTCTCCTCAAGAGGCTGACTGTGTGCCTCAGGAGGCGCTGGTCTTTTGATTAGCAACGAATTTTGAGCACACTATGCCAGAGGGAATAACATCTATTAACTCAATTATCACCTGTTTTGTTTCACTTTTGTAAGTCTAAAGGGGAAAGGAGGGTGTCTATTTGAGGGTGACATTTATTTCTCTTAAGTGGATAACGCCGCTGGCCTGTATAAAGAGGGATGACCGTAACAGCTTTAAAGCGTGGGATATGACTTCTGGCTTTAATCCATCGGAGACAATATTTACATGCCTCTGTATGTGCTGCTATTTTGGTTAGCAACAGAATTCAAACTGTGGGCTCCGCCGTGGCCTCAATGGCAAAACAACGCGTGACCATCTGAGTCACTGAATGACAGAAACGAGCGCGCTGAGACTCTCACCCCCTCGGCTCACAACACCTGATCCATGGGAAACCCTCACGCACAATGATGATGATACAATGCAGCCCTAGTTGTGCCACGTCCCTAGGTGGTGACCGCAGATCTTATAACTTGGCCTGGATACATCAGCCCCTGGGGAGTAGCGTGACTTTGGGAGAGTTACTCTAACTGCGTGTGGTTGTGAGAAGGGCACAAATGTTACAAAAGTGTGTGTGTGTGTGTGTAAAGATTTACACTATCTATTTTTCCCTGCTTGTTTGATGCATTTTATGGCACTTCTCTGAAGCTTCCGTCCCATTTACAAGCCACTCTTTCTTTGGTGCAGCGGAAAACAAAGGCTTCTGTTGTTGGCTTTGCTGTGTGTTAGTGTGTGTATGATACAGAGGCCATGTGGGTCACTGAGGCGAGGGTCAAGATTGGTGGGGGTTCCACTTCAAAGCTCAGTGATGGGAACGTAAGAGGGATCGGTGTTATTTGTGTTGCTTTGTGGGTCTTTATATTTGCTTTAAAGCGCATATATTGTTCAATGTCTCTGTTTATTTGAGAGCATTCCTTTTGAGTGGGTGATCCAAGATTGTCGTAAATATTTGGATTTCACAGTTTTTGGAGATTATGTAACATTAACTGTCAGCTTGGAAAGTTGAAGTATGATGTAATAGAAAGTGAACGTGTCCACTTTCACTCACTTTAATGTAAAATGACCGGATTTGTACACACTATATAGAGTTTCAAAGAGGATAATATTTATATTACACACTTTTCAGGTCTTTGTTTTTGCATGTTTGAAAAAAGCTTTCAATGATTAATTTATCAGTTGTTTGAGGAAGTTGCAGTAGTAAACATTAGAAAACTGGTTACAAAAATCAATTTAGAATAAAATCAATAATTTTAAGGGTTTAAGTTATTAAAATATTAATCCCTCATCATAAATGAAAAATAAGGAAATATTTGTACCAAAAAAGATTTTTTAAATTGTTTTAACCTTTTGTTTGAATGGTACATCTTCTTTCATTCATTACATTGTGTATGAAATATATTTAAAAAATTGAAAGTTCATATAATTAATATATATATCAGATATTTATTAACAATATTTATCAAAGAAAATATATTAAATTCTTTGGTTTTACAACTTTTTTAATCTCTTTATGATGTATTACCTTTTTTACAAAGCCTCAAAGATTGGATGTCTGTCATTTCAAATGGAATATACACAGTGCAACCTTTTTTGTGGAATTTCCCTACATTTGATTATATGTAAAGTACTATGAGCTGTGTTCTCAAGTAAACTATACTGACTTTCCCTTTTTTAACTCACCATAATGTTATAGGTTTGTATGAAATCACACTAAATTGCCTGATTATTAGGCTATTAATAGGAATAATATATACCATACAATTTTTTCAAGTACTGATTTTGCCTTTTTGTGCTTATTGTACTAATAATACTATATCAGTTATAATTATAATGTAATGTCTTGTATGAAATCCCACTAATTTTCTAAATTAAAATGTTATATATCACGTTTTTTCTAGTGAAAATATAGGTTTTTTTTAACAATTTATTGTGCATTACTTTTTTACACAAAACTGTACTAAATGTCCGTATTAATCTTCCTGAGGTTCTTTTTTCCGCGCTTACGTTACCATTATTTTTTTCAAAGTACAAACGTACTGCATTTCTTCTTGTATGAAAGCACACTAAATCCCTGTATTATGTTGGTTGAAATGCAATATACTCTACTGAGTTTCTTTCAGGTAAACATATATTGGCGGATTTATTTTTTGTATGAATTATTATCAAATGTTCATAATGGGGGCTTTCCGCTGTGTGATTATCAGAACAGCTGTCCCCAAACACACACACACATGCATGCAAATACACACACACCCTCATGCAGCCAGACCTTGGTTTTAGTAAGAGTTATAGACCTTCACATACTCAGCATGCTTTCACTCCACCACAGTCAGGAAGGGGAACTGAATAAAAGTGAAAACTGCAAACATAGCTTTTTACAAACTTGTGATCAATATGTGTGCGTTATATTTGAAGGTTCTACATGTCAAAACTCAGTGTAACTTAACTCTCAGCAGTGTCGAATGCAGCATGCAGGCCTTGTGGCAAAACATTTAGACATGTGGCGCTTGTGACAGCATGTAATGGCATTTTCAGCCTGGATGGGACTTCAGATATGTATTTACAAGTCACAAGTTAGTCACAAGTCTTAAACCTGACACTTCTTTGACAGAGATTTTCACATTTAAATGATCAGGACTGTTGAAGCAGGTGCGTTGGAGGAGGGAGACATCTAAAACTGGATAGAGGTTCTCGAGGGATGAACTTGGGCACCCCTGATCTAAAACATGCAGGATAGTGGCCCTCGAGAACCAGTTTTGCACACCCCTGCTTGAGTAACAGTAATATAATGCTTGAAACTTGTATGAACACATTGAAAATTTGATCATTTGTAATTGCCCCAAGCAGTCTCTGTATTGTCCATTACTGTATTGTCTGCTCAATTAAATTCACTGTCATCACTGGTAGAATGAATGTACTTTTTGACGTCTATATCCGTCAATGGGAGTGAATGAGTTGAAAACATAACCGACATGACGCACAATTAATGTTTGATCCGCATCAAGTGAGCAAAATCGCTTTCCTTGATGGGTGAAATAGGACGTAATAGTTCTTGTGTCTCTTAGATTTGATTTGCAAACCTTGCATGTCGGACTTGTATTTTTCTCAATGTTAATCAAAGACATAATCCTTGGGTCCAAGTGCAATAATCTTGTAACCTCCCACCATGATCCTTCTGGAGTTGGCCTTTGCGCTGCGCATTGCAACATATTAGTGGTTTACCAGATGTAATTTAAAAAAAAAATTTCAATCAAAAACAGAAGGCTCACTAACGTGGAAATACAGATTCTTTTGCCGTAACAGGCGAGATTTGTCATTTAGATCAAGTCAAGGTCAAGTTGAGTCTCATGAGTAGCAAGTCAAAGTCAAGTGATGTCTTTAAGTTTTAACCAAGCAGGCCGCAAATCCGAAATGTTATTGACAATTTTAACCTCTGGTATTATCCAAGTAAAATACTCAAGGAAGTGAAGACAATTGGAAGTTAAGTGAACAAAATAGCACACTGTCCTCAGTGAGGTTTATTATTCCTACTCCAAAGTGGGTGAGACAGAAACTGCCCTCACCATAGACTTCGTTTAGGTGTGAGTGTGAGAGGGATTGCTGATGCAACTCACAACATGACTGCCAAACATGTACTCCCTCTGCATGAGTCACGAGTGATGCATTCAACTGTCTGGACGTCGATCTTCACAATTCTCACTCACAAAGCAGAACTAAAGCAGTGGAATGTAATAACATTACAACTGCATTTATTTTGGTGTGACACGTAACGCAAGAAAACAATGAACAGATACTCTCTGGTAGCTCTTTTTAAACTTGGACCAATCAGGACACCTATTTTGTTGCACTAGCACGAGCGTTGATGCTAATGTCACAGCCGTGGAGCCAGGGGCGTTTCTAGTCACGTTGGGGGCCCGAGGTACAAGCGCCTATGAGGGCCCTCATGGCCCAGAAACGCCATCATCATCATTCAATCCAGAGATTTTTTTATTTTAAATAACACAAGTTTCCGGATGACAAAAGCACAATCAAGCAAAGTAAAAAGTAAAATAAATAAAAATCGTTTGTGGTCTTTTGTTCCTACTCACCTGAGGCTGATTTGGAAAAAAAAAATGCATTTAATTTATGAAGCACTTTTCCATGACGCCCAAATATCCACAATTTAAAAACAAGAAAAAACTAATTGTATGACATTTATTTGTTGTTTTTGTCATCTTTTTTTTCCCCTTTGGCAAGTCCTGACAGATGCGCTCGCTTCATTTTTTCCTTGACGAGAAGTACCGCAGAAGGCCGGCCACAAGTCAGGGGCCTCTTTTAGGGTTTTTTTTCAACGTGTCGCTGCAGTGTCTATGTCGGTTTCAGGTTACATGTGTCATTGATAAGATATTGGCCATGTCTCAGCCTTAATACACTAGGCAGTTTTTTCGATGGTGCATGTCTAAAATTTCTGGCAAAAGGACAAATCTTAGCGCTCCCCTGACAAAGGATTTAACTCTCACCAATGCTGTGGCTCAATTCATTGTAGAAATTTCTAAAAATAAAAACAGATTTGATATTAAAAAAAATAATTTGCACATATAAAGGCCTTGTCACACGTTTCATCTCGAAGTGTTTGCGGGCCATCCACTTGAAACAAATAACGACCTCAACACAAATAGACGCCTAATTTCTCAGAAATTTAAAAAAAGAGACTGGAAAAGTGTATGATACAGTTTCATCCAAACCTGTTACCAACCCCAAACAGGTGCCTGGCAAACTGCAACTGAATAAATATACACCCCGGGCTACCCGCTCAACAAATATAAACATCAGTGATTGTTCACACTTTCCATTTGTATTTACCAGAGGACGACGTCATATCTAAAGGGGGAAGCCCTGGGGCAATGAAAAAAAAAATTGATCAATCATTTTCCATGCAAGCGCGACTTTATGAATAACTACCTTGAATAAATGCAAGATCATTTCCTAGCACGGAACACTTGGCAAATATTGACCTCGTCTACATAAGGAATATTATGGATTTTGAATGGCATCAACAATGTTTTGGATATGTACCTTCAATATAATTAATAATACCTCATTAAATAAAACAAAGTACAAAATAGGCAAACACCTTCTTAAAAAAGAAATCAACTTTGCATGGCACACACTTTAAAAAAAAGAAATCTTAACTGTTATGCGCCTAGTTCTGACAAATGCATAACATAAAAATTCTGTCATTAACACACCATATTTCACACTTCACATTCAGTCTGAGTGGAGGAACTCTAAACTGTGTTCCCTGTAAAACCCCGAGGCCTTGCAGATTCCTCAAATGCTTAAGAGGCTAGTCAAGCACCCTAGAAAGTGCGACATTGTATTGCACTTGAAATTTGGATTTACTTACAGTACATGGGCCACATGTACTAATACAGTAGTATTGTAAGTTTTCTTTTTTTTTACTGCAGTGTCAGATATTAAGGACGTTTAAAACTACTTTTTTTAGACTATACCACAAGTGCGAATAACTCAACTCTTGCGTAATCGTGACACCAAGTAATCAATACCAGTAGAGCTTTTGATACATGGAAGTGTCAATAAAGACTTTTTAATTCTGGAAAAAAAAGCCTAAAATCACAAATAAAACACTAACAACTGTGGATTTTGAATTTCTTTTCAAGTGCAAAATAAAACAACTCCTTGGGGTTTATCTCTGCACAAAACAAAATGAAGTGCAAAATACAGATTCACCTGTTAAGCATGACACTGTGAAGTTGACAATAAGCAAGTATAGGACTCAGTATAATACACATCAGGAAGCAAAAGCTCAATGTCACCTGCCTGTACTGCATTCATCAGGAAACAAAATAGAACAATGTGCTCAATAACTTTTTTTTCGCAGTCGATGAAAGCAGGTAAATAAAAGTAAGTAGATGCATGACATGCTCCAATAAAGAAAGTTATCATATCACCCATTTGGAGTTAGAAAAGAAACATACACAATGCGTACAGATAGAACCCTTGACATTTTTCACTTTGACTCATTTCAGCCATTTGTCTAAAATAAAAAAAAGTTCATTTTATTTCTCATTAATGTACACTCAGCACCCCATGGGCGCTCTCAGGGCTCTCCACAGATGCTCAAATCGTGTATAGGTCAGGGCACTAGCTGGGCCAGTCAAGAATTGGCAGTTGTTCTGAAGCCACTCCTTTGTTGTTTTAGCTGTGTGCTTCGGGTCATTGACCTGCTGAAAGGTGAACCTTTGGCCCAGTCTAAGGTCCTGAGCACTCCGGAACGGAAGAGGTTTTTCTGCAGGATGTCTCTGAACTTGGACGCGTTCATCTTTCTTCAAACTGCATCCAGTCATCCCGTCCCTGCGGCTGAAGAACACCCTCACAACATGATGCTCCCACCACCACGTTTCACAGAAGTGATTGTATCGGGCAGGTGATGAGCAGTGCTTGGCTTTCTCCACACACACCGCTTAGAATTAAAACCAAAAAGTTCAATCTTGGTCGCATCAGATCAAACCAGACAATCTTATTTCTCATAGTCTGGGAGTCCTTCGTGTGTTCATGTTTTTGTGTAAATCCTATGCGGGCTTTCATGCGTCATAAAGCCATCATCTATCGCCATAGCCCATTCGAAATTTGGCAGTTCCGCACTTCCGTCAATTCAGCTCAATTCGATTTAGTTAAATTGAATGACATCTGTTCAGAGACCTCCTTGTCCTCTCGGCGGGATTCTGCAATCAGTCCCAACTTATCAGGCATGACCAAACCTTTGAAAGAGGCAAACAAGAAGTTCCTTTCTCTTCTCTCCTGCTCGGAAAAGCTCATTATTCCGAAAGCCGCCCCCCGCCGGGCACCAAAGCACCCTTCTTTAATCACACCCCTCTCGCTACCTTGATTCCCATCCGCCTCTCTCGTCCCCTCCCCTCCTGTCCCCTCTGCTCTCCTCTCTAACTCCCCCAAGGCAACAACTGCGACGCCTGTGGCACCGCCTTCATTCTCCCTCACTGGCTCTCACTCACAGTGCTCCCCGGCGCTGTCTTTTCTGCCTCTCCTCTCGCCTCCCACTCCACATTTCTGCGCACTCACAGGGCAACCCTGTGAACACCACCGACCCAACCCCCTCCATATCCACGCACGGACTGAGCTTTCATCCTACTACTAAAGAAGTGCGTCAAGTCTCAAGGTATGTTCGCTTTTTTCAGTCATTTCGTGTAGCGCGACCCTTTGGTTAAACTACATACGTGGGTGCGTACGAGAGTGCGTGCGCGCGCGCGCGGCGAGGGACGCGGGGTCGTTGTGTTTGAGGAAGTGTTCCGTCACGGTTTTTCCGCGTGCCACATGTGCTCCTCATTCCGTGCGTTTTAAAAGAGCTTCCTGCATTTTGGGTGACATTTGTTAATAAAGTTTGGACTTTGGATGGATTTCAAGAAGGTGGAATGTTCCGCTGCCTGAAAAGCAACCGGTGGGGATTTTTTTTTTTTTGCTGTTTCAGATTTGATAAAGTCCTAGGACATCATGATGCAACATTTTTCAAGGACATCTTATGATAGTTTATGTATTTAGTTGTTTTTTATTTCAAATGGAACTGTGCCGCCAACCCCTGATATATGCAATACAATACAAAACTACTTTATTTGTATAGAGCATGAACACAAGAACGCTTCATTCTTTCTGCAATGAAGAACTTTATTGTTTACAATAAAAAGGTACTTCTAGTAGCAGCCATAAACTGAAATATTAGAACTGACAGTTTTGGGCCATTATTGGAGCAAAACCATTTACAGATGTGTAAATGTGTGCATACAAATCAAAATACACTTTTGCGGATTTTTGTCTCACATTTGTGACCAATGACTCATTTGTAGATTATCTGTACACATTTATGACTTCAGTCAGGCATTTGTAGATTCATGTTCCACATTTGTGACCGCATTTATGGGTACAGGTTCTTTTTCCATATTTGTGGATTGAAATGCACATTTGTAAATGGTTTTGCTACAATAATGGCCCCATATGAAAGGACAATGCAAAGGCATCTGTGTAACTCACCTCCCTGCATTCCGTGTACCTCCTCCTCAGGGCTTGGCTATTCGCAAAAAATAAGTGAATTGGAAGCAATTATCAAATAGGCTGCTTGTTTACTCAACTCTCAAAGCAGCCAATAATTCTGTTCCCATCTTAAATGTCCCCTCAATAAAGGAAAGTGCTCATTACCTATGCCATGCAGTATAGACCACTTGCAGATCATGGTGCATTATCGGTGAGGGACTACTTGGCTATCAACTTTTCCTTTAAACCTCTATCCCACTCAGCACGTAACAAGTGTTCTTGAAGGCAGAGAATGTACAATGTCGCTTTTGTTCGCAAATGTTCGCCAGATGTTAACCAACAGTTTTAGTGATTTTTCTTGTCGCAAGGGTATTTTGAACATGTTCAAATTTCCCTTGCAACAAGAAAAGAACAAACGAACGACTGACAACACTTTGGTGAACATTGGCAACCTTGAACAAACCCTGATGTGAACGCGCATTTTTTTTGTCATTTGCTCAGCCCAACACTGCTAGCAAAAACAAATAGGCTGAATAAATGCGTTGCTTTGCTCACATGACATGAGTGAAATGATCGAAGGCAGCGGAACATTCAGCGAATCAATTGCCAGTGTCACATGGTACAATAATACCGAAATGTGTCTCGATTTAAAAAGTGACAGTGACAAGAACATTTATTTCTCTCAGGCAGATTGCATGTCCTGTCTGTCAGCAGTTTGTCCGGCATCTTGCTTACCGTTCTTAACTCTTGTGTGTTCCCTATCGATTTCAAGACAAGACAAAATAAATGCGAATGTGAATAAATGTGCTTGAGAAATTGTAAATTTTAGTCCATTTTTCCCATCCTTTTCTGTCGTATAATTATGTCTGAACGGAGTTTTACAATGTTTTGTAGTTGTGTTTTTTGTCTTCTTACACCAACGTCCAAGCCTCTAAATTCCATTAAAACAGTTCAACCTAGCCCAAAGTGAACCTGCCGTTTTGTCACATGAGGCTTAAAGCCTTTTAAACAATGCCTGCAAGTTTTACAGTATACAGTTAGGCATATATTTAAGAACTGTCACCCAAAACCCCTTGTTGTTTGGTATCCTCTGTTTTTTTTTTTTTTAAATCTTAATTTCTCATGCATGCACAGAGGAGATTTGCAAGTGACTTATTAATAGGTACGTGATAGCAAAACTATTTTTTTCAGGAAAATTTACGTCACCCGGAAGAACTGGAATAAAGGAACAAAACTGTTTAAATTTTGTCTATGTTCAGAATGAAGTAAATTATGGCAGGCTTCAAAAAGCAGCCAAAATGTCTCAAATGTTCTCCATTGTTAAAATGGAATGGCCTGTGACTGAGTGTCTGTGTGCACGTGTTCAGGTACACGTATATCGTATAGTAAAGCAGTTTGAGTCAAAGCGCATGAAGAAGCATAAAGCATAAAGAAAGACTGTGTGTCATAAAAGCCATCTGTGCAGTGCGACCCCCGTCTGCCTGTTGTTTGTTTGGCTACCGGAGGTTCACTCACCACCTCTGGCGACGGACGACGAGCTTATCCTGTTGGATGACTCCTTTGCGTCTCCCACCATTCACAGTTAGGCGACACAAATATTACGGCACTGTGTAATTTGATGAAACTTTGTCTGCATGTCATCAAATACTATAAAATAAAATTATGTGTTACAAGTTGATATAAATGTATCAGATAGCTTTTAACACTTTTAGGACGGTCATAAATGAGTTATCCCATTGCGTGTGCAATAAACATCGAAATACCGCATGAAAAATCCAATAGAAAACAAAATGACAGAGGAGATTCCGCTATATGGTAATCAAAATAGTTCACAAGAAGATAATGTATACTCGCCTTATAAAATTGACTTAGAATTTTTGAGTGAAAAAAACTGTCCTATTTTTTCCAAGTAAATATAATTCATAATATTTTCTGTGTAGGTTCTGCTCTTTTACCAACAAATCATGCTCTGCATTTAAAACAAAAAAAAAGAAGTAGAAATGTATTTGACAAAAAATACACATAATTAGAAAATATCAAAAAAACAATAAAAAATGTTAAGATACCAAATATGTCAGAAAACAATACAACAATATTGAATGAAAAATGCACACATTTTTGATTAAAAACTATAAAATATTCCACCAAAAAAATTAACTATAAAATTGGGGGGAAATAACTTTTATGTTGCCATTTCAGAAGAAGAATTGGCAGAACTAATAAGTGGAACGTAAACAGAGACACATTACAGAGTGTTCGCATAGCAGAGTTTTAATTCTCATAAAAGCTATCATCTGTACATAACACAAGATTAGCCTTCACACTAACTGTACTACATAAAGCCAATGTATCATTTATTATTAATATACTGCATATGGGACCTTGTTTACAACGCAGGGTGTTCCATCTGAAAGGCTGCCTATGATGTATCCTCCTTTTCGTTTCCAGAGAGCTCCTCCATGATGCAAGCTAACGGGGAGGATCCGCAGAGAGCACGACGTGGCCTCCGGCAGATCCAGGCCACCATCCAGTCCCGTTCGCTGCTCGCCAGGAAAAGAGTGTCAAATATCAGCATGAAAGATGTGAAGGGCTTCTTCATAAGGAATGTCTTCGTCATATTCACCGTGGCGGCAGTCATCATTGGTGAGTGGAAATGTTCCAAAGTTGTTTTGATTTGAAAAAAAAAAAAATCCCCCTCAAAAGAACTCCGGATTTAAACTGCTGATTTATTTAAAAATAATTATAATAATAATAATTGTAATACTGCTTGTAATGTCAAATGTAGGACTACTTTTAACTATGGTTTACTTTTCTTATATTTTAGTACCTTTGTTAGAAGTGTAAATAAAATATGTGCGCAAAAAGAACAAATATAAAAAAAAAAAACAGACTGGCGGCCATAAAAGCAAGAGATCTTGGGTTCTGAATAAAAGTTAACAAATTCCAACATCAACCAGTCCAGGGTGTGCCCCGCCTACTGCCCATTGTCAGCTGGGATAGGCTTCAGCACCCCCCGCGTCCCTCGTGAGGATAAGCGGCTTAGATAATACATTACTGTATTTTTTAGTTATATTAACATTACCATTTTCCTCCTTGGCATATAACAATGACTGGGAAAGACTTGTATTTTTTATTTTTTTTTATAAAGGCCTGAAGAACGCACTCACACAAAAATGTGTTTGAAGATTCAAATTGGAGGGCTAGGGATGAAGGGAGAACAGGTTCTGGATTTTTTTTTTTTCTCCCATTAAAAGCTTTGTTTAATTTTCAAGTTGTTCAACTACCATATTGTTCTGAAGGTTCACTTTATTTTGTATTTTATCATGTGGGGAGGAGGCACGGTGGATGACTGGTTCGCACGATGGCCTCACAGTTCAAAGGTGCGGGTTTGATTCCGGCTCTGGCCTTCCTGTGTGGAGTTTGCATGTTCTCCCCGTGCCTGCGTGAGTTTTCTCCGGGTTCTCCGTCTTCCCCCCACATTCCAAAAACATGCATGGTAGGTTGATTGGACACTCTAAATCGTCCCTAGGTATGAGTGTGAGCGTGGATGGTTGTTTATCTTTGTGTCTACTGCCTGAAGACAACTGGGATAGGCTCCAGCACACCCGCGACTCTTGTGAGAAGCGGTACAGATAATGGATGAATGGATGTGGAGAATCATATTTGGTCATCAATTTCCAAATTTAGTGATTTGTTGAGCAATTTTGTCCACGATTTTGATTGATAATAATTAAATAAAGAAAGAAACAAATGTTGGCCGAAAAAACAAAATATCGGACGCAAGAAATTGAGTTTCCTCCATAGGGACCTCCTGTAAAGATAGGGTGGGAAGCTCAGTCATTCAATACTTCCATTGGAGCCAAATGAGGTAGCGCGGGCTAAGATAGGATGCCTCCTGGCTTCATATTCATGTATGGTGTAATGATAGAACAGCCGCAATGCATTTTGTGTCAGAGTGTCTGCTGCATGATAGAGACCAGCTGTTTTAGGAATAAATAGAAACTTCCGCAAGCGAGGACTGAACTTAAACCCACTTGGACCTCACCCTTGTGGCTGACATTGGAACGATTTGGAATTAACATTTGAACTATGGTGTGGCAGGAAGTCAGGCAGGGGCCACCCATGAGAGCCACATCTGCCCCCCTGCTAAAGTTACAACCCACTTGTGAGTCAACCACGGGGGGAGTATTTGTGGGTTCCACTTGAGTCAGTGTGCATTGCCGTAATGTACATCACATGAAGAGTATGTGCATCAGTTTTCAATCAAAGAACACCAAGACTTGATCTGTACCTTCAAGTGAATTTACAACAAAAAATTGTTCCCCTTTAACTCATGTGACAACACTCATCAATGTTTTATATCCGTTTGTGTGCATTTTTGTGTAATAATATGAATAAGTGTACCAACTAAAACTCATACAATGAATTGTGTACATGTTTGTGGAACTTTGCAAAAGAGCGAATTAACTCAAACAAAGTTAGACACTAAAGGAAATCACAACAAGCACACCCCTTTTAATTAATGTTAATGAATGTACAAAAATATTGTATATGAAGAGAACCATAAAGCTAATAAACTAACGAGAATGATAGCATGCAGAACCGTCTAATCATGTTAAATAACTAAAAAAGTTACCAATTTACTAACAAGCACAGCTGGGCACTTGACCCTTTTTTTGCCCACTATTACAAGAGAAGGGGTGGGGGGGCAATACCACAGACAGAGAGAACAGAAGGGAAGTCAAACAGTTAACCCACTTTGGTTTGACAAAACACTTACCGCCATAATAAGGGAAGCGGATTTGAATAATTAATTAGCCAGCTAATGATTATTATAGGATATTCTGGTACTGCACCCCCTCTTGTAATGGTATGTCCCAGTAGCAGGCAGGAGGCGTGGGTTACGTGATGTCAGAATAAGGAAATACTGGCATACGCTTGAACGCGCACTGCTGTTTTGCGTCTCTTCACACTCAAACAGTTGGCCGTGGCTCTTTTGCCGCGTTCGAAGGCAATTTTGTCACTTGCCCGTTTTCTGAGTAGGTTCATTACATGCACAAGGGCCAATTCGTGGGTTTGGACAAAAATCCACTTTCAGCCTTTGTTGATCTTTTTTAAAATTTGTCACTCCCCACCCAAAAATGGGCATCCGGCCGGGCTGAAGGGTTAAACCGGTCCGCCCCGGGTCGGACTGCTGAGATCTGCTAACTAGCTAGCTAACTGCATACTTGGCCCCATTAAGTTGCTAATTAACTAGTGAGCTAACTTCCACGAAACATATCCTATTTTTAAAACTTGATACTATAACTAACTTCAGTGAATGTGAAACCCTCTTATCTTGTTAACTAATGACCTGACATAATGAACAATATACATATACTGAACAATATAATTTACATGTATAATTTTGATGCATTGCGTTTTGTACATAAAATCAATTATTGACTTTTAATGTGACATTTACGTAGGTATCGTTTTGGGGTTTGCCCTGCGACCGTACAACATGTCATACCGTGACATCAAGTTCTTCTCTTTCCCCGGAGAGCTGCTGATGAGGATGCTACAGATGCTGGTGCTGCCCCTGTTGGTGTCCAGCCTCATTACAGGTCAGTCACCGAAACACAAAGTAAGTATGCTGTCGAGCAGCGGTGGACCACGGCCAATATACAGCATCATTTGTTTTTTAATTTTATCAAGAGTCTTGTTGTAGTTGTTGCATTAAAAAAAGGTAAATTTTTAAAAATAGTTCTGAATTTATTGACGTGTATTTTATTACATACTGTATTTGTTTGGGTTTTTTTTTTTTCAAATTATTAGACACGGCTCGCATCAAACGTACCACTAAACGTTTTCATTATATATTGTAAGAAATAGAATACAAATACTTTATCGCACCCACTTACCTTCTCACATCAGAGATGAATGGTAGACAACTGAAACTGATGCTGCTATTTTTAGTTTCGCCTTTGCTCGGAAAGTACCTAAAAAAGAAACCACAACGAAGACACTTTTCATTCTGTGCTTTTGTTCTAAATATGAATGAAATGACTTCATGCACTTCAGCACAATTTTCCTCATTCAAAGTGGGTCACCACATGAGACTATTGTACACATGCATCCACCACCATCATGATCATGTGGACGTATTTATGTCGCCTGTGGGTATCACCAGCTCATCCTGTATTTTATTTGGGAACCTGCTTACGTTATCTGTTGCCACACCGGCCAAGAGCAGTGACAATACTCTTGTCACAAATGGATCACTGCATCCTTTTCTGCCAGGCGAGATTTGAGTGCTCCAGCTTTGAATGGAATGATAATAGCTGCTTTGATTGGGGGGAAAAAAGTTGGTTGTGTTCACACCTACCATTTCTACACAATGACCAATATCCAGTCTCAGCCAGGTCTTAGATTAAGGAATTTTAGGGCGGTGACTATTGGTTAGAGGTGGATGACAATAGTCATGTGACTTTACTTGAGACAGAGACTTAAGTCGTCAATTTTAGGACTTGGGACTTGCTTTGCTAAAGCTTATGAAAGACTTGACTTAACTTTTTGTCTTTCGGAGAGTTGATGACTTGAAGTCTTACCTGTTTACAGTAAAATATCTGCAGAATAGTGCACATTTTTGTTTCTTAAAGAAGAGTTTGATTAATACTCGCCAACAAAAATGAAATGAGATCGAAAAGCCCATCCTCATTTCCACTTCAATATTTCTATCTTCTCCCGCATTGCTCCATTGTAGATAAGAAATGATAAAAAGATGAGTCCCTCCATGCGAGACCATATTTACCTCTGTAAACTTTACGTTGTGAGTGACATTGTCTCTTCTTCTGCACGTGCGGGTCACTTTGGCGACACATTTGGTTCACACATCAGACAGTCTGAGTTAGCAATTATTTAATTTGAACCATTACACACACACCAAAAAATTTATTTCACAAAATGGGGACGTGATATCGCCACAGTAACCTGAGAGATGCTTGAAACTTAAAAGTTAAGACTTAACATTTTGAATAACTTGCACATGGGTGACTTACTTCCACCTTTGCTGGGAAGTGTGCAAACGGTGCAAGTATAATGAGCAACAGAGAGTTGGAAGTTTGTTTAAAGTACAAGTACAAAGCCCATCCTGAAACTTTCAGCAATCCATACCACTGATTGTTATTTGGACCAGAACGTGCAAGTGCTTTTAGGTCACAGAAGGCCGATAAGAAATGGGAGATGAACTCTTTATCAATTTGAATGGGCAAACACATGACGTAGCTATTTTGCGTAGTCACAGTGTTGACAACGGTCTTGTCATTTGTTTTGGCGTGTAGCAAAAATGGTGTGTGACCGGGTCATTGAGAGAGATACGTAATTGCCTTCTGCAGGGACACAGCGCAGATAAGACAGGCGCCTTTGTGCTGTGTAAAGAGTGGCGCGGAGCATTAGCATTTTGTGACCTCGTGTCATGTGACGACTGTTAAAAAAAGGGTGAAAACAACAACATGAGGAGTGTCATACAAGCTCTGTTTTATCCTTTTGGAATTCATGTCAAAAGAATGAATAAATGATTATTGTTAAATCTTATTTTCAAATTATTTAAGTTAAGCGATGTAAAAAGAAGTTACTGTAAAACAAAACTTAAAAAAAAACACTTTGCATTGATGTAGGTCAATGTAAATTCAAATAGGCAAAAGTAAAGGTCAATTATCTCATTTTGACACATTGGCTGTCATGTAGGGGTAAGAAGACAACAAGAGTCATCTCATCTCAGTTTTTAAATCATTATGTTATGATACAAGTGGAAAAAGAATGTAACCATTCCAACACTTTTACTGCTTTGAATATGTGTCTACTTAAAAGTATTGCCAACAAAATATATGCCATTGCAAACGGTAGCCTCAAAGCAATAGTTGGAGAGATGACCTCAGTATAGCACAGTAGGCATACTTAAAATTTTTCTCACACATAGTCAAAGGCGCCCACAATGAGTTTAGAAGCAGGAAAGACACATAACTAATTATGCTGAATGACTGTGTTTGAGTTAAAATAGACAGGCTTCCTCCAAAGGAAAGACGAGGCAATTATCAAAGTGAAACTGAACAAGAAAGCGCTCATTCAGCAAAATTTGACCACAACGTCCCTTACACACTCTCAGCTTCGACTGTGTTGTATGAGGCGAGATGAATAGACATTCGTCATTGAAGGAAATTAAATTTGACTGGGTTCTTGACTATAATGGCACACTTTAGCCCCCGCATCAGTGTCTCTACCGCTGGCATGGTAGAGTGCCTTGTGGTCACACCGTGGAAAAGCCCCGCGATGACCCGGTGACATATATTCCAGCCGTCGCAGGCTTTGAGCACATGAGAATATGTAATGGCCACATGCATTGTATTTATATTTAAATGTTCAATGCAACTGGCCACACCAAGGCAACAAAACACATCTGTCAGTCGCACGTTCCAATACATTCGGTCACATGAAAAATTGTTTGGTGAAAGCAGTGTAGGTCAGGTTCCAAAAAGTCTGGCCCACTTCTCGTGCCGTGAACTTCAACTTTTGCCTCCCTGAAAAGGGGCCTGCATTTGTAGTGTTTTGTATTGTACCCCCCACCACCATTCTAAAACTACCTCTCCATGCTCTCCTTCAACGTTGCCTCTTTCATTCTTTTGAGTGGTGGAAATTAGTGAGGCTGTGTATATTGTTGCCCCGACAACAGGTCAGGGATCATTGTGTGTGTCTGTGTGGAGGGAGACTAAAGTCAACAAGTTTTCCCAGGCTCGTCAGCAAAAGGATAGGGAGGAGAGGGAGGATAAAGGGGCGCAGTGAAGGGCAGAATAATAAATAATAGTGACCATGAACACACGCCACAAAAATTGGACAGTATGTTGTTGTGAATAAGATCTATTTTGATCTTTTTTTCCCTTTATATCCAAACTGATTACATACAGTTGTATAGTTTTGAATATTTTAATTTCACAAGAGTCATTGGTTTATAAATTGCCCGAAAAACATGTCCGCCAATGGCACAAGACATTGATTTGAAAGGGCAAAATTTTGAGCAAGTTCACATGATTATATGTTATGAACGTAGCCGCTTCATTCACGCCACGCCTCAACAAACAGGAGAGGTTTCTCCGTCAACTCAGTTGGCCAGTAGTGGTCAGTACATTCTCACACGCACAGTGAGATACAGTGTGGCACATGAAAGGCCTACATTAATCTCGAGTCCCGTTCCTGCTCTGAATGAACGTAAAGGCTATATAATAGGAGGTGACACTTTGAAATTACGTCACTTGTTCCCTTGTTTTCCAAAATTCACACCCGCACTATTTCTGTGACCACCGAAGTAATCAATTGAATGCTGTCACAACTATGGAAGGCAGTCTCCCAAAAGGTTTTTGCGCTCCATTGACTACGGCGGTCATAAAACCTAGTTTAAACATTGTAGCCTCAGGGAGAAAAGATGAATGACAATGTGGTCTAAAAACAAATAAACACATCAAAGGAACTCTTATAAAAAGCCCACAAATGAAAAGGAAAAGGCATTTTTTTCTCTTTTTGTTAAGAAAATGTCTCACATGAATTATTCAAAAGTTTTGCTCATATAAAAACAAGGTCACAATGTAGTAAAAGTTGTAATGATTTTGAAAAAAGTTGTATATTTTGAGGAAAACATTTTTAAGTTTGAGGGAAAATGTTTCTGACATTCATTTTGTGTTTTAGGGTAAAGATGTATATTTTTATTATCAAGAAAAAAAGAGAGTATATGTAGGCCAATAAATTGCATATTTTCAAAAAGATACGTTTAAAAAAAGAAGAGAGAGAGAGATTAAAATCAATTTCAACTTCTTAAACTGTGCATCGATGTAAAAAAAAAAAATTAAAGAATCGATTTGGAAATTTTGATCGCAAAAGGATTTATAATGGTAACAATCAAATTTATTGAAAATGTATTTATTTTCATATTTAGTTCTGGCACTAACAAAACACTGATGACACTCAAAATTATTAGTTCATTTTCAAGTTTTTGTTGTGAAATTCCCAAAATGTACTGTATGTAACAAGGACAAAAAGCAGATGTTAAAAGAAAAATTCCTATGGTTATAAAATGACTTATTAATTTAGTTAAATACAAAAAAAAATTAAATGATTAGAAATAATCAAATAGAATATATATATATATTTAAACACTGTTAGGGGGGAAAAAGTAAAGCCATCATTGCAGTTAGAATGTTGTTTTCAAAGAAGTTGTTGGATCTGTGCAGTTTCCATGAAGCCTACTCGGTCACAGTGACATGTAAAGGTTGCTTCTTTTAGTATGTGCCAAATTTCCAATAGTTTATATAAAGTCGGAGATGATAGAGGTCTCTTGTTTGGTAACTTACATATTTGTAAATGTAGTCTGAATTTTGCCCCAAATTGAATTAAATTCAAACCTTTATCTCGAGCGATCACTGAGGGCAAGCCTTCATTTCTTTGGCGTCGAGAAAGCATAAAGGATAGATTAAAGTGTGGAGTCTGGCAGTCTTAAAGATGATTCTACATTAAGTGGTCACTCCACAATGTGTTTGAGTCTCATACCACAACATGCTTTATCTTAGGCCAAACTAAGTCGGTCGAGGTCAGCCTGTTAATCGTTAACTGGCATCCCTGTGCATGCAAGGCAGTCACACTTGGCTTCCTTTTGGCCCACAAGTTTGAATTAATCGCTTCGGAATTATGCACCATTCAGGCAGGCTCCTGTGATATGCTTTCAAACACTGTGCGTCATTTAAAATATACAAAAAGTAAAGCGGATATGATCGTTCCCTGGGTGCCATCCAGTAGGTGTTGCTTACCCGCCGTGTAGCTCACAGCCGGATTATGTTTCTTACTACGCTTTGTTCCTTGTGAGATAGTTGGACAGATTATGGGGATGGGTGTATTCCAGCTATAATTACAGTGCCTTTTTCCCAGGCTCACTTTATTTACGCTCGCCGGAACACCCAACTTTATCATTTGCATGTCTGTGTATGTTTCACAGTTTTTTTTCATATTGTAAATACAAATTCAACTGTGTTAATTATTAACATTTTTGGGGGAAAAAGTTGCTTTGTTAATGGACTGCAGCAGCGCCCCCCTAAGGATTTCTTAAGTGTAACAACTGTCATCATGCAAAGATAGCCACAATCAGGGTGTCAAGCATATAATAAATGTAGATTTTGTAGAATAAAAAGACAAAAGGTTCTCTCTCCCTCCCCCCTCTCTCTCTCAAGAAAAATTTTCATATTAATAAATCATATATTATCTAAAAATAATAAAATCGTGTGTTTAAACAACGTTTTGCAATTTTGAGAATTTAAGAAAATATTCTCCTGTTAAAAATAGTCAGACATCTTGGAGGAACATACGCATTGTCGCCCAAAGTCAGGAGGGATTCATTTTATTTTTATTTAAAAATAATTGAAGTAATTAAGTCTTGTATTTTTGAGGGAAAATGTTGTATAGTTTCCAGAATTATAAGATGGATAGGTGGTGGTATATTTTTGAGAAAATAAAAAGCTTTTGTTTTGAAAATAGTAGTGTTTTCATTAAACACAGATTTAATTTCTTTTAGATTTAGATAGAGTTGTAATTTTACAAAAAATATATTTTTTGATTACTTTAATGCATTTTGAGAAAAGGGCACCTGTAAATCTAAAATTTAGGCAGAGATTATCCAGAATGTGTAAAAATGGGGAGCAAAATGGAATATGAATTAATAATGTGCTGTTATTGTAAAACATTATAAAAACGCCTTTCTATCAAATGTAGACCTGCTCTCTAATAAGAAAGCTCACCTCAAATAAGCACTGAGAGGTTTAGAAATAGACAAGAAACATTATTTGGAGATGGAATTCCAATTAAAAATGTATTCCTTTTCTGATTTCAGGTATGGCTGCTCTCGACAGTCGCGCGTCAGGTAAAATGGGCATGAGGGCGGTGATCTACTATACCACCACCACGGTGATTGCCGTGTTTATCGGCATCGTCGTGGTGCTCATAATCCACCCGGGTAAAGGCTCCAAGGACGAGTTCACCAAACTGCAGAAAATCGACAGTGTTAGTCCCGCTGACGCCTTCCTGGACCTTATCAGGTATAGATAGACCGTCTCTCATGTTTTTAAATCATAAGCACCAGAGGACTACCGGGTGCCAGAAAGTGAATGACTAACCTGTTGAAATGAAAATGACAAAAGCCTATTGTGTTTGGTCTTGTGCCATGGCAAAGCAATAGTTGCAAAGAAAAAAAAAACAAAAATAGAGCTGCACGCACCCAAAAAACAAGGCAACATCTACTTAACGGAAATTCAGGAATTGTGGAGTGAGCTTGGATCTCCTGCGAAAATGAAGGGAGCACTCACTTTACAGCACAATGTGCTGTTTTCTTGCCTCCACACAGACAACACTGAAACCTATGCCCCTCCTATCTTCGCATTGCTGTATGCACTCAACTTGAAAGCGGAGCAGTTTAACTACACCTATGAATGGCTAACTGGCTACTTCCTAGTGCACAGAGGATGACATGAGACAAATGGAATATTGTCTATATATTATTTATAACTCTGCGGAAGGGGAACACTTCCATTGTGGTCACTAAATGGAAAAATGTGAAAAAAGAAATTCCGTCCGACCGCTTGTCTCCCAGCAGACTAATCCTGGTTCATGGTGAAAAAGGCAAGATGACAGAAATTGAAGATTTCTTTTCATAATAGGGCAGGGAGAACAGTTGCAATGGCAAATGGGGATTTAAAATTGCCCTAACAAAAATGACATACGACTCCCTGGTTCACAGAGGATGATATATGTGTGTTATTTTGCAGGAACATGTTCCCTCCAAACCTTGTGGAAGCGTGCACCAAACAGGTAATGTCTAATATTTATTCACATGGGCTTTTCACTTTTTCCAATTACTTATCTTATATTAAAGTATTATTGAATTTTATTTTTATTTTAGTTAATTGATGACTAAAGGCACATTTTTTGTAAACTTTACACACACACACACATATCTATCCGTCCATCCTCCGATCCACTTCCCCTCAAAATATTTATATTGGTGGGTATATATATATATATATATATATATATATATATATATATATATATATATATATATATATATATATATATATATATTAGGGCTGTCAAATTTAAAGCATTAACTCAGTTGATTAATCCAATTTTTTTCACTCAGTTAAATATTTTACTCAGTTAACTCAGTTTGATTTACTTCAAAAATAATTTGCATACTTTGCAAATATTGTGTCATATTAGCTGAACATCTTTAGCACGTCTCAAAACAAAACATTGTGCTCACGTTACTACTGGGCCTTGCAAACCAACACTGCTTGTGGGCAGTTTTGAGAAATGTTTCGAAGAAAAATGCCTGTAAAGGTGTCTCCATTTAGATCGTATTCAAGAATCAAAGAAAGCTACAGTCTTTGAATTAAATATACTTAATAGTTGGTGAATTTGCACCAATTCCAAGTTATTATTCAAGTAAATATCTGTTCCAAGCATCACAAAAAAATAGTTGAAAAATGTGATTAATCGCAATTGATCATGGAATTTTTTGTGATTAATCAGTTAAAAAATTAATCACTTGACAGCACTAATATCTCTCTCTCTCTCTCTCTCTCTCTCTCTCTCTCTCTATATATATATATATATATATATATATATAGATAGATAGATAGATAGATAGATATTGCCACTTGTTGAAAATGACATCACAAGTACTCAGTGGCCTCAGGTAACAACCAATAACGGCACCGCATGCGAACTTCATACTGTTGAAAATGGCCAAATTAGTAAAGGATATTTTTAAAGTAGCAAATCAAGAAAAAAAGTAATATATTCAAAGGGAAAACAAGTACGATCCATGAGTAGTTGTGTGTTTCAGAGAAAAAAGTTGTATATTTTTTAAAAAAAAGTGTAGGTTTTTTTCCTGGCTAGAAGTCATTCTTGTGTAAAATAGCATATTTTTTCCAAGACATTTTGGAGTTTTTTATTGGATAGATTGTGAACCTACATTGTGGCTGGTGAGCATAGAGTGAAAAAATGTTTTTTTCTGCATCTTAAAGTGTGATTGTATGAGTAGATAATATACTGTGAAATCCTATGAATAATACTCATTTGTTTGCAAAAAGAAAATATTCCAAATCTAGACATTCACCAACCACTAGGCAGTCCATAAGGGTTGTTTAAAAAAAAAAATTTCAAACAAAACATAACACAAAATGCTTCTCATATTGTAATTAAAATTCCATAAGTTAAAAGCAGGAAAAAAATTGCTTTCTCATACAGATTTTCAAAAACATGATATTAATATATATATTATATATATATATTAAAAATATTGAGAAAGACCTTCATGGTAATTGCTGGGAAAAAGCATAGTTTTGAACCTGGATTGAAAAGCACATACACGATTGGTATGTATTCAATTTGACTCAAGTAGGATGGTGGCGTATTATACACAGGTGCGTGTTATTCACAGGATTTTCCGGTAAGTAGAGTAGCTCGAGTACCTGTAGACAAATGCAAATGTATTGTGTCCTTACTTCCACTATATCATGAATGAAGTTGCGCGTGTTGTACCTCTGTCTGGAAATGTTTGTTCCATATGCTTTTCTTTACAGATGTAGTCATTTCACTAGAGTCATATCCCGAGGATCGTCAAGGCACTGTGAATATATGGCAAGCTATTAAATTGCCACTGCACTGCTACCAGCATGGCTCAAAGCTTCACCGGCTAACCACCAGGCTCTCACTTTTCTTTCAGTTCAAGACACAGTATGCCAAGAGGGTGATCCAAATCAATGTGACGGTCAACGAGTCGGTGTTCCTGCTAAACGGGAGCCAGGTGTTGTCGAGGGAAGAGATGATCCCCGTGCCGGGGGCCGTCAACGGGGTCAATGCGCTGGGCCTGGTGGTCTTTTCCATGTGCTTGGGGTTGATCATCGGGAGAATGAGGGAGCAGGGACAACCCCTGAAGGACCTCTTTGACTGTCTAAACGAGGCCATCATGAGGCTGGTTGCCATCATTATGTGGTACGTCCAAACTAAATGATCCAATTTCACGGAATTGTTTTGAGCTGCGTTATTTACGACAATTCAGGATTTTTGCTCATCAATCTACTGCATGACAACAATTTAATACTAAATTTCCCTAAATGGCAGTAGTTGAACAGCTGAATACATTTTCAAAGACAACAAAAGTAGCTATTTTTTAAATTACGAAAGAAACGAATTAAGACCGTGCTGTGAAGTTGACGTGCAAAGATAATAAAATCCAAATTCCATTCCATTCAGTTCCATTCCGTTCCAGTTTTATTCCCACAATTTTTATTACCGTCATAAATTTTGAAGAATACGGCTCATTTGTCGACAAAAAAAAATCCATCAAACTGCTATTTTATTTTCTTGTAAAAATGTAACGTTATTTATCAGTTTGATTTTATTTTCATAACGTTGCTTTCAGCGTTATGCAAAAATACAGCTTTATTAATATAATAATTTGTTACCACAGGTGTGTTTTTTATCTCAGATCACTTAATTTATTTCGTCTACTGTTTTCTTTGCACAAGAAAATGATGTATTATTTTATTTTGGTTTGCCTATGAAGTCTACATTTATCGCATTGAAGAGGTGTAACCAACATAAAAAAAAGAGTTGTTGTAGGTGTAAAAACAAGTAATTGTGAAGCTAATGGAGGATGTAAAATCAATACGAGCCTTTTTTGGATCAGGTATGCCCCCATCGGAATCTTGTTCCTCATCGCGGGTAAAATCGTGGAGATGGACGACATCACGTCAATGGGCGGCCAGCTGGGTATGTACACCATCACCGTCATCTGCGGCCTGCTCATCCACGCCGTCGTGGTCCTGCCCACGCTCTACTTTGTGGTCACCCGAAAGAACCCCTTCATCTTCATCATTGGGCTTCTCCAGGCCCTCATCACGGCGCTGGGAACCTCCTCCAGGTTTGGTAACCATTCCGTTACCGTAACACGATCGCCGTACGCGCTAATGTGATCATTTTTACCATAGCTCGGCCACGTTGCCCATCACGTTCAAGTGCCTCGAGGAAAACAACAAAGTAGACAAGCGTGTAACCCGCTTCGTCCTCCCCGTGGGGGCTACGATCAACATGGACGGCACGGCCTTGTATGAAGCGCTGGCGGCAATCTTTATCGCTCAGGTGAACAACTTAGACCTCAACTTTGGGCAGATCCTCACCATCAGGTAAGTGCCAGCACGCACTGTATTATCTCTATAGTGCTAAGTATTAGACCAGCGTTTCTAAAACTATATACTGTACACCTAGTACCACCTCCTTAAATACATTTGTCATCCGTCAGCAGCTTGGGCATTATTTTAAGCCACCCCAGATGGAAATCGCCAGTCTGTCTGGCTGTCATGTTATTTGAACCACATTTTCATGATTGCTTCCTTCAGTAAATGTCATTGGTCCACCAGACCGCCTAATGTCAGTATATGAAGTGCACTATCTGTGTATCAACATCATTCAGTGGCTGCCCAAACAGACACAAACACACACAATTTCACATTTCACATTCACTTATTTGATCTTGAACTGGTGACTGCCTGGAGCTATCTTAACTCCTAAAATGGGAAAATGTTTTAATTTCACGTTTAAAATGTCAATCGCAATACCGACACTTGCACCCTTGAGCCCCTCAAATTGCGATTTCCCGTCTAGGCTGCGAGTGGGTCGGATGTCCCAATTCTCCGAAGTGCTCTGTCGCCCCGCCTCTTTTGCGCTCTTGCTCCACAATTCAGCTGAGCCCGCATCCACGAGCCCTCAGCCAAAAGTAAATTACTCTCACAAGTCATTGCAGATTTGAACAAAACTGCGGGAAACTGGCGGAGTTTGGAGGACATTGTGTGGCTGTGCCGAAAAAAAACGTCTTTCTAGTGTAATTATCAAATTATTACACATTTTCTAATTTGGATATGTGTAATTTCAATCAGTGTTTTAAAGCCACCTACATATTTTAATATCACTTGCCTATTTTGTCCGAGTGTTGTCGCTGTATTTGGCGAACTTATTCTAATGCGCCACATAGCCTGCATTTTACATAAAAATATACACACATAAATTTCTGTCAATCCTCAACAAACCGCTCTTAAAGAGGAAATGCAAATGTTTTTGCGCTTAAAAAAAAGTTCCACATCAGAAAAGCCATTTGGTCCACTTGTGTGGTCCGGACCAAAAGCGGACTCAATTTTTTTCTTTTAGTGCGGTTTGTGATCACTGTGTACTTTTTGAACGGAACTATAGGCCATAAACACCAGTGACAAATCAGTGCTCACATTATCCAGAAATGACAAGGCCAGCACTGAAAGCACAAAACCAGAAATGGTGGAAAAGATGCAATTCCTCTGTGCTGCATTCTTACTCTGCATATTAGAGCTGCAAAATCCTTTTGAGTGTCAAGAGCAGCTCATTCAATGCATTTTTCCAAGTTTTAGAACAGCGTCCGCGAAGACGTGCAGTAACCCGCAAGTATGCTGCTAAACAAAAGACAAAGGATCACGGAAGAGCAGCAATGGTCACTAGGGAACCTGTGTACCTAACTTTGAGGAGCAGCATTATAAAGTGCTCTAATGCGGATTGTTTCGATTACAGGTTCTCAAGGCTATGACTTTTGTCACCCACTTCGCTACTGTGCATGCTTTCTGGGAGGTCAATGTGAATTCATGTGGGTCAAAATGCATCCATGTATTTCCCTGCAGCATCACGGCCACAGCAGCCAGCATCGGAGCGGCCGGAATCCCCCAGGCGGGGCTGGTTACCATGGTGATAGTCCTCACGTCTGTGGGCCTGCCCACTGATGACATCACACTCATCATCGCTGTTGATTGGTTCCTGTAAGTACTTCCTGTGCCTAGTTGTAAAGATTTTCAATTTCACACAGAGATCCTGCGAAACTGGCAGCATTTTCAGTCAATATCAAAAAAGCGGAAAAACGGAAAACCGCTGGGTCAACTTGGACCTCGTGCTATTTATACATGCAGGCTGAAAAATGTCAGTTTTTGCAGGTCGCAGACAAGCTTGTAATATTTCCTCCTGAGACGTAGTTTTTTTTCTGCTGGAGAGTAAAAGACTTCTTATCTTGCTGACAGTTTCGAGGCACTTCAGCCTGCGTCAGAGCAAGTTTCATGCAAATCCTGTCAAAAAAAAGAAACTGAGCGTACATTCACTCTAGAAAAAAGAGCACCAAACAGAAAGCGAAAAAAGCAACAGCAGGACATTGCACTAGAACACAAAAACAAGCCACACAAGAAAAACAAGAAATAAGACATGTCTTAAAACAGCTGATTGGGTCGGGGAACCTTCAGAAAAAGGCAACCTTATTCTGAAGGTTCCCCGACCCGATCAAGACTGCGTTTTATCCCCCCGCCACTGTTGAAGGATGCGGGAGCATGCATATGCCTCTTCGTCTCTGTTTATGGTCCTGTCTCTACGTCTTATTTCGATTGCCTCTTTTATTCATCGCTTGAATTTATTGATTTCAGATGTGATGATTGATGTGATTTATGTTTTTCTTGTGTGGCTATTTGTTTTTGTGTTCTAGTGTAATGTCCTGTTGTTGCTTTTTCGCATGTTTGGTGCTCATTTTTACAGAAAGTGAATGTATGCTTAGTTTCTTTTTTTTTTTTTGGACAGGATTTGTATGAAACTTCTTAAATGATGTTGCATTTGTTGTCCGGTGCTATACGGTCTTTTTTGGGCATGAGTTGTTGTCTGAATTTCTGGCTTTTGATACTGCTGCAGCTGAAATTTGCAGGGTTGAGTAAGTCCTCTGATTCTGCGTCACTTGCAGAAATGATAATGGAAAAAACTCCCAAAAGGAGGCCGACATTTGAACTCCCACTGAAGACAGGATATTGCTTAGTTGACTTTGTCCCTTCTTAGCGTATCAGGTATCTTTAAGAAAGAACAGACGCTGGGAAAAACAGGAAAAAAATGGCAATTTTTACAGACAATGTAAAATGGCTCCTGATACTACCTCCAAAGGCAAACATTTCCATATTGATTTCTGCCTCCCCAATCCATAACAGTGAGATGGGGAAAAGGAGGAATTACTCCTTTTTCAAGCAGTGAAAAAAAGTGCTTCTGATAATCGCTCCAAAGGCAGGATAGTTCCTCCACAACATTTTGACTTCATATGTTATCGGTTTTTGGTTGCAGCCTAGCTATGTAAGAGCAATACAGATTATCTCAGCGATTTGATGATGAGAACAACATGTTTGAAACATTGCCTGTTTTTTTAAGTTTTCTTACACAACTGGGTTCTTTGTCTGTGTCTTACTTGCGCTTGCCACAGGGACAGACTGCGCACGGTCACCAACGTCCTGGGAGACTCCATCGGTGCTGGCATCGTGGAGCATCTATCTCGTCACGAGTTAGCCAGGGACCCTGAGGAGGCCCACTTGGCATCAGTGGAGGAATCAGACAGGAAGCCCTACCGGCTCATCTGCCACAATAACGAGTATGAGAATGAAAGACCTGTCGTTGACAGCGAGACCAAAATGTAGCACAGTTGTGGTGCTTTAATTCTGTTTGTCTTTTTTACAATATCAAAGTCTTCGGAACTTGACTGGACATAAAAAAAAAAAAAAAAACATCAAAGGGTTTTAGCCTTGGCGTCATCTTGTGGCTTGAGTTTGTCACCCAATTGTTGAAGGTTCCACAGAAAGCAAAGCAAGTCTGTGAATTCTTGAATAGTGAACCACACACAACAATTGGGAGGTTACCTGCACTCTGACCCATGACAGCTGTTTACTCAACCTTCGTTGGCATGGTTGCCATGCACACGGTTTCACCAAGCAGTACACTTCCATAACATACTTTTTTTTTTTTTTTTGCATTTACATTGTCCAAACAACTCATTCGTAGGAAACACTTGTTTGACATTCTTTGTTGATCTACCAACCTCTCTTCTACAGAACCAAATGGCATTTTACCACAGCACTGTACTGGCCCAAATTGAATACAAACAAAACAACAGTGTAAAACAAGAAGAGTTTATACACAGGGACACAAAATCTTACTTGAGGACTGCTGCAGCAAAGTGGAGACACTAAAGAGTCCAGAGCTAAGCTAGGCTAACGTTAGCATGTTTGGTTACTTATGTCATTTGTGTCCTGAGCTAAGCTAGGCTAACGTTAGCATGTTTGGTTACTTATGTCATTTGTGTCCTGAGTAGTTTCATGTATCGCTAGTAATGGCATTGCTCGCCAGGTACTGTGTAGTGATATTTTATATTTTGGATACATCTTTGCTCTTTTAAAAGTACACACTTATTGAAGAGATACGTCAAAGCTGCCAGGATGGCCGAGTGGTCTAAGGTGCCGCGTTCAGGACCCAGTCTCCCCAGGAGGCCTGGGTTTGAATCTCGAATTTCCCCATTGTGGGACTAATAAAGGCAATATTATTATTATTATTAAAGGTTCTTGATAAAGCTACGCAGTCATCTGCATTGTCATTTTCGAATTTGAAAGTGAATAGTTTTTTGTTTTTTTTAAATGACATTTTTCAGGTTCTTCTTTGAATTTTGAAAGGTAACTAAATTGTTTGTCCTGTCCCAAGAACTAACCCATAAAAATGCAAGCTCTGGTTAAAACTAAGCTGGGATAGGCTCCAGCACAGCCAAGAAGCTTGTGACGATAAAGCGGTTCAGATAATGGGTGATTGTTTGCATAACCACTTTTTTAGTGACGTTTGTCATCAAAGTTGAAGGTTAATGTTGGTGTTTTTTCGTCACCTTTCAAAAGCCACACTGACTAAAATGCAAGCTCTACATAAAGCTATGCTGTCATCCGCACAGACATTTTCCCGGACATATGGGATGTTATACTAGCTTCTGAGCTAACACAGCTAACTGTGACGCTGCAATAATCATAAGACACAGAAAAGGTTCACAAGTGTACTGCATGGTGGAAACGCACCACAAAATTCTCAACTGTGATGATGCCCCATTTCTCGCATTCGAGTCCATCTGATGAGTTTCTTACCGACATAATCTTATGCATGTTCCCCGAACCTTCACCCACGACAGTGGTGCTGCTCAGAGACTGTTAAATGTTGGATACAGTACACTGTGAACAGGCTGGCTTCTTTGGGAGAGCAAAAGGGGCTGCCTTCCTTAAAAGTCTTTGTACAGGCATGAGAGGTTTGTGAGATGTTACGAAGTAGGTATGCTGAACAAGTGCTTTGTAATAATGCGTTTAGCTGCTTTTCTGTCACCCCAAATTTCTATTAGCCCTCCGGTTATGTTCAGTTCTCACAGTAGCTACACTGACAATCTGCACAGTCCTGTTACCAACCTATTGAAATTAACCATGCAAATTGACGTTTTTTTTTTTCAAGATTGGAAAAAAAATAATAAGAAAAAAACAATTAACCCACAGCATAACGCAAGGTTAAATAAGGAAACAGGAACTGAAATGTTCACGTTTTGATCCCAAAAATTCATTTGACCAAATCACTATATTTGAATAACTAAACATATCTATTTTTATACAGTACTTTTCCAAAAGATTCCTTATGAATAATGTACAGTTTTTAACTGGCTTATAGTACAATTCATGAAACGTCAGTTGCTTTTTTTTTCAATTAGTAAATGTAATTGTTTCATATTTTAACCTATAAAATTCTCATAAAATTGGGTTTTGTGACTTTTTTTTTGTTAGGTCAGATTTGTAGATTTTTTTTTCTTGAGGTACTTTTCGGGATAACAGATTTTTAACTAGATGTTCATGTGTGCTGGTAAATGGATGCGTAATCACCAAAACAAAAATAAATAATAATATATAAACAAATGATGTGTTAATTGAACACTCTAAATTGTCCCTAGGTTTGACTGAGTGTGAATGGGTGTTCGTCTGTGTGTCCTGCGATTGGCTGGCGAGCGATTCAGGCTGTACCCTGCTTGCCACCTGAAGATAGCCGGAATAGGCTCCAGCATGCCTGCGACTCTCGTGAGGATAAGCAGATCAAATAATGAATGAATGGGTGGATATTTTGGGTGTTATTCAATACAATTCTACCCCCAAATTAATAATGTAGGCTATTTTTTCCATGTCTACTAATTTTTTAATTATTAAATTCTGTCATATTTTATATATCTAAATACTAATAAAATTGTTATTTTATTTTTATTTTTTTTAGTTTACTTAAATTTGAATTTTATTTTTGTAATTGAACTAATTTGGGTTTTGTTTAGCAGATTGACTGTTGACGCAGCAGGATTTCACAAACTATGGGTCATATTACTCTACCAAGAGAAAAAAGAAACTGCCCTAATCTGTTTTATTGATTGTCAATGATAAAAGGGGATTTTTGTTTCATGTTTATTGTGATCCATTTATGACTTTATGTATAGTATGTCCACGATATGTTTTACTAGGTTTGATTGACAGGAATGTTTGTGGAAACTCTGTTTTAGAGGATCATTTTATGTAGATAAATGTGTATGTTAACTAGTCAAATCGCAAAAGGTCACTTGAAGTTTATTCTGCTACAAATCGTGTTATATTTTAAATTGTGATGTTGCGAGCCAAATTATTACGATATTTCAGTTGTTGCTTTCACGTCCTCAGAATGTACAGTGTTTGTAACTGTAGGTTGTATAATGTTTTGTGAAAATAAAGGGAAAAAATAATGTTCATGTTGTGTTTCCAATTACTATTTAATTTGTTTTTTTACATGTCGGAGGCGTCAAGTCCAGACCAGAACATCTCAATCTGGCGCCTCCAGTTTGGACTCCCAACCTTTCAGTCACCGCCATCCTTCTAAAGTTCTAATTTGTCTCCAAACCAAACAGCTCTTGTGATTCTACTTTCCTTTTATTTAGCTGGTCCTCCTCGCAGAGGAATATTTTGTCACAAACTAACCCGAAGACTTTCCTCCACCTTTTCCTCCTGTCCGCACTCCCCATTGCTTTTAACGATGAAGCCCAAATTGAAATCCTACACCTACTTCACCTCTCCTACTGTACTTGTTACCTTACTATTCCTCCATTTTATTTGCTCACAGGTACAAAAAAAATATACTCCAATTTTGGAACTGACCTATGTTTACTTATATAATAACTTCCACTGAGATAATACAAACTTTTGACTCCCACTGCCTTGAGTTATTAACAGAATTTTGGGTGCATGATTTTGCTATTTAGTCGTCAAGTGACCACACAAAAGATCCATCATGTGCATCTTTATTGGGTGTTTTCTTGTAAGACTTGTTAAAGTGTCATAATGCTGCATTGTATCATGGATTTAACGCCCGTTTTGTAAGTGTTTTGGTAAGCACGTTGGGTGAATCCTGTCCCGTTTTTTTCCTTTCTCTATTCCATCTTAATGTTAGTCCAGTCAGACGTCGCCATGTAATGATGTGCTACGCCTCACTTTATTTGAGAGAAGCTTTTTCCTCTACTGGGCGCGTAGCTGGTATCTCACTGAGTACCGAATGTTTGTGAATTTTGGAGTTTCGTCAGAGTTCGTATTTGCGAAAATGTTCAAAAACCTTCGCAGACGTTTACTCATCAGTGAGATGTGACTGAATTCACCAAATGACTAAAGGTCTTACCAGCAGGGGGTGCTAACAGACTATAACGTGGTTTTAATGTTCATTTATTCATTTCATTTTTATTTTTTTAGTTCACGTGGTTTGATTTTCACGAAAAAGATATGTATGTTTTTGTATTAATACAGTACTTTCGGTTGGGTAGAATGGATTATTATGCGGAATATTGCTTTTTTTGTGCGGTTTGCGTTTGGATTTTTATTTTTATTTTTATTTTTTTTGGGGTGGGGGGTAACTGATAAACCACAAAAATAATGATTCCGCCTTACCAAAATATACTTCGAGGGTCTGCGTCATATGCTTGCATTGTAAAACTTCGTACACTGGATGACAAGTGTCGCAATGCCAAAGTAATATGGTTTAGGCTGCTCCATCCCATACTCCTTAGGTTGGAAATGCCTTGGCTTTCTCAGGGTACTCCGATTTCCTCCCACATTCAAAACACATGCTCACTGAAGAATAAATGGTCTCTTGCAAGTACATTCAACTCAATGAACGGTTTAATTGTGTCAAGTTCCTTTTGTTTGATACTTAGTTGAAATAATGTCTTAATAAAGCAGTGGAGAAACAAAGTTGGACATTTCAAGGCAACTAACTTTGATAACATTTGAAGGCAATTGAGCTAAATGTTGTAAGTTTTGCTGTTGTGAAAATTGGCTTTCCTACATTTCACAACACAGAATGCTGTCCCTTTTATTGAACCCCAACAGAAAGAAAACAACTGGCTTGCTTTGTTGCACTGACTAGCATTGTTTCCATGAATGTATTTAACATTTTCCAGATTTGATTATGTTGATGTTTTGGGCCCCAAAATGTATATTTATACAGTGTTTAAATTTGGTATTTTGATTTCTCCAATAAGACTATTCAGTAAACATGATTGATAATTTAATATTATCTTCAACCAGGCCAAATAAATTCTTCTGAGAGACAAAATTATTTTCAATACTATTCCAAATAAAACTGAAATACCAGATGAGCTGTATCAAAATAGGTGAACAACCGTATTAGGACATTTGTAAAATGGGGGAAACAGTTCACATCAACTATTTCTTAAATCTCTATTATATAAATTTAAACTGGATATGCATGGATTTTTTAAATGTGTTTCTCTGACTTTATCCAGGAACACGACATTTTTTTATATATTATTCACAAACACAGTGTAACAAAGTAATCTATAGGAATACCTTTCTGGAACATGCGGTTCATATATATCCGTGGTTCTTTACATGAAATCATGACTTGATGGAAAAGTTTCTCTGCAGGTGTGTGTGCCTCTTGTAGTTTTTGAAAAGCATATACATACATTCGAGGTGATGCGACAATCAACCTGTCATTGACTCCAGCAGTGACGGGAATGTTTGGCATTTTCCAAGAACTAGATTATCACTAAAAAAAATATTTTTTGTTGCAAAAGAGATCTCACCATTCTTTTGAAACCAATATTCCATAAAAAGAGATTTGCGCTCACATTGTGAATGAACGTCTTTGTTTTAGCAAATAAACCTGTTGTGAGTTGGAAAGGTATGCTTTTAGATGAAAGATTTAAAGCAGCTGTTTGATTGTGAATTTGCAGTCATCTGAAGCATGGTTTCTATTATCCATCTTTTATCAGAGCAGTTTATCCTCACAAGGGGCGCGGGAGTGCTGGAGCCTATCCCAACTGCCTTCAGGCTGCAGGCGAGGTTCACCCTGGACTGGTTGCCAGCCAATTGTAGGGCACACATAGACAAACAATCGCACGCGTTCTTAGCTCGTGACAATAATATAGTGTACAATCAACCTATCATGTCTGTCATTCTTTGGGGGATACCGGAGTACTCGGAGAAAATCCACGCAGGCAAGTGGAGAACATGCAAACGCCACACAGGAAGGCTGGAGCTCGGACTCGAGCCCTGAAATGAGAGGCGGACGTGCTTAATCCGTCGCCCACCTTGCCACTCAATCTTTACACAAATGATAACAATATTGAATATTCAATGTTGTCATTCTTTTTGCCATTTTTTAGTGTGTGTGTGTGGGGGGGCAGGGTTGAATACATTATGCCCATAAAACATTAGTTGTCAAATATCCAGAAATGGTTCACCTGTTTTACTTTTTTTAAAATTGTATTTATTGTATTCCATTTTTTTCAATTTACTGCATGTTCGTTGGGATAACTTTAATAGTGAACTTTCGAATCACACATGTAACCAATTTCCTGATATTAAATGATCAGATTTATAGTTACATTTGAATATTGATAATGCGTGATATTGTTGCACTGATTGTTGGCTGAATCAAGAAAGTAAAATGTTGTTTTTTTTTTAAGTTGTCTTAGACCGCCCTCTAGCGCACCGCGGGGGAAGCGTCGCGTGGCATTTCGTTTTGGCGCCGATGGAGGGAGTCACTCGTGAGATCTTTGCTCAAGTCAGACGACGGCACTTCCGGTCGGCATTTTGTTCTACGAGAGGAGGAGAGCCTCTTTCGGCCGATCGCAACAAATCGTCACATTTCTCCCTTTTACGCTCGGAAAAAAACAAGTGGCTCGCCCTCGTCGCACGCGTCAACCGCGACGCTGAAGAAAGGACGTTCGCCTCGCCGAAAAACGTGGAACTAATTCGGCTGCGAGTTGTGTGACGGAAGAAGGAGCAAACCGAGCCCGACCCCGGATTATTGTTGATAGCTAGTGAGCTAGCCACCTAGCTCGAGCGGGGCTAGCTCGGCGAGCCAATCCGAGTTCCTTCTGGAGGAGAAGAAAGGGGGAGCTAGAGATACGGACACAAATCCAGCTAAAACATTCCCCTCCCTTTGGGCGCCACATCCGAAGGTAAATGCACTCATCACCGTGCAGGTCGGTTTTGAATGAATTTCGCACTTATTAAGCAAAACAGGAGTGTTCTGGGGGGGGGCACTCACGACGTCGTTAATCGGCGACCGGGAAGGGAACGGATGCTAGCGGGGCTAGCCGCGCCAGCTAGCTAGGTGTGTTTTCGCTCTTGCCCAGGCGCACGGCCTCGAAGCTGGATGTCACTCGTCGAAGCCCGCGGACCAGATCCCACAGCGGATGCCAACAGCCCCACCGTTTCCTCCCGAAACTCGATGAAGCCCCTCACCTTTTAGCCTCATCGTTTCGCTTCCTTTGCGCGAACGCCACTGCAGTGTTTAATATTATGCTAACTTCATAATATCCTAAGCTAGCCAGCATTAGCCGAACCGAACAAGCCACCGAGTCGTGGGAGAAAACCGATCCGCGGAGTGAGCTCTTTTGCACCGCTTTAGTTATCGCGGTTGGCTTGGGCTTTAGTCAACAACTTAGTGAAAGTAATCACTTGATGCTTGAAAAAAACGGACAATGACGAATTTGGCGTTATCATTTCAACGTGTGCCAATTAAATCCGAATTAATTGTTCGTCGTAGTATATTTGCGTTTGTGGTCTGGCGATGTTGACGATTGCAACCATTCACGGCGCATCTGCTCCCCTTTGTGCCGCTCGCCTGCCTGCCTGTCACTCTCCCAGCTGTCATTTTTAGCCCACGTCCTGCTCGGAGTGGGAGAACCCCACAGACGTGCTACTACGAGTTCATGTTTACTACGCTTCCCCTACCCTGATTATTCTTCGCTTGCTGGTTTTCTCGCTCTTGCTTTTTTCTTGCGCATTGACTCGGCCACTTAACAATTTGCAACACTTGTTGCATTTTATTGCAAGTTGTTCAGATATGTGCGAAAACACCGTTTGGGTTCTTATGCCGCTATAGTGGAAGCTTAAACATTGAAGCACTTTTTGAGTTCTTCTTTTTTGGGGGGCAGGAAATTGCATTAATCAGTTCCGAGTACCAACAATCACTATCTAGTGACTGTTTTTAAGCTTTATAGAACCCTTTTCGTCTTGAGACGTTGAGAATGATACATAGGCGTGTTTTACGGCATTCTTAAATGCCATACCAATTGTAAAGAACAAGTAATTAGATACTGTTTTAGTAAATTAAATCACCCCTGTATGCATAGCTTTCAATGAAGTTGACTTGGTGATCTTTAACTTTCTTAACTGTCATACATGTGTAGAAAAAGTTAGTGAAGCACTGTACTTTATAGTAAAGAAAATGGAAAAACAACAAACATCCTTTGTGTTGTGTGAAACTAAATTGAACACTATATGATAAAACTGAAATCAAATGAATACACTTAAATGGGGAGGGACCCATCGGACACAAGGTGAGCTACTTTATTAAACATCTGCGTTTCACCTCTCAGGGCTTCATAAATTAATACAATTTTGACTATGCCTAGGTCTATTATTTAAGGCAGTCAAATTGATTTATTGAACTTTTTTACTATGTCAAGTGCAGCCCCCCCAAAAAAAGACTGGTACCATTCATAAAACCTAACTGTCATAAGTGTTGAAAAAATGTTGCCCCCCCCCCTTTTTTTTTAAACTAAGAGTAAGCAGTCCTTAATTGCCATGGGTGGAATGTAAAAGAAAATTTAATGTACTGGGGGTCCTTAGTTTACAGTGATACTGAAAAACATGAAAAGGAGGGATGTTAAACACCACTTTTTTCCATACCGATACCAGGACTAGTGCTCAACTTTTGAATAGTCACAGACACGATACCGGATCTGATACCATTCGTATTGTGATATCTAAAATCCCCCAAAAGATATGCCAGATAATTTTAAACATTTACATATCCCATTGTACATTTTCCCTTAAAATTGCATTAAGGTAATGGTAATTTTCTCTTGTGTTTTTTTCATTTGTTTATAAAATACATTATACACATTTTCTCCACCTATATTTTGTGTAAAAAAACAACAATAAAATCAATTTAAATTGTGAAATGAAATAAAACAAATAATCTTATAGCTCGAAAAGTTTTAATCAAAATATTTGGTTGTACGGCTTCTTCTCAAGGAATACATTGCAAAAAAAATACACTGAATACAATTTTGCTTCAAGTAAATTTTAGGAATAGCTGCCATCTAATCAGTGTTTTGGCAAACCAAGTTTAGGCATGGCACAATACCACTTATTCATGACCGATACCATTAATGCAGTATGGAGGATCGTCCGATACCGCTCCGATACCCATCTAATTCTCTTTTTGTCACTCTAAAAGTAGTTAATAATACATGGATATAATTTGCTTGACGCATCGAAAAATGCCACGTGCACTGTATGACTATTCTGGTCTCGTAAAGACAGAAGGAAATCACAATATAGTCATGTGTAACTACTGTTTATTAAAACTTAAATCTCACATTTGTTATAACAGCACTAACAAGGCAGCCCAAGCCGCACCATTCAAAAGTTTGAAATACAATCTAAGTGCTACTAAGTGCACATATTTAAATTGAATAAAACAATCCGAGTGTACAAACAGAAAAGTCACATTACACATCAATGACGCTGCATACTTGCAATAATTAATTTTCTGTGTTATCCATCCCAATCATTTGATGATGATTCAGTTGAGGATATGTATCGGGTTCATAAAATCTATTCCATACAGATCCAGTAATTTTGCCCTGGATCGGATCGTTCCATTCCAATTTGCCGGTGTTTAATTCAATGCGACGTCTCAGTCTGAACACTGGGTGGCACCCACAAAATAACAGCAATGACTTATAAGAAGAATAAGAAATCTGATGTCTTGTGCTAGTGTTTTCCTGAGCTGTTAATATATAAATGCGATATTGAGAAAACTTAAAACACAAACCAAATTTGAATGTTGAATGTCCAGACAGTGGTGATCGAAGGCCTCCACCTGCACTGATTAGAAACTAGATGCTGATGCTAATGCGCACCTCTGACTGTCACGTCAATGATTGGCAAACTTTTCCGTTAACTTGTTGCAAAAGCTCACGCCCTTCCACTGGCGTTATATGACATGCAGTAGCAGCCCAGGTCAGCAGCACTGGTGGCAAGCAACATTCCCTCCAAGACAATGCGTGTGCACTGAAAATGAAAACGAGCACCGACCAACCTAAACAAAGTAGTATTTTTATTTATTTATTTTTTTAAACAAATTGACGCCTTCGTCACGTGAAAATTACATTCCACTCCACTGCAATGTTTATATGAAGTCGATTTTATTGTTCAGGTCTAGTTAGTAATGGATTGTGGCACATTCTGACCTCGGTGCAAATTTGGTTCTCGTTGCTGCCGTTAAAAACAGTACTCTGTCGTAAACTGAGGACACCAGTAGAGTAAAATTAATCACCCCTTGGTTATGACTCAAGCTTTAAAAATCTCCTGTACTATCATGTATGCTTGGGAAACGCCGGCCGCATTGCATCACGCGCACGATGCGTCTGCGACATGTCTGCAACACATGCCGGGCACACGTCAGAAATTTTGGGCGTGTGTAGGATGCAGTGCGCATTCTCTCTCATGATTGGTCCATTATGTCACATCCTGTGATGACAGATAGCGTTCCCCGGCTCGGTTCTGTAAAGGTACTTGATATGTCCCCACTGAGGAGAGCAGCCGGTTGCTGCTGCTGCTGTGAACTAGCTTGGCAGTGGCGTGGATGTTGTATGTCAAGAAGCCTAGATAGGCACGTACCACTTTCGCCACCACCTTCCTTATCGATTTCGCAATGCAATAAAATGCATCATCTCGTCTTCTTGGACCCTTTGTTCTAATCTGCACAATATCCATTGTTGGCGCTATCGCTTTGTTTGTTGCCCGGTGAAGTAAAAACACAGACTGGAATTGGCCAGAACACTTGTGGTGTCCTAGCCATTCTTAGCCGACTTGGAGTTAAACTGCAACATATTTTCAAAACAATGTGTGTGGGTTGCGCACGGGTAAAAAGGTAAACAGTGCGTGGCATCGCCGCATTAACGTTTGCGTGGGCAGTGAACACGCGAGTATGAAGAAGCTTTAAACTACTGTATTTTCACAACCATTGGGCGCACCAAAAGTGCCAATATTTCTCCAAAATGCACAAGGCACCCTATAATACGAAGCGCCTTATGTATGGGTGATTACAGAAACTACAATTACAGAAATGGGTGAGCGTTCTAATGAATCAGCTTCTTTAAACAGATGTGTTTTGAGTTCTGACTTCAAATGAGAGAATGAAACATTGTTACTGAGGTGGGATGGGAGAGCATTCCAGAGGCGAGGACCTGATCAGCTGAATGCTCCGCTCCCCATTGTGGTTCTATGGTCAGATGATACAGGCAAGTGTAATGATGAGGAGGATCTGAGAGTGTGAGAAGGAATGGGAAGATGGAGGGGGTCAGACAGATATGAGGGGGAGAGTTTGTGGACGGCCTTGAATGCCAACAGGAGGGCTTTGAAGTGGATATGTGACTGTATGGGTAGCCAGTGAAGCTGCTGGAGAACAGGAGTGCTGTGGTGCATGGAGGCGGTTCTGGTGATGATGCTGGCAGCTGAATTCTGGACTATTTGTAATTTATGGCGGGCTATGTGGGGGAGGACAAAGAGAAGGGAGTTACAGTAATCAATATGGGAAGTGACAAGGCTTTTGATCAGAATGGCGGTCGAGTCAGGGGCGAGCGAGGGACAGAGAGGATTCATTTTGCTTATTTGGAAATAGGATGGTTGGATCATGTTGTTGATGTGTGATTGAAATGATAATGTGCTATCAAGAATGACAGAGTCTTAACCTGAGGTGAGGGTGTGAGAGAGGAATAATCAGTATTGAGACAAGCTGCTTGTTTTGGTTAGTGTGGATGTGATGCCAATGTAGAGATCTCTGTTTTGTCATTGTTTAGTTTAAGGAAGTTTAGGGTGAACCAGGATTTTATTTCAGCAATGCAAACAGCGAGAGTAGTGGGTTGGAGGGTAAATGAGGGCTTTGTGGAGAGGTAGAGCTGAATGTCATCGGCATAGTGGAAATTAACATTTACGGAAGGTATTGCCTCGTGAAGGAAGGTGGCTGATGAAGAGTAGGGACTATAGGGGACAGAGCCATGGAGCACACCTGTAGTGACTGATTTAAATGATTGAAGCTGAATCAACTGAGTGCGGTCCGAGAGGCAGGATGTGAGCCATTTGATTTGAGTATGGCTATCGCCAATGGATGACAATCTTTTAAGGAGAGTGGAGTGACGGATGGTGTCAAAGGTCGCACTCAGGTTGAGAAGGATGGCGACTTGTCCATAATCAGTTTGCCATGAGAAGATGATTATTGATTTTTATGAGTGCTGTTTCAGTGCAATAATATTGGCGGAAACCAGGCTGGAAATGTTCTTCGAGATTGTTTTGGAACAGATAAGCGTGGAGTTTGAAGGAGTTGGCACCAAACTTAATGCAATGTTGTGGGGATGGCAGAAAGTTTTAGAAGCCTTAGGGACTGTTCCTGTGCCAATAGAATAGTGTATAATGACTGCGATAAGGAGAACCATAGAGGGGATGCAGGATTTAACAAGGTGTGTGGGCAGGAGGTCAAGGCCACAGGTGGGTGGATGGTTGGGGGTTTCAGGATGAGTTCAGTGAGTTCTAATAGTGTGCTTGGGAGAATGAGGTGTGATGGGAGAGAAGGGAAAGTTGTTGACTGTTATTATCCATTTTAGCTGTTAAAAAAAACTGAAAAGAAAAGACACAATTAGAATGTTAAATATCTTGTCATTCTAGTGTATTCAATTAAATATATGTTGAACATTTTACACAATATGCTTATATGTAGTCTGTATGGCCCACAATCTCTGGTTTAAGTGCAATTTATTATTTTTATTTTTTTAACAGATCATAGGAGGATTTGCTTTCATCTGAAATGTCACTGTGTTCTCCTGTGACGGCGCAGCATTCTTCAACCAGGTACGATGATAGTCGCCAGTGCTAATTCATCCTTGTGATTATTCATGATGAAAACATCTCTCGTTTTGTGTTTTGGTTCTGAGAAGGTTGCCGTCAAGTTCAGTATTTTTTCATGTGCTGTGAAAAAGACTGCACTTCTCATCTTTGCATTACACAAAAGTCTGGTAACAATGTCTTGACTCCTACTTTTTGGACAAGAGTTTTTTTGGGCGGGGTAATATTTATATTGTACACCTTTGTTATGTTTTGTGGGCATGCTTTTCTTTTGCACAATTCAATTAAATGAAAATGTTTGGATAAGATTGACATTTTTTCCTGATTAACTGTGAACTTACTTGGAGTTCAAGAACTTAAAGAATAATACAAGATAATCAGATGCGCATATATAATTGATTTCATAATATTCATAACATTGACTGTGCGCTAGGGATGTAAAAATTCATCGAAAATCGATTTAATAGCGATTTAATCTGCTCAAAATATGCATCGACACAAAAAAATAAAAGAATCGATTTGCAATGCAATGTTTATCAGAGCTGCTCACACCTACGCTACTTATTACGATGTACACTTCCCTTTCATAGCAACACATCAGTGATAAACGAGCATTTATAAAGGAAAATTGTTGCGGCTGCTGCCCGATTTAATTGACAATAACATAATTTCTGATATAGCCAGCTGTAGTTAGCATGCACAGGCTCAGGAGATTTGATTTCTGTCACAGATGTACGTCACACATTTTATTCTTTAAACAATAACTTTACAAGGGTAAAAAGTTAACCTCTGTAAATAAAATTAAAAAAAAGGAAACATCGCTTCATGGTGTCTATTTATGTCACATAACTTGTGTATATTCTATTCCCACATTCAAGTTTTTTCTGCTTAGCTCGCAAGTGTTTTCAAAAGTCAAAGAAAAAGTGCAATTTTAATCCTTTGATTAGTCCGGTTCCGCTGTACAGTGCTTAGGCGATTCTCGGTAAATCAAATCCTAAATCCAATTTAATTTCCTCCCTCAGGTGTTAGGAGATGTGAGGACGGGTGTCGTCCATCGGCCCCCCCGATCTACCTGTGTATCAACACACTCCCCCCACCCTCACCTCAAGCATGAATGGGGATATGCCTCATGTTCCCATCACCACTCTTGCTGGGATCGCGAGCCTGACAGACTGTTAGTAACACCCTGTGTTTCCGTTCTCGGCACACCGCTGCTGAATCTCCTTTTGATGAGTACATGACACCTCATTTTGTCATCGTTCATTGCAGTGTTGAACCAGCTTCCCCTTCCCTCCCCCCTCCCGGCTACCACCACTAAGAGCCTTCTATACAATGGGAGGATCGCAGAGGAGGTCACCTGCCTACTGGGCTGCCGGGACGAGAATCTCGCCTCCCAGCTCGCCCATGGCCTCAACCAGGTCTCCACAGAGCACATGTAAGTGGCCATAACAGTGTGTGTATGTGCATTATAAAAGCCGCCCTCTAAACAATCTTAGTTGTATCCTTCCTCTACAACGTCTTATTAGGACTGTCAATGAGCTGAAGCCGATCCCAGCTGACTTTGGGCAAGATGCAGGTTACTCAATAAACTGGTCGCCGTTCATTTGCAATGCACATATACTGTCGTCAAACAAGCATTCACACTGACAATCACACCTGTGGACATTCTAGAGCAGTGGTGTCCAAACTACGGCTCGTTTTTAGTGGCCCGCGGCTTATATTAAAAATACCTTTTGACATGGCCCCCAATGCTCTTTAAAAAAAAAAGTGGTAGAGGTAATTCAGAGTAAGCAACATTAGAAGTGTGCTGGTCAGAAATAGGAGCGGGGGTAAGTAATGGTCATGAACACTCCTACCAATAATAAACTTCTCGATAATCAAAGACACCATTCTTTTAAATAGCTTTTGGTGAATTTGATATTAGATTCATCGACAATTGATTAATTATGACACCACTACTTCACTCCGACCGTTCAATACCGAATCACTTTTCAAGTTTTGTGTTGAGACTATGTATTCATGCCTGTACCCGAAAGTGCAGGTAGGACCAATAGACCCATGCCTAACACAACGTTTATTACATGTGTATAGTCAGCGGTTGAGAAATGAAATATTGCTGAATGATGTACGACACACAAGGCACAACAGATCGTTGTGGGTTGAGCGTTCTGACTAAGTGAGTTTATCTTGGCACTGGGCATACTCCATAGCATTCTCAATAGACACGTGTTATCTTTAGGAGCCAACTGATCCATCGGTTGGCCGATTTGAATGAGCCAATTTGAGCCCTTTTCAAAATAGTCATCAGTGTTTTGCCGGTTAAACTCTAGCAACAATGGTGGATTATTGTTACGGTGGTGCTCCAGAAGCTGCTCAGCATGATATTGTTTTACAGCAAACTCATCTGCTCCTCTGCTCCCACCATCAGCAACATTTGGAGATGGAGAACATCTATGTAAAACATGTTCTCAAATCTGCCGCGTATAGAAACCCCACAAAAAAGTTTCACCTTAGTTTAACAGTTTGTGTGGTGACACACAAATTTCTTGAGATGGTTCTGTGAAATGCAATTCTGTCAAAGTGACATGCAGTTTTTGACATCCCAGGTTTTTATTGTGCTTCACATGAGTCACCACTTCCAAAAGAAAATACAGGAGTAGGAAAAAAAATTATTTAGCATTAAAGGGCAACATATATAAATAATGTTTTGGCATTAAATTCCCTCATTTTGTTTAATATACTGCAAACATGTACGGCCTAAATCTAAAGAGCAATTCATAATTTAATGCTTGTTTGCATGTCTTTGTACTGAAACAATTCTGTAATTCATATATTTTTTGTGTTAAGGTACCAGAAAAGTTTATATTGAAATTTTGTTTAAATTGTCAGTTATCAAAATTTTCCCCTGCCAAATATCAGAAACAAGATCTGCCGAAAAACCTACCTTTACGCGTCACTCGACTGTGGTTTGTCTAGCAAGCATTTTCTTATGATCAGGACAGAAGAGAAGCTTGGTCGCTTGTTTTTTCTGAAAAGTACTGGACAGGTTTCAGCAACGCTTGCAGACAGAAAAAGGTCTGTAAACAGTTTTTTACTCCCTCATCAATGTAATCACCGGTGAAGCTGAAATAAAGATAAAAAGATAAAGATGTCCTTTATTAGTCCCACAATGGGGAAATTTGAGGTGTTACAGCAGCAAAGATATAGATCACAGAGTCGGCGGCGTAATGTAGCCGTTAATGTATAACATTAGCAGCAGACATTCATAAAAAGCATACAAATATACACAGTATAAACGTATCTAAGTGTAAGGAAACACTCCTAATGCCTGTCCATTATACAGAGGGGGAAACGCTGTAATGATAAAAACTACTGGATGATTGAAAATACTGCAATGATAAAAATATTGCAATGATAAAAGTACTGTAATGGTAAGAGTACTGAAATGATAGAAAAGTACTGCATGATAGAAAATACTGCAATGATAAAAGTACTGCAATGATAAAATATACTGCAATGGTAAAAGTACTGTAATAGTAAAAGTACTGCAACGATAGAAAAATACTGCAATGATAAAAGTACTATAATAGTAAAAGTACCGCAATGATAGGAAATACTGCAATGATAAAAGTACTGTAATAGTGAACGTCCTGCAATGGTAGAAATACTGCAGTGATAGAAGTACTGTTATAAGAATACTGTAATGGTAAACAAAATACATCATTGGTCAATATTTAAGTACACCATTGGCTGAAAGTACAGTAGTAGTGTACATTGCATCCTAGGACTGCACAATTGCACTAATGCCCTCCCGTTTGTAGGCCTGACCCAATGTTCTTGTCAAAAAGTCTGACAGCAGTCGGCAGGAAGGAGCGGCGAAATCTCTCGTGTAACAGTCTATCACTGAAGGAGCTGTGGAGTGTTCTCAGAATGTCATTGAGTGGGTGCATTTACACCTGAGATTTGATTGAAAGAAATGCGTTTTCAAACTCTAAACCGGATTAATTTACAACCGTGAGTGGGTGAAAGCGTAACAAGCGTGCACACACATGCAGTGTGTCAATGCAAAAGGTACAAAAGGGCAAATTGCCTTGGGCAGAGCGTTGAACATACCTAAATGTAACTGCTATTTCTCTACATCTCAGTGGTTTAAAAAAATCATGGGTTTCAATTTCTTACCTGCTGATACGTCCTTGTCACACTTACACTGAAATTGGCCAAATCTTTTGTTTTGTATGTTATTGCAGTGAGCTAAAGGACAACCTGGGAAGCGATGAGCCCGAGGGAGACGCGCCACTGCTGCTGCAGACAATGCTGGCCAGAAACCCTGGCATCTTCAGGGAAAAAAGTACTCCCCTCAAAACCGTATAACTTTTCAGTGGTATTGTAAACACAAGGTTCAGCGTCTCAATGAGTCCCCCTCCTTCCTTGAACAGATGTTATGCAGCAGCCGATGGTACAACAGTACAAGATCACCCAAAATTCCATGCATAGTCCGGCCCAGTCGACAAACTTTCAGCCGGCAGCAATTTCTCCCAATCCTTCAAGGTAGGTCAAAACACAAAATTATCTCTTCATCAACCAGTTGAAACAGAATACAAACTATCAAAGTAAAAAAAAAAACTAAATTAACAATTCAATTTGTTTGGGCTTTAAAACAGCAGAAAAATCATTGTGATTGATTATATTCAGAATCATTTACTTTTTTGCCCTAATTTAAAAAAGTTCATGGGTATTTTAAATAATAATAATAATAATAATAAATAATAATGCAATCACAATTTATGTCTATGGAGGCAGCACTTAATACACAACTTCATTTTTATGTAGCATATGCACATAACGAGAAAACAAAACAAACCCAATGCAGCTTTGACAAAATTAAAGGGGTGGCACCCCTGTGAGGGATTGTGTGTGTTTTTCTGCATAACAGTGGTTAATTTTATCCTGGTTAATTGGCATCTGGTTAATTGGAGTCTTGGCAAAGTTTATTATTCCTTGGGTGAAATAACTTGCTGCAAGGGACCTCTATTATGTAAGTTAGAAATGCAGAAGGGGAAAGTTTTTCTTTTTTCTCCCCACCAACCATTTCGCGTATTGTGCCCGGCCCAAACCGTGGTGCTTGATCCGTATGGATCACGGGTCAAAGATGATCCAAGACACCAGTAGTTGGCAGGCACTCTATTTGTATACAAATCAATAATTGTCTTAGGGGATAAATAGTTATCTGAATCTAAAAAAAAAAAATCCTTGAAATTATGTACCCTTACATTATCGTTCTCACATTTGCCCTTTGCATTCCTTTTTCCCTTTTAGTCGTTTCGCGCCCCCTCAGACGGGCTCTAGTAGTCGCTACTTGGGCCAGCAAAGCAGTCCGGTTCCCAGTCCTTACACGCCCCAGAGCCCCGCCCCTGGTTACATCCAGCAGTATCCGCACCAACAACCACCCAGCTACAACCAACATCAACAGATACAGCAAGGTAAGTCTGACATCACTTTTATTATTCTATCAACCACAAGTTCCGTGATTTAATAACTATCCATCACCACCTTTTCATATTGGCAGCAGTCAACCATTTATATTAATGATGACAAGGTAGCATGTGCACGCACTGCAAGCACCACAATAAAAGCCTAATAAGGCATTGCTCATGACCTTTTTAGTCAGGCTTTTATTTGGAAGTTGACACTCAGTGTGGTGGCGGCGACTTAACATAATGCTTAATATGAACAATCGTTGTGGTTCCTGGCTTGACTTCGATTTGTGTTGTGTCTGTAAACACGAAAAGTGGGACTGAATCTTCTTCATGCAAATGAGGATATTTCTCTGTGGGGTTATTTGGTTATGTTGGTTCCATACGATGCGATTTAATCATTTTGACATCAGTACTAGATGCATTTTACAAAAGCATGCTCACTGCTAATTGTGCTCGTGTCATTTACGTGAAGTCTCTATTTGAGTTATCCGGTCACAGGTTCAATAGGTATGGCACCGCACATTACATTTTTACGAATTGCATAAACTTGCTTCTGGTGATTTCACAGGGTAATACTAAAGGTTTTCACAACTCAATAATATGATGTTTGTTTTCTCAAAGTGTCTGTGGCCAGTCCGATGGTTCCGGGAAGTATACGAAACATCCACGAAGGCAAGGTATCAGGGCCGATGGCCAACGCTGCCAACCACCACTCAGACAGACACGGCACTGAAGACTACCTAAACATTGTGCACCGGCTGGGCAGTGAGGTACAACAAACTGTTAAAATGAACTTTTCGGTTCCAATAGATGTTTTTGAATGAACCAGAAAGAAAAAGTACCATATTATACAGACTAAAAGCTGCGACATTTTTTCCCGCTCTTTAAACCTTGCTGCTTTTAATGCAATGCAGTTTATCAATTTTTTTTTTAGTGATCTTCAAGCCATCAATCTATTCACCCAAAGTCTGTATGCATAGCAATGTCTGGTTGTTTAAGGAAGAATCTTGAGTTGTATTTTGTGCGTGTGCATGTGTGTGTGAATGAGATACATCGAAAATCTATTTAAACTTCTTAAAATATGCATCAATGTAAAACATAATAAAATCGATTTGCAATGCGCTGTTAACCATAGCCGCTCTCATGTCTCTGCTATAAACTCCATACGCACATTCCGTTTATTACTTGACTTGACACTAAAGATAGAGGAGCACAACATTGTGGCCTGCACATGACTACCTAATTGCTAATTACCTGAGATGCCGACATCCCACTTAATGTAAGATCATCTTACTGCTCAGGGAACTCATTTAAAATGTGTGATAATACTCTACACCAGTGGTCACCAACATTGTGCCCGCCGGCACCAGGTAGCCACGAGGGACTACATGAGTAGCTGTGGGCCTGTTAAAATAAGGAATATGGTTTTCTCCAATAGATGACCCACCTTTGACTACTTTGAAGACATTTGTGGTTTACTGAAATGAAGCGAGAACTAGGTGTCTCTTAGGGGGATAAAGGCTGGGTTGTACAAATGCATTATTTTGTCACTTTATATAGTCATCCCCTAAAGCCCCATCCCGCCCTTATTGGAGACTCCTTATTTATCCCTCTACATTCAGACTGCAATTGAATGGTGCTTGTGCAAAGCCAAATCAAAGTTTATCAAAAGTTGCTAGATTTGTAGCTAAATGCCTTTTTGGAGACTTCTCTAAAGGCATTTGATCGGTCGGCAACACTATCATCAAGGAACTGTTCATTTATAGGTGGAGAAAATCTGTCTCGGGTGGTTAATGTTAACTTTCCCCATCGTTATGTAATAGTGATTGTTTGTATACAAACACTTTAAATCTGCCTTATGTATGTTTTACTCAGGAGGGTGACTCTGCCTTGAGAAATCCAACGTTCCCTCTGAGGTCACCGCAGTCTGGCTGCTCCCCCGCAGCGGGTGAAGTGACCCCCAAACGTAATGAATTGTTTTCTATAAGACAAGCATTGCTCGCATGTGGGATTCAAATGTTTATTCTGTTGGCATGGGGTCCCCCCTTTTTTTTTTTTTTTTTTTTAAATTTTGTCCTACCGCCCCCACAGCGGGTTCCCGTCCCCCACTGATTCTGCAGTCGCCGCCACCGTATGCGCCGTCGCCAAGGGATGGGGTACTTGACCAGAAACAACAGCTCCAGCAACGCAAGAAGATTCCTGTCGTAAAAGAAGAGAAAGACATGTACGACATTGTCAGCTCGCCAAACAAGGACTCCACCAAACTCACGCTCAAGTTGTCCCGAGTCAAGTCGAATGAGTCTGATCCACCAGGTAGGCAAGCACACACTAAATCTGAACAATATTTAAGAAATTAGCAGACTAATCGCTGCCTTGTTTTTCAGGTGACATTGTGCCAGGCATGGACCATAACTCTGACAATATGGAGGCGGAACTGGGCTTCCAGCAGGTGCCTGTTCTCCAGCAGAACCTGGGAGCCCGCCACCAGCAGGCCGGGGGTGGCGCTGGTCTCCAGCCTTCAAGTTCCCCTTATGACGAGGTGGAGCTCGACGCCCTGGCTGAAATCGAGCGGATAGAGCGCGAGGCGGCAAGCGAAAAGTGTTCTAAGGAAGTCCAAGATAAAGGTGCAGCGGGGGGTTCACTAATAAATAAATGAATATATATATATATATATATATATATATATATATATATATATATATATATATTCAGTTATTTATTTATATATTTATTATAATATATTATATATTATATATATTTATTAAATATATATATATATATATATTAATTAGGGCTGGCAAAATTAAAGCATTAACTCAAGATTAATTTTTAAAAAAATTCCCGCTATTAAATATTTTAACTCAGTTTTATTCAGCACCTCATCTCAGAACAAAACACCCTGCTTAAGTTACCACCGGGCCTTGCAAACCAACAATGCTGGAGTGTGGTGCTTAGAACTAAATGTACTGTAGATATTTTGAGAATTGTTTCTAAGAAAAGTTCCTGGAAATATGACTCAATTTCAATCGGATTCAAGGATCAAAGAAAGCTATTAGAACAGTTTATGATTTAAAATACACTCAATATTTGGTGATTTTACATTCATTACATGATATTATTCAAGTAAATACCCGTTAAAAGCTTCACAAAAAACGGTAATAGAAAAAATGCGATTAATCACAATTCCTGTATTTTTTTGGCGATTCATTAGTTAAAATTTTTTTATTGCTTGCCAGCACTATATATATATATATATATATATATATATATATATATATATATATATATATATATATATATATATTAATTAATTAATCAATCATGGAATCTAAAATGTTTTTGTTTTTTGTTTTGTTTTTAAACAGACAAGCCACTGAAAAAAAGGAGACAAGACTCCTTCCCATTGGAGCCAGGTGCCGGAGGACCCGGTGGTCCCACAGGGGCCCCAGGAAGTGGACCGGCCGGAGGTGGCAATGCTGGCAAACTGACACCGCAGGAGGCCACGGCAGCAGGGAACGGTGCCAGTCGTCCTCCCCTTATGGTGAGCATCGACCTCCAGCAGGCAGGGAGAGCTGACGGCCAGCTTGATCCCTGTCTGGCTGCCCCTGTCCCAGCCCTAGAAGCCCAACGCTGGCCTGAAGAACCGGCTAGCGGGCCCGCTGCCGTAGAAGGTTCTGACACCGCCTCGCGTTTGAAACCGGAACTACGACCGGAGGTCATCAAGAACAGGGTTGATAAACATGACGGCAGAGGAGACACTCTGGAGTCGTCCAAACACAGACACGATGACAAGTCTTCAGACAGGCGGGCGGAGATGCCAAAGTCGTCGGGCCGAGGGGAACACGGATGGGACAGGGACAGGGTATCTGACAAAGATAGGAGACATCGGAGCGAAAGCGGCAAGGCCCTATCAAGAAGTGACCGAGATAGGTCCGGCTTTCGGGCGTGTTCCGTCGGAGAACCTGGTCGTAGCAGCCATAGGCAAGACGGTCTGAAGCCGGCAGTCGCTCCCTCCGGCGCTAAGTTTCCAGATTCTTTCCCCGCTCACCTCCTGGGAGGACAAAGTGGTGCACTGAAGAACTTCCAGATCCCTAAGGTGATCTGGATCGACCCAAACAGCAGTAGCTACCAATCATTCAGTTGTCACTGCCTGCAATCTCACTAAATCATGCCACCGCTCTCCCTTGTTTTCACATTAGTCTTCCCATTTTTAATGGTTTGATTTGTATTGGGGGTTATTTTTAATGCATTAATCTGTCCACGCCATTTTTAAAATAGCTGTTTTGTGTTTTAATAAAATTGAGCATCCAGTGTATAGCTATGAGCAACAAAGCGCAAATCTTAAAAAAATACTCCACTGAAGTTCCTCAAACGTTATCAAAGCACGGGTGGAGAACCTATGGCCCGTGGACCACACTTGACTATTTCAAAGCTTTACTTTTTGTCATAGCAAATAGCATAGCATAGTTGGACTGGAGTATTCCTTTAAGTATTTGTCACTAGAACTGAATTAAAAACTAACATCAGAGTTGCTTAGTTCATCAGTGTGCACCATTGACACTAGAGCTGTGCAATATGGACAAAAGATGACACCCTGATATCGGTCATTTTGCATTCCCATAATCATAGACGTATATTATATAAGAGACATAAATAATAATATTTATTTAAAATTATAATAAATGAATAGCATTTTTTGTCATCTTTTCTCGGTTTATTTATAAAATCCATATTGTTCATAAACACTATTAAATTAATATAATATTCATAAATCTAAAATGAAACTCAACTATCCAGTGACTAAATAAATAACAGTTAAAAATGTCTTGTAGTGCAACCACTTTTTATGGTATGCAGCAAAGTGAAAAGAATTCAAATAAATTAAACACGGTGCTTCAAGTAGCATTCAAGTATGTTTACAAATTATTATTTGGCAGAGGAGACGAAATTACAGTATTCCCTCAGTGGTGACACGTTAAATCTATTAAACTGAACAACTGATGATTATAAGGTACAATAGATGTTTTGCATCGCATGACCAATATATATTGTTATATTGTACAGCTCTAATTGACACTGTACCATTTCATATTTTTGTATGCAAAATCCAAACTATTTTTTTTTTTTTAGATCAATTGGTAGACCAACACTGTGGAGCATCCCTAACTGCTTCCTCTTCTTTCAGATCAAGCGCGACAAGTATTGTGGTGTTCAAGTCGAAAGTCAAGTGTGGGGCCAGCCAAAGGTGAAACTGGAGCGGCTGGGTCTTGTGCAGGACTTTGAGAAGAGGCCCAAGCCTGTGGTTGTTTTGAAAAAGCTCTCGGTGGACCAGATCCAAAGAATCATTCGTCACAGCAAGTCCGTAAAGAACCGGTTCTCCTCGGGAAAATCTGGCAAAAGTAAGAAAGCGGTCAATGACTACTCATCAATTGGTTCTATCGCGTCCTCCTCTATTCCATTTAAGAAGATCTTTTCTTCTGTCCAGGTGGCATGGACCCGGCCGTTTTGAAAGAACTGCCCCCTGAGTTGCTTGCTGAGATTGAGTCGACCATGCCCCTCTGCGAACGAGTCAAGATGAACAAGAGGAAACGGAGTACGATCAACGAGAAGCCCAAATACGCGGAGGTCAGCTCGGATGACGATGCAAACGGCGAATGTGAGTCAATCATCTGGATTCTTCTTCCTTGAAAGCATAGTAGCCGTTTGTCTAAGTATTTTTAAATACATAAAGGACGCCAAAGATTTTAGTGACTTAAAAAAAATATGCATAAACTCACCAGAGCTACAATTTATCTAGCTGTTTTTGCCCTGATCCCCGATTACCTGATCGGCCCCAATCTCTTGGTCAGAATCGGGACATCGCTAGTCTTAGGTACATGTTCTTGAATGTCCATAGCCGCAAGGAAGCGCCAACGTCGTGATAAAGACAGGACTTGGGACTTTGAGGAAAGAGAGCGTCGGATCTCAGGCGAACATCGGAGAAGTGGTTTCAAAGAAGGCCGGCGAGGTTCGGGCAGCCGCTACCGGGACTCCTCGGAAGACGAATCCCCACCTCCCAGCATGAGCGATGGTCTGTTTTCCCTTGCGTCATGTTTGTCCCCTTGTATGGCTCGGCTAATTTTGTCTTTACTAATGAGACCAACTAACAATTATTCTTGTTCAGTTGCCAGGAAATTGAAGATGAAGGAGAAGCAGAAGAAGCGGAAAGCGTACGAACCCAAACTCACACAAGAGGAGCTTATGGACTCATCCACGTTCAAGAGGTTTTTAACCAGCATAGACAACATTCTGGAGAACCTGGAGGATATTGATTTCACCACCATGGGTAAAGTATCAGAGAGCTGACTGAGTCAATACAGTGTAGAAGCTCTTCTTTAATTTGCTCTCACTAAGTGGGTTGTGTCCAGCAGCAGACGATGATGAGATACCTCAGGAATTGCTACTTGGGAAACACCAATTAAACGAACTGGGCAGCGAATCTGCCAAAATCAAAGCCATGGGCATCACCGGCAGGGTACTCATAACTTTAGTTGATTTGAGCTACATTAGTTGGTGAATCACATTACTCTATTTTTAGTGTTTTTTTTTTTTTCCTTCATTTAGATCCCATCCGACAAGCTGGTTAAGCTGCTTAACATACTAGAAAAAAACATTCAGGATGGAGCCAAACTCTCCACCATGATCAACCACGTAAGTCCCCACTTCGTAGACTTACTATGTACTGTATAACCTCATCTTGGCCTCCACACTACTAATGACTCAGTTTGTTTCTGAGTCCCCCAAATACTGTACATAGACACAAAAGAAAATAACACCTGGTTAGAGACAGAAAAAAAAAGTTTCCCCACGTAATCTCAGGACCACGATGCCGAAGATGAGGAGCGGCTGTGGAGGGACCTCATCATGGAGCGAGTGACCAAGTCAGCCGACGCCTGCCTCACGGCTCTGAACATCATGACGTCAGCGCACATGCCGAAGGCCGTCTACATTGAGGACGTCATCGAGCGGGTGCTGCAATACACCAAGTTCCATCTGCAGAACACACTCTACCCACAGTACGACCCCGTCTACAGGGTGGACCCGCACGGCGGTGAGGATTGAACTGTTGCCATCTGGAGAGAAATAGTTCTGTCTCTCGCTCTCGCTCTCTGTGTCTCTCTCTCTGTCTCTTTCTCTCTCTATGTCTTTGTCTGTCTGTCTGTCTCTCACCCTGTTTGTCTGTGTCGCTCTGTCTCTTTCTCTCGGTCTGTCACTCTGTCTTTCTGTCTCGATTTAATCTTATCTAATCTATCTAATCGTTGATTTAGGTGTCTTGTTGAGCTCCAAGGCGAAGCGTGCCAAATGTTCCACACACAAGCAACGCGTCATCATCATGCTGTACAACAAAGTGTGCGACATCGTAAGCAACATCTCCGAGCTCCTCGAGATCCAACTGCTCACAGACACCACCATCCTCCAGGTAAAGAGCTCGAGATAAATTGTGCTTTCTTGTCTGGGTACATACAATGGAACCTCAAACGTTAAAGTATTCAAGGGACACTAAAAATCCATTTGATCCATCTCAGCTAATGCACGGAGGTTGAAAAAGAAACACTGTTTTAAGGCATTAGCCTCTAAATGACGTCCCCATTCTTTATCCTATTTTCAAAAGGTTTGTATCATCAGAAAACATGCTGATTACTGAACCTGACAGCGCATCTTAATAATGTCAGTCATTCTTAAGTCCAAACTTAAATTGGTGAATACTCTACACAAAATATGCATAAAAATTATATTATTTGCACATCGGATTGTTAAAATAAACCGTAATGAATAAACGTAGCAGAGCATGGAGACGTTTTTAGTTGATAGAATTCATGAAATTGTTGTTGGAACTAGTGCCATTGGTGTTAACACAGCAAATCTCCATGGGTATATATTTGTAATCTTTTAGGCAATTATTTTGTTTACTATAAATGTCAGGAAGTGTTGTTTTACATTTGTTTTCAGAATATACACAAATTTAAGTTTGAAGATATTGATGAACCACACATTTGTGTGACCTTTGATGTACAAATTGGTGCATACGCACGGTTAGTGAATGACACCCATATTGAGCCCCAAACCCACCAAAAGAAAGAGTAGGTTCAACTTTTACCAAAATAGTTTGTTTCCAGCTTTTCAGGAGTAGGATGGGATGGGGTAATTTCACCCAAAACACCTGTTTCTTAACAAAATGCGCAGAAAACAAGCTTTTTGTGAGAAGAACTTTAAAAGAAAAAATAATGGACCTGGTAAGCAGCGATTTACCCCTTAATCTTTATCTTCAACTCAAAAGCTATGCTGCTCTCAAACACAAAAGTGGTGCAGCGCTGCATCAACAGTTTGCTAGTCATTACAATGTTTTACAAATCTGCATTTTATAGACTAGCTAAGCGAGATCCTCTTCTGCGCCTACCTTGTTAAAAATGTACTCGTATACAGTTGGGTTTATAAATGTTGGCACTGACACAATTCTCATCATTTTGACTCAAAATATCACCACAATTAAATGAAATGAGCAAGTTGTGTTTTAACTGCAGACTTTCAAGTTTAATTTGCGGGTATTTACATTAAGATCAGGCGAGCGGTGACAGGAATGACAACCGTTTGTACATATATATGCCTCCCACTCTTCAAGAGACAGAAGGTCATAAGGAAATTGACAACCACAAATCAAACTTTTACTTTTTTGTATTCGGTTGCGAATCCTTTGAAGTCAATAACAGGTTGTAGTATGGAAGACAAAGACATCCCCAGATGTTGGAGTTTATGCTTGTTGATGCTCTGCCCGTCCTCTACTACAACTGTCTTCAGTTCCTGCTTGTTCTTACACTATATTAATAATACATTTTCTGTTGTTTTTACTTCATTTTTGTTGTACCCTCCCTCAGGTTTCTTCGATGGGAATCACTCCATTCTTTGTGGAAAATGTCAGCGAGCTGCAGCTGTGCGCTATTAAACTGGTTACAGCGGTAAGTGTTTTGACATTTACCCAAAAACAACACTCAAAATTCACAAGTGCAAAACTGTTCAAACGCTACACTTTAACATTTCTCCTTTCCAGGTGTTCTCGCGTTACGAGAAGCACCGGCAGCTCATTCTGGAGGAGATCTTCACATCACTGGCCAGGCTGCCCACCAGCAAACGCTCCCTCAGGAACTTCCGGTATGATGAGATACATTGACAGAAAGTAATGTGAGGCTGCGATACTGATCCTTGCCGCCATACTCTTTCAAGGTTGAACAGCTCTGACCAAGATGGAGAACCCATGTACATCCAAATGGTGACTGCCTTGGTGTTGCAGCTCATTCAGTGCGTGGTCCACCTACCCAATGACAAAGACACTTTAGAGGAACATGACAACAAGGTAGGAGAAATGACACACATTCCTACCGGCTTGAAACATAGTACAAGCATGTTCATTGTATTTATTTTCAGGTGGACCAAGATGTGTTGATTACAAACTCATATGAGACGGCAATGCGAACAGCCCAGAACTTCCTCTCAGTATTCCTCAAAAAGTAAGCAACTCCTTTTTCATAGTTTTTGGTTCGAATGATGGTGTTATATACATGATTATAGTGGGACCTGCCAAGTGGAACATCCCCGAATCTCGTTCAATGTTCTTGGTAGACTCTCCTCTAACTTACAATCGAAGCATGTCTCGCTCTCCTGCGTGTGGGACTGTGGAACCACTGTGAATGTGGATAGCCTCGATGCTATGAGCTCAGATCGCATGCCAGCGAGCGTTAAAGGGGCACTTCACTGAGAATAACATTGGCACTTATATAATAGCTTTGTGTGGGAAAATGCTCCCCCCCTAAAAGTCTCTTTAGTGATTTGAGTATTTTTTTGTGATGAGATTTTGGAGAAATTGGCACACCCCTTTTGGAGCTTGGCTTATTTTTTTCCTGTTTCAGCGTCTACGTCACAGTAGGGAGGCAAGCAACAGCATCATCTATGTACCTCTGCTCACTTCCACAGTTCCTCTTTCTCGTGTAAATCGGCCATGGAGAGGTCAATCTTTTGGATATGTTGAAGTGGTTATTGGTCGGGATGTCCACATTATTTTTTTTTGCCAATTGATCAAAGTTTTTGGACTCTATAAGCAAGGAAAGTACAATGATTTCCAATTGGGAGTTTGTAATCTGTACCTTTACTGACTCTCGGCAGACCATGGGGAGAGCGGACGGGGGCGTGGCCACATTCCTCATTAAAAGTTGTCACTTATTTCCTAATTTTTCCAAAATTGATAGATTAAAAATAAATAACTAATTTCAGTTTCCTGATTAAAAAATTTACAAACTGAGCTTGTTCGTGAAAAATGGGCCATCTTGGGTCTTGTCCTCCTTTAAGCAACAACCAACTAATTACAATAAACTACTAGTATCTAATAAAATCTCGAGTGTTATTGGTATGAAAATCAATTTGTCACGGCATTCAGAAGCAACCCTACTGTATTGTACTGCCTGGCTTCTAGCATTATTGTTTGGTCTGACAGCCAGTTCTCCAGTGAGCGTTTTAACCCACAACTCAAACCACGTAACTGTAGCAAAGTAGAGAACAACCGATAAAATCGCGCATGTCACTACTATGAAACACAAATATACATTTATATTTATCTTTCCCGCTTCTTCTCGTTCGTTGATGTCATTTCTGCAGCCATTGTATTTGTCGCCATTGGGGCGTGTGTAGAATCTTGGGAGGTCTTGGTCTGACTTGGTGCTGAAGGGACATAGACTCCATTGTTGGTGGCCCTCCTCTACCCCTAAAGTTTACGTAGAATTGGGACACGTCTTGCTTGTAGTGAACGTGCATTTCAAGGGGGAAGGGACAAAACGCGGGTAAGAGGTCATATTGGGATTGGATTAGGATGTCTGCCTCACACCCTCCCGCTAACTATCGAAAATGAATCGATGGTTGAATTGTTCCACTACCGAAGCACCTTTGGATATTCCATTTTCAAAATTCTGATTAGGCTTTCTTACACTTTCCATTTGTGGTCTCATAGTGTGTTTCCCGTATTCTCCCTCAGATGTGGCAGTAAGCAAGGAGAGGAAGACTACCGGCCGCTGTTTGAGAACTTTGTCCAGGACCTGCTCTCTACGGTTAACAAACCAGAGTGGCCTGCCGCCGAGCTGCTACTCAGTCTGCTCGGCAGACTCCTGGTTAGTGTCATCCATTTTTCGGTTAAATGTTTTCGGCCTTCTTATAGGGGATCCTCTGAGGTTCTTTTACTGTTGTTGTTGTTATTGTAGAATTACATGGCAGGCGTACTGAAATTGTCTCATGGACCTTGTTCGCTGCTTGTGTCTCATGCATGGATGCACGCACGAATTGTCAAGTGTAATTCAGCTGTTTACTTACAGGATGAATTGCTGCATCCTTCATGTTTTTATGGGCACTTGCCTTTGTATTCGCACTCTGGGATCCCACTTACTTACTTTCTATTTTAACTTTGTCGCAATGAAATACACCCCCACACCCCCAGCGCCACTCTTGCTCGTCATTGTAATGCAAGGCTTACATGATAAACGTTATATACTTTATTGCTATTTGAAATTTTCAGCGTAGTGTGGGTAAGGGTTTATTTGGGTTTGACAATGTCGCCACTGCATGCACCAAATACATGGTTCCACTCCAGTAACTGGCAAGTGTAATTGGCATCTTGAAGGTGAAGTTCTGTCACCATGAGTGAATATACAATTTTATGTTGTATTCATGGTGGGTAATATATGCTTTTCCATTCACACTCACTTTTTTAGACTTGAGACTCAACAAGTAGCCATTCGCATTGTCCCGCCACTCAATGCCCCTCCCCCCTGTCCCTATTTCAGTGAGTCTGATAAAAGAGGCTGTCGTGTTTTCACTAAAGAATGCCACAGACACCCTGGTCTTGTTTTCCTTTCTTCTTCTTTTTTTAAGAATGGATATAGGCTGATTTTTTTTATTTATTCTTGCTCTTTGTTGCACCATAACAGTACCCAGCAAACATTATGTTTGATTTTCACCAGGTCCACCAGTTCAGCAACAAGCAGACAGAGATGGCACTCAGAGTGGCTTCTCTAGACTACCTCGGCACTGTGGCCGCTCGTCTGAGGAAGGACGCAGTCACCAGCAGGATGGACCAGCGCTCGATTGATCGTATTCTACAACAGGTTCAACAACTCTATATCTGTTACTGTTGGACTGTTGGAAGTTCAATATTTATTCCTGTGATCTTTCTGCAGTCTCAGGGTGGTGATGAAACTCAGCAGCTGCAAAAGGCTCTTTTGGACTATTTGGAAGAGAATGCTGATACAGATGCCTCCTTAGTGGTGAGTTTAAATTTGCATCAAACATGGCCTCAAACAGTTTTCGGTTGGATCCAGCCTTCCTTTCCGACATTGAAAAATTATCTATGGATATCTTACATCATGAACAGAGAAGAAATTACATTTCTGTGTTTCTTTTTCATATTAACCTTCCCTTGCTCATTGAGTTGAACCTGAATATATTAGTGAGGTATTGCAGTTGTTGAACAATATCTACTAATTAGTTATGTGTATTTCATAGAGTTACATATTAGTACTACTTTCTTATTTGTAGATAGTTTACCACTGATATAATTTAAACATTTTTTAGGGCTATGTAAATGAATTTTTTCCCTCAAGGTTCTGTACAGAACCACCCCGTAATGACATCATCAAAAAACTTCAAAATCTTTTTGCAAGGTTCTTAAAAATTAAATAACTTAGAAATCACATGTACATAAGTATTCCCAGCTTTAATATGTTTTCATTTGTGTTCTAATTTCCCGCTAATTCATATTACACCATATGGAAAGTGCTTTGTTACAGCTCCAGCTGTTGTGTAATGCGCTAAATATATAAAGTTGGATTGCATTGTATTTTGCCATCAAGTTTAAAATTGAGTTCAGGCACAATTTTTTCTACTGATTATCCTTTAGAGTAGGGGTGGGCAAACTTTTTGATTGGCGGGCCACAGTGGGTTCTAAAATTTGACAGAGGGGCTGGATCAGTAGCAGATGGGTGGAGTGTTTTTATAACTTCACCTCATCTGAGAAAAAAAAATACATTTAATTTTAAATGAAAGTGAACAAAAGCATTACAACAATATACATGTCTTCGAAAAACCACAGTATTTAGAACTTAAAACATTAACAAGGTTTATTTTTTCAAGTTCAGCAAGCTGGATTAAAACGTTTTAACGGGCCGCATGTGGCCCCCGGGCCGTAGTTTGCCTACGCCTGCTATTGAGGTTGCTAGAGTTAAACTGGAGTAAAACTTTGGTAAATTCTTTGGACGTGATTTGGAAAGGCATACACCTGTCTATATAAGGTTCCACTGGTGGCCAAGATCCCTATGGTCACACTCTCAGTGCTCCAGTCGTGCTCTCTGGGGAGAGGAGAAGCTTCCAGAAGGACAACAATCTGAAGACCTGAAGGATTCTCAGTCCATGAGAGAGAAAATTCTCTGGCCATTGACCCATTAACCTACCATGAATATCTTCAGAATTTGGGAGGTAACTGTAGCACCCGGAAAAAACACACGGGCATAGGGAGAACATGCAAACTCCACACAGGAAGGCTGGAGACGCAATCGAACCCTTCACCTCTGAACTGTGAGGCGACGTGCTAACCAGTCTTCCACCGTGCTACCCGTTTTAGTATTAATTCTCAAATTTTTAATTATGAGATGTTTTGTGTGGAACTTTGAGGAAAGATGTATTTTTTCCATTTTGGGTTTTGAATACTTTGCAGCTGCACTGCTGTATCTAAAAAGTCTGAGAAAATGAGGCAAACTTTGCTTTGCAGTTTGCAAGAAAGTTCTATATCGCCCAGTGGTTCCGGGACGCCACAACGGAGGCAGAGAAGTCCATGCGGAATCAGAACCCGAAAGAGGATGACTCGTCAGACGGACCGCAACATGCCAAGGAGATGGAAACCACGGGTGAGATCATGCAGCGCGCTGAGAAGCGCAAGAAGTTCCTGCGCAACATTATCAAGACCACGCCGGCTCATTTTGCCACGCTCAAGTAAGCACGCATCTCACTTGTGATGTCATTTTTTTCTCTTTTTTTTTTTTTTTGCTGCATGTTAGTCTTGTAACATTTTCTGCTCCACTCTCCAAGGATGAACTCCGACACTGTGGACTACGAGGACTCCTGTCTGATTGTGCGTTATTTGGCCTCCATGAGGCCGTTTGCACAAAGCTTTGATATTTATTTAACACAGGTAATCAATGAACACTCCTACCCTGTCTATTTTCACCATGTTTATATTTTATATCCACTTCATAGGTAGTGCAAATAGTCCACCTTGAGCAAATTTGACTATGATAATTATTGGGGGGAACCTGTGCAATGCATCAGATTCATAGTCATCCATTTTATGTATTTAGAACATTATGATCCATATACTATACACCTAACGGTATAAATTTTGTGGACCTTAATAATCACTGCCACCATGAATGAATTGATTACTGGGCAATATTTCAATAAACATTTTTACATTCTTAATTGGCATTCACATGTAAAAAAAAAACTGTTGAATAGTATAAAATCTAATCTCACCCTGTGAATGACGCTTGGAGAGGGAATAGAAAGGTGTTTGCAGAGTGCGCCTGTCACATAGTGATGATTTAATTGGTATTGTTGTAAATATCAATTTCCGACTCTGGTGGTCATCAGGTTCGCTCTTTTCTGTTATGCTTCATAAAAAGATGCTTACTGAGCTGAAGTGTCATGAGCATTGCTGACACATCACCCAGAGGTTCTATTGCACAATATCAATGAATCTTGCAACGTGGAATACATTATTGCCTTTGAATTAACATTGTTGTATTGATTTGTATCTGTGTTTTTATTATTATTATTATTATTTTTTCTTTTTTAAATTTAGATATTGCGAGTCCTTGGAGAAAGTGCCATAGCCGTGAGGACTAAAGCCATGAAGTGTCTGTCGGAGGTGGTGGCTGTGGACCCCAGCATCCTGGCAAGGGTACTTGTCTATGTTCCTGTTGAAGACCACCTCCCCTTTTACTTTTCTTCCTTTGTCATGTTGTAAAGTAACTCAAGTTTCTCTGCTCGTGCAGTCTGACATGCAGCGTGGAGTTCACGGCCGCTTGATGGACAATTCCACGAGTGTGAGAGAGGCAGCCGTGGAGCTGCTGGGCAAGTTTGTGCTTAGCAGACCGCAGCTCACAGAGCAGTACTATGACATGCTCATAGAGAGGATCCTGGTAAGTATTAGCTCACTAGGGGGTGCAAGCATTTGTATTTATGGGACATTTTCATTGATTTCATTCAGAGTTGGGATTTTAATGTTTGAATGTTCCTGGACAGAACTTTAAAAATGGGAAAATTTGGATCAATTGTTCAGAAGTGAATTTCCGTTGGTAAGCAGCTCTGTAAGATGGGGTCCAGAATTTTGGTGCAACTAACATTGGCGCTGGTGCAACCAAGAAAAAAAATTGGGCACACCGCTGCAACCGGTACAAAAGTAAAGTCTAAAGCACTTGTACGTAAATGAAAGTATGACACCAGAGCGCTTGCTTGCTTGCTAGCTCTTGCTGAGAACAAGATTGCTCCCTTTATATGGTAAATACCTGATTTAATTTCTAATCTCATCAGGACCGTCATAAAGCAAGTATCCCATTTATTTGAATCTGGTGCAATGATATTACCGCCACCCCACACCTTTTTTTTAAAATACAAGTTTGTGGTACACATGGATATAAAGAAACTAACACACGTTATTATTGTAGCAGAATGTATTTGCTTTGTTTCAAACGCACTCCTCCCAATCTTCTTCCAGGATCTGGAAGTGTTACATTGATATTGTTATGCCTGTTGTCATGGAAATCAATCGGGTTCATGTGGAGTTCACCTTCTATTGCAGTCCTCCACTGCCACCTAGTGTTAAAAATATGGTGCAACACACCACTCTCTTAACAGCAGTTGAATTACCCTGTTATTTGCAAAGTGCGTCAGCGGGGTTATCATAATCCATTGTGTGCCCCGCAGGACACAGGTATAAGCGTAAGGAAGCGAGTGATTAAGATCCTGAGAGACATTTGTTTGGAGCAGCCCACCTTTATTAAAATCACAGAGATGTGCGTCAGAATGATTCGCAGGGTCAATGATGAGGAAGGAATCAAGGTAGGCTCACTCCATTGTTTTGAGTTGTGAACATTCTTTTCAAAATAAATATATGCAATTCACACTTGATGTCTTTTTTTTCATAGAAATTAGTGAATGAGACATTCCAGAAGTTATGGTTCACGCCAACGCCAGCCCACGACAAGGAGACCATGACCAGAAAGATCCTCAACATCACTGATGTAGTCGCGGCCTGTCGAGACACCGGCTATGACTGGTTTGAGCAGCTTCTTTCCAATGTAAGTGGTGTTGTGGCCAGAGCTTGGCGCATTGCACAACTATTGTTGATATTAAGCGTGACGCCATCCTTTCCCTTTGGGGTTAGCTTCTCAAATCTGAGGAGGACGCTGCGTATAAACCTGCCAAAAAGGCCTGCGTTCAACTGGTGGACAATCTAGTGGAGCACATCTTAAAATACGAAGAGTCTCTTGCAGGTCAGTAAGCTATTTAAGGCTGTACGTTGACCTGGAGCAAATGGTCTGCAAGCTAGCTTTAGGCTAAAGTTAGTTCTTGTGCCGAACATCAGTTTGTGGGCTTGTGTGTGTTAGCTACTGTTATGTTGTGAACATTCAGAGATTTTTGTTTGGGGAGTGTCTAAAACATGGTCAGAGATGCACCATTTTAGAGCTGTTGCTGTTGCTTGAGTGAAACATCAAAAAGCTTAAGTAAAAGGGTGGCTGCTTGTCATGTGGTTATAAACTATTGCTTTTTCGTTTTGCTTATTTGATAGTTAAGCCATTCTTTTTTCTTAACGGGGAACTACTTTGTCCAAATTTTGAAATTAATTTTAAACTCGTATTACATAAATTAATAAGACTATTATTAGGACCACGTGAATAGCCTGCGGGCCTCTTTTCAAAATAAATCACCTTTGCTCGGACATTTGAGTTTTTCAAGGAATGTTGTAGAAGTGATCATTTGAAAATGTCAATACTGTCTGAGATCGTGTTGCATGTTAATATTGATCTATTTGCTAATTATTGTGAGAAATTATCGCAATATTTTCCTCTTTATTGAATATATAATTTTTATGTTATAACACACTATAACGCAATAATAACATGATTAAAAGTAATTTATTTCAGAAGTGTGTATCAAACTAATAGCCCTTTGCATTCATTAGTACCCAAGAAGTAGCTCTGTTTCAAAAAGAATGATGACCACTGAAATAGACTAAAACCTTTGGGATTTTTCTTTCCAAAGATTAGCAAATATAGAGATGAATAAAGTATAACTTTAAAGCATTTCTGTCAAAAAGACTTAAACGGAGGCCAAAAACATCACTGGACACCAAAAACGTGGGTCAAATTCCAACCTTTGCGAGCTTTAAGACATTCAACCTCGGGGAAACCGCTCTACTCGCACTGAACGTATGTCAATATTTTGTTTTTGTAATGCAGAGAGCAAGGGTGTAAACTCCACCCGCTTAGTGGCCTGCATTACTACCTTGTACCTCTTCAGTAAGATCAGGGCCCAACTCATGGTAAAACACGCCATGACCATGCAGCCTTACCTAACCACCAAGTGTCACGTAAGTATCCTGTTTGTCTCAAGATTTTCTCTGCGTCTTAGCTCGCTTGAATTTTCACTAAACTAACCGCTTGTGTGTTTTTCGCAGACTGCCAACGACTTCATGGTCATTTGCAACGTGGCTAAGATGTTGGAGCTGGTTGTGCCTCTAATGGAGCACCCCAGTGAGACGTTCCTGGCCACGATAGAAGAGGACCTCATGAAGCTCATCATCAAATATGGCATGACGGTATGTTAATGAGACTCCACAATAGATATCCAAGATTTTTTCTCTCTCATTTTAGAAAGTAAAACTGTTATTTTATATAGATTCATAAGTGGGTGAAATATTTCAAGCTTTTATTTCTTGGAATTTTCATGAAAATGGCAAACAAATAATGATGTTTGGGACGGACGGCCGTCTTGAGGCCAAAATTATCTTCTAGAGGAGTGGTCAAAGATTTAACCTGAAACCTGTCAGAATCTTGTGGATTGCTACCCAAAGCACCTAACAGAAGTGAAAATGGCAAAGGGACATTTGATCAAATAATAGTATAGCATGTACGTATAGTTTTGCCCCAGCAGATTTGGTCACTTTTTCTGTTAACCCATACTGAAATCATAAAGGAACCAGCTTGATGATTTTTTTTTTTAATGACAGACATATCTGTCCCAATCACTCTATCATAGAAAAATCTGAGTTCTAGAAATAACTGGAAACTCAAAGAGAAACATTGTTTTTTTTTTTTTTTTTTTTTTTTTTATTTAATTTTTTTTAAACTCGTGTAGGTAAACTCTTGATCACAACGCTATATCCGTCTTGTGTATTAAATGAGTTAAATAAATTGGTTAATTGAGGTACAGTGGTTGGAAATCATTCCTCTCTTGTACTCAATGAACTGTCTCCTGAAACTATGTTCCACTTTTCTATAGGTGGTCCAGCACTGTGTCAGCTGTCTGGGCGCTGTTGTCAACAAAGTGACACACAACTACAAGTTTGTCTGGGCCTGCTTCAACAAATTCTATTGTGAGATTTCTCATTTCTCCATATGTAATATTTTTGCTTTACTGCACTTTTTAGCTCACGATTGCTGTTTTTTTCATTTGTTTTTTCTTTTACCTGTAGGTGCACTAAGTAGGCTGAAAATCCAGCATCAAGAGGATCCGAACAGCACGACATTGGCAGCAAACAAGCCTGTAATACTGCGATCACTGTTCACTGTGGGTGCCCTGGGTCGACACTTTGATTTTGACCTGGAGGAGTTCAAGGGCCCATCCAAGGTAGCGTATTGGTTTTAAACAGTTCCCAACTATCTTAATAAGTTCAAAGACCAAGAATTGTAGGAAAGGCCTGATCGCATATCCTGGTGGAGCCATTTTCACCATAGACCTGAGTGACACTGTGTGGTGTGGGTGAAGGACATTTAAGATGCTCACTAATTGACAGGAAGCCTTTTGTTTTTGTTTAGGTTTTGTTTTTTATTAAATTTGTACACCTTTGACTTCTTATGCAAAGCCTCAGGGGGTAAATGATGTTCACCTGACGTTATTGATGGCTCTGGATGTTGTGGGCCTGTCCTGGTTGACACGACTCTGCAACATGGGGATCTGGAACAGTGCTTCTGGATTGGCAGACCGGAGCAGTGGTCGCTCTTTTTTTTAAGAAGGGGACTCGAGGATGTGTTCCACCACACAGGGGGTCACACTCCTCAGCTTCCCTGGTCAGTTTTATTCAGGGGTTCTGGAGAGGAAGCTTTGTTAAAAAGCCAAATCTCAGATTCAGTAGGAACATCGTTTTTTGTCCTGGCGGTGAATCATTGAACCAGCTCTACACCTCAAGAGTGCATGGGCTTTCGTCCGGCCACTCTACATGTGTTTTGTGGACTTGGAGAAGGCGGTCGATCGTGACCCTTGGGGGAGTTCTGTGGGGGGTGCTTCCTGAGTATGGGGTGTTGAACCCCCTGTTACAAGTTGTTTGGTCCCTATACCACCGATGTCAGAGTTTGGTCCACATTGCCGGCAGTAAGTCGGATTCGTTTCCAGTGTGGGTTGGCCTCCGCCGAGGCTGCCCTTTGTCACAGATTCTGTTCATAACGATTATGGACAGAATTGTATGTGCCGCCGAGGTGTTGAGAGGTCTGGGGCCTCAGTATTGCATCTCTGCTTTTTGCCGATGATGTGGTAATCCTGGCTTCATCAAGCCACTAGAGTGGTTCACTGCCAGGTGTGAAGCGTTTGGGATTGAAAACAGCACTCCCAAATCTGAGGCTATGTTCTTCAATTGGGTGACGTGCCCTCTCCTGGTCAGGGATGAAATCCTGCCCCAAGGGGATTTGTTTAAGTATCTTTGATCGGTTCAGCGTCTGCTGTGATGCAGACTCTGTATCAGTCTGTTGTCGTGAAGGAGCTGTGCCGAAATGCGGAGCTCCTGATTTACTGGTTGAGCTATGTTCCAACACTTCGCTATGGTCATGAGTTGTGGAAATGACCGAAAGAATGAGATCCCAGATATTAGTGGCCGAAATGGGTTTCCTCCTCAGAGTGTGCGATTTTCCCTTAGATATTAGGTGAGAATCTCTGTCATTCAGGAGGGACTCAGAGTCAAGCTTCTGCTCTAGTACGTCGAGAAGTGCCAGATGAGGTGGCTCGTGCGTCTGGTTCGATGCCTCATGGACGCCTCCCTGGTGAGGTGTTCCGGGCTTGTCCTACCGGCAGGAGGCCCTGGGGACAGCCCAGCCCACATTGGAGAAACTCTCCCGGCTGGCTTGGGAAGAAGTGGAAGAAATAGGTGGAGAGAGGGTAATCTGGGCTTCTCTGCTAAAGCTGCTGCCCCGAAACCTGTCCCTGTATAAGCAGGGGAGAATGGATGGATGATTTCCCCATATTCATGCACGCGATATGGCGCCATAATAAAAATGTGCCTTTTTTGGGGGGGGTACAGATCATTATCAAGGAGAAGGTTCTGGAGCTTCTTCTATACTTCACCAAGCATGAGGACGAGGAAGTCAAGACCAAAGCTATCATTGGCTTAGGTATGTACAAAAACTTTAAAATATTAGCTTGTTTTTGGATTCCTTGTTGACCTGAGCGAGCAGGGATACTAATTTACCACAGTACTTCCTGTTTTTCATTTGATTGTTTTAAATGTATGGCTTTCATACAAACAAGATTAATGATAGACTGCGCCACATTCCCGACTTTTGGGCGTTGTCGCCAGCATAGGAACGCCCTTGTAAACTGAGGGCCCCCTGTCTATATTGGTGTATCTCAATAAACTCATGGGTTAAATTCTAAAAATGGACAGCACACGATGTGATTGTGTTTTATATTTTATAAGCTGTTAAGAAAAATCCCAAATTCACTGCCTCAAGAAATTAAAATATATGTGACAAAAAACAATCCATATATTTTTCTCATTAGGTAGGAATTTGCCTTTTGTATTGTCCCATGTTTAATCAATCTCTATAATATAATTTTCCCTTTTTTAATCAAACAACTGCAATATATTAACTTTCCTATGTTATTCAAGTTCAAGGAGCTTTGAATCTGTCATGTTAAAATGTGGACGTTTGCATTGTTCAGGCTTCCTCGTGATCATGCACCCCAGCCAAATGTTTGTGCCCGAAGTGAAGTCCTTGTACAACGGCATCCTGGCTGACAGTAACTCGTCCATCAACCTCAAACTCCACATCCTCAAAAACCTCCAAACGTATCTGCAGGAGGAGGACTCAAGGATGCAGGAAGCTGACAGAGAATGTACGTTCCATGACCCATTGAAATGCTCCATGCACTACATCGGTGCTTGATTGTCTCATGGAGGTGAAAATGCTGTCTTTGCAGGGAAAAAGCTTTCTAAACAGGAGGATCTGAAGGAGATGGGGGACATCTCTTCGGGGATGAGCAGCTCCATTATGCAGCTTTACCTGAAGCAGGTTTTGGAGGCCTTCTTCCACACGCAGTCGAGCGTACGGCATTTTGCACTCAACGTCATCGCGCTCACACTAAACCAGGGTCTCATCCATCCGGTGCAGGTAAGCCGCTTAGGATGATTTATGACACTAATATTAAAAGACTGTTGTGAAGAACACTTTAAATCCAATTTGTTCATCAGTGCGTGCCATACCTGATTGCCATGGGAACCGACCCAGAGCCCAGCATGAGGAACAAATCCGATCAACAACTGGTGGAAATCGACAAGAAGTACACAGGATTCATCCACGTGAGTTGGCACCAAACTCATTCATACTTATTCACATTTTCCAATTCACAAATTCACCTACGCATGTTTTTTTTTATTTTTTTTTACTCATCTCCTATCTTAATGTTTTTGTTGCACTTTTTGAAACACCTAAAGCACCAAAGCCCTGTGCTATTAGGAATGTATCACAGTTAAGTGGATGAAGGAATTGCAATCAGATCCATAAATATTTGCACATTGACACAATTTTTGGCATTTCAGCTCTGTGCAACTCATCAGGTTTATCTCACCCAACACCTATAAGAAAATAGACACAAAAGATTATGGCGTATAGACTGTTTGTAGTTCCACCACGTTCTGAAACGGTCTATGCGCTGCCCCTTGTATTAATTTCCTTAAGGAGGTCCCTAAATTACAATCACAATCATGCAAAGGGAAACACATGGGGATTATGAAACTAACATTTGGCTGCGTGTTTATGCACTCAGCAGTTTTGTGGTTTCTTCTCCCAGCGTGTCTGAATATTCGTGCCTTCATATTTTTAAGGGACCAGAGGTTATTGGACCAACTCACATAATCATAAATCAGATTGTCTCTTTTCAGTACTTTGATGTAAATCCTTTGCAATCAAGGACAGCCTGGCGTATCGAAGGCCTGGCTGCAGCTGTCATAATTTCCTCCTTGTTCTCTGGGCTTTTTCCTTTCAGTTTTGTCCTCAGAAAAAGAAATGCTTGTCCAACCGGCTTTCGGTTTGGTGATTTGCAGAACATTGCACTTCTTTGCCTTTAAAAAAAATCTTACTTTTGCAGTATGTTTTGGGTCATAGTCGATCTGCATTATGAGTTTTGAAGTATTTGGCTGAATATGAGTCGAGAATATTGCCTGAAAACACTTAAGAATTTGTTTGAGTTTGGGGGTGAATTGAGGTTTGAACTATTAATATGAGCACTTATAAAATCGGGGGTAGTGAACGTCAAATACTCTGGATTTCGTGGCGGTTTTTGGCTCCTTTTCTGTATTTTGCTCCCCGTATTCCACAAGAATTGTTGTCACAATCACCGACATTGCCACCCATCCACCTTCACAACAAATGTTGCATCTGCAATTCTGACTATTCCGCTGGTCCTGTTCTTTGTATCCGTCTTGGTAACTGATTACCTTTCATTTCTCCTAACTATAGATGAAGGCCGTGGCTGGGATGAAGATGTCATTCAACCTGCAGCAGTCCATCGAGATGTCTCGGAAGACCATCATACGAGGCTTCAGGCAGGATGAGACCCACTCGGCACTCTGCTCCCACCTTTTCAGCATGATCCGCACCAACCGGCAACACCGGAGGGCCTTCCTCATCTCCCTGCTGAACCTCTTTGACGACAGCGCCGTGAGTCTCGGCAACAGGCAAGCTTAAACCCAACAATGTGAGCTTTTTTAACATCTGCTTATCTCCTTTTCGTTGCGCAGAAGACAGAGGTGAATATGTTGCTGTTTATAGCGGATAACCTAGCCTACTTCCCATACCAGAGCCAGGAGGAGCCTCTCTTCATCATGCACCACATAGACATCTGCCTGTCGGTCTCTGGGAGCAATCTTCTACAGACCTTTACAGAGGTAAGCAAGTTAGACGTATCGTGGACATGTCTATTAAAAACATACAGCGGAACATCTAAAAGTGCTACAATTTTTAGTCCATCCAAAATTCTCCAATACTTGGTGAATATTTGCTTTCTCTTTGGTGCAATTGATGGCAACATGCCTTGATATCCATAGAACCAATATAATCGCACTTATGACATGGGTGAGGGTCTGCCAGCTCAGTCTAATCAGGACCATATATTTGTTTAAATGTAAGTGACACACTATTTTCACTGTCAATATCCATTATTGTGTCATCTTGAAAATTGTTAACCCTCGTGTTATATTTGCTTCATGTAAATAGTCACTTGAACATCTTCACACGCTTCATCAAGACATTCAAGATGGTCATTTTCATAGTGTTACTAGGAGGCATGGTTGACACCAACAAATGATCAGCATTCGCTTTGCAAAATACCGTATTTTCCGGACCATAGGGCGCACTTTAAAGTCCCAAATCTTCCCCAAAACAAACGAGGCGCCTTGTAAAGCGACGCGCCCATTATATTGACAATTGACAATGACAATAAAGGGATTTCTGATTTCTGATATGGACTCTGCATCACTCTCGAGCATCAACCCTTTTACTCATTGGGCTGTTCGGAGTGCATGTTAGCACACCCTGCTGGACAAAGTCTGAGTCATCTATGCTTCTAATTGACCGTGACTTATACATTATGTGACTATGGTGTTTGGGTGATGGTGTAGGAGAAAGCTGGACAAAAGGGCAGCTGTCCACAATGTTGTAGTCTGTCTTATCATTTATGTTATTGCAAGCAAGAAACGTCCCAGGTTTAGACAACAGACTGCAAAAAGCCCAAAGCACAACATGCACATCTCTCTAAACAGCCATGTGATTGGCTGAGTCTGAGTGGCTCCCAAGAAGCCATTGCTCTAATCTTTTTGTATTATTTTGATTTCTTTTGGGTATATAGATGGCATGAGAGATACATGTTTTGTGTTAATCTTATTTCTTTGTTTCATTGTTTGCTTGTATGCTGAGTTTTTTTTTGGTTTTGATTTGAAACCGTGACTCTAAGGAGTGTGGTGACCAGTGAAGTCCCTCCCCTGACGTTGTCTAGTAGACGTATTGCCATGACACCTCTTATTGGTTAGAGTCAGTGTTATTGGCAGTGATTCTTTATAGTTTCAGGACATCTGTCATTGACTTGGTGTGATACCTCTGGCAGCGATTCCTTAAGGGATTGAATCCTGGTGAGCTGGCTACAGCTAGCGCGAGCTCGCGCCTTGGAGTGCGGCGCGCCTAGTATATGCATTAAATACGGAAATAGCACCCTCAACTGGTGTTGCGCCCTTTGATGCAGTGTGTCTTATGGCCGTAAAAATGCGGTACATGATCCCTGGAACCGAACTGTGCCCCTTTCAAATCTTTGATGACTCACGTGCAAGAATACACTAAAGAATTAGTGTGTGCAACTAGCATGAAATAAATCATAATCAATTCTGTGGAATAAATCTGGACCCCTCACCAACTTCCTCGCTCGCCATTATCCATGCCTATTGGCAGCTGGCTGTGTCGTTTACCTCTCGGTCCCACATATCTCAATGATATTGTCCCACACTGTAAAACTGGAAACTTTGAATTTAAACCGTATCGCAGAATGAATTTTTTTATCTTTAATGGTTCCTCTGGAAAAAGACGTCTGGTGATGAATAGTCACATTGAGGTTATGTGTTCTTTTCCCTGTTCAGCTTCTGTTAAAGGAGCCAAGGCGGAAAGAGAAAGTGAAAGTGTGGAAGAGCACATCAGACGGGGAGGATGATGAGGAAAGAATGAACTGCAACTCCCCTGGAAGCGATGAATTGCACAACAGCGATGACGATGATGTGGTACGGCGGCCCAAAAAGCCCAGAAAACCAGTAGCTGACTCTGAGAAATCTGAGTCAGAGTCGGACCTTGACGATTTGAACGTGGATGATACAGACAGGGTCATGAGGCGCCTCCCAGACAATCCAGCTAGCCTCTTAGACTTTACCAACTCTGTTCAAGGCATCCTGTTGCTGCTGGTGCTCAAACAGCATCTGAAGAACCAGTACGGCTTCTCAGATGGGTATGCAAGACTTCTGCGGATTCTGACATTACAAATTTGCTGCTTGCAACTCTTCCTGTAATTTTGCTCTTCCTTCAGCAAAATTCAAAAGTACTCACCAACGGAGTCAGCTAAGGTGTACGACAAGGCGGTGAACCGAAAAATCAACGTGTACTTCCACCCGCGACAAACCCTCGACTTCATCTCCAATAACATGGCGCGTGCCACGCTGACAGAAGATGTCAAGAAACGTATTGTCAAACAGTACCTTGATGTAAGTGATGAAGGCAGTCATTTATGTCATAAGCAGATCAGATAATGGATGGATGCTGCAGTATAGCAGCTTGACAAGTTGTACTAATTTGTACCAGGCTTTTCTCTTTTCAAGCTATACACATGCAAAGTCAAAGATCCTACAGGAGAATGTGAGCGGAGCAATTCCAAGAGGACAAAAATAATACCTGCACATCTACATACATAACCGATTCCTTGATTAATCAAAAAATCTAATCTAAATACTGCATTCTAATCATATTCTCTAGCTCCATCCTTATCTACTATCTGGAGAAAAGCTGATTTTCAAATATAGTAAATTGAGTAAAAAGTCTAACATGTGATAATAAGTTGGGGAAAACTCTTAGAGTTGGGTAAAGTGTGTACTATTTAGTGTATAAGGTCAAAAATGAGGAAATGTGAACTACAGTATTGTGATGGACAGTCATTAAAATTCTATACAGTATGAGTCAATGTGATTTATATGGAGGAAAACTGCATAACAAACGTAGCTAAAAAGTTTGTTCTCTGTAGTGGGCAATCTGTTTTTCGTTTTTTTTTTTAAAACATCGAATCTTATAACTTACTGCATCTCCAAACCAATACTGATGACCTTTTTTTTTATTTTTACAAATAATTCAGAGGGTTTGATTTGTCATATTTATGAACGAAATATGTTTGCATCTGCCACACACGTCCACGGAGCTCAGAATCTGACTGCTTGCACCTCGATCAAATCGCGTTAATACCACCGGCGCCACAACTTAGTCTTAGAAACCAACTGGTCTAAGGTCTCCTCTAATTTCTGTCACCAAATTGTCGGGTGCACTGGGGGCATGTAAAAGAAAATGGCCTCGGTCCATCAGAACGCCCAGACTGGCGGCGTAGCGCGGTCTACAAATATCCCAAACGCGGTTTGTTGTTTGTAAATGCTTTTAAATGTTGCGCTTTTATTTGAAGCACATTGTGTTACCTTATGTATAGAATGTGCTACGTAAATAAAGCTCCTTGCCTGAAAAATAAAACACGGTTGAGATTTGTGCTAAAACTACATGATGTCTAAATGTTCACTCAAATAGGATAATTGTTATCACGGTGACTTGAAACGGCTTTCGATGTTTGTCCTGGATGTAGTTCAAGGTGCTGATGGAACATCTGGACCCCGATGAGGAGGACGAGGAGGGAGAAGCGTCGGCAAGCGCCAACATCCGAAACAAAGCCATAAATGCCCTGCTAGGAAGCTCGGGAACCTTACTGGGACCCAGTCCGCGCAATCAGGCAGGACCAGAGACGGACGACGACTACAGCGACAGTGATGAGCGGACTCCTGGGGTGAGACTTGAGGAGAAACACTTGTTCACTGTCTGGATTCCTTGCTTGTCCAAAACTGCTACTTTTCTAGAAATCTAAAACAAAAACAGAATATTTTTTCACTGACTAAAATGTTACATTTTTAAATTATACCTGCTAGTGAATCAAAGCAAAATGTTCTGGAAAAATAAAGGTTACATAAAAACAATACAAGCGTTAACTTTAGAATTCTTTAGCGCAGTGCTAAAAATGTACAGCTAAGACTGTAACTGCACAGTATTGCTTTCAATTTAAGTTGCAGCATTATTTATAAAGCATTAGTGTGAGTAAATCATGTTTTGTGTGTTTGTGAGCTTCTGGCATGATTATAACTCCATATGGATACCCCAATATATATGGATTTGACTTAGGGCTGTGTCGATAAAGCGATGTCAATATGTATCGCGATAGTTGGGTGATTGATATCAAAAGAAAATGGTATTGATAAATTATCGATCAAAAATAAGAAAAACACACACCGGTGCAGAGTCGACCTATTATGGCCCAACTCGTCACATACTCCCTCCCGTTTAGGAAATACAACTGAGGCTTACGCATGCTCAGCTGAGCCCGTATTGGCCCGTAGCTCCGGAGAAGCGAGTCCGGCGTACGTAGCAGTTAAGCCGATGACAAGCATCCTCCCCAGACACGCATCGCAAGGGAGGCCGGCGTGCGTTTGACTTTTTTCCTAGTTCATTTTGAAGGTTAAATGTTACATTTTGAAATAAAACAAATCACAATTCAGCCATTTTCTGTTTTTTATTTTCAATAGTAAAAAAAATAATAATAATAATTGGATTTATATCGATATCGACCAATATCACATGGTATAGTTATATAGTTTTCAGCCATATCGCCCAGCCCTAATCTAGCAGTAAGGGCTTTGCACTAAAACGCCACCAGATTATGCCAATGCTATATTTTTAATACCAGACATGGCTTGGGCACTAGCATAGTAGTGCCCATGAAAGCGTTTCAGTGAGTGAATTGTTCCCTTTTTTGTGAGCGAGCTCTTACGGAGTTTGAGTGTGTTTAAGAAATTCTTTTCTGTAGTTTGTGAAGAGTTTCGGTTGTCTGTGAGTGAATGATTGCTCACTTTTAATGTGCGTGTGTGTGTGTGTGTGTGTTTCAATAGCAAAAAGCACCAGGATGCAAGGAAATGTGCATTTTTAATGAACCAATTTTAGAGGGAAAAACGACTAAATTGATGTGACAACTATTACAGGACATCCCATTATTTTTTTTATTTATTTGTATTGTATTGCACTGGAGAGGGGAGCCCTCTAATCTCGTTGCACACTTGAGTACAATGACAATAAAGGGATTTCTAATTCTAATTCTAATTCTAATTATCTCTCCCACCATCACTAAGCGTTCTTAATTGTGCCATCATTGTCCTGTCGCCTCCTGTAGTCTTCTCGGAGGTCGAGACGAATGGGCGACCCGTCGGATCCGGGTCGAATGAGCGAGACTGTGGACTTGATGGATGTGATCGCCCTGTGCTGCCCTAAGTACAAGGACCGGCCACAGATCGCCCGCGTGGTCCACAAGACTCCCAGCGGCTACACCATCCATTGGATGGCCGGCTCCTACTCGGGGCCGTGGGCCGAGGCCAAAAAGCGCGACGGTCGCAAACTGGTGCCTTGGGTGGACACTATCAAGGAGTCGGATGTCATTTACAAGAAGATTTCCTTGACCAGCAACCACAAACTTAGCAACAAAGTAGTGCAGACTTTACGCTCGCTGTATGCAGCACGAGAAGGAGGAGCGAGCTAATGGCTCCTGTGCTTTCGTTTTGGGATTTTTTTTTGTTTCTTGAATGCCTCCTCCTTACCCACTCCCCTGCCGCCTCCTTCAACACGGCCAAACTTCACTGGATTCTCACCCTTTCTAATCCTCTTCCTCATTTTTGTAAGAAAAACACAAGACACTACATACTTTTACATGAGTTATTCTTTCAAAAAAGACTTATTATTATTATTATTGTTATTATTATTATTATATGAGAGGGACTGCTCATGTTTGTGTGTAAGTGTACACGCACAGGGAGGATATAGGATCCAGAAGGTATATTGAAAGGAAATCATAGGCTCCAGTTTATACCCTCTGTTGGAAGGCTTTTACCAGGAGAGACCTGGAGGGGGAAATGTTTGGTCAACATTGTCGTGGGAGCTCCTTCGCTGTTGTGCAGCCAATTCTAGTCGCTCGTTTCTACTCCCACTGTATCATAGTTTAACACAAACAGAAAAACTAAACAATGTTTATATCTCTGAAGACAAAAATGTAAAAAACAAACAACAAAAAAAAGAATAAAACCTTAAGTGAATGTTGGAAATTAGTCTTTTTGATGTTCTTATTAAAGTGTTTTTGGAGTTTATTATATTACTAGCACCTAATGTTTTTCCCTTCGAGCTTTTAGATATTTGAAAGAAAAAGAAACAAAGAAAAGGAGAGAAAATAAATAATTTTTATTTTTGTTCGCTTTTATTTGTCCATGCTGTACAATGGCAAAGTCCTCTGAATATAATTTATTCTTATTTCGAACTACGCATGCAGTATATATGTGGCCTATTGCAGACAGATATTTTGTAAATGTAGATTTTTGTTGTTTTAGGTCACCTTAGTAATAAGAGAAAAGGGGGATTCATAACCTTTTGGGGAGGGATTGGAACAAATACTGCAATAAATTTTCTACTTCTCTTTGTCATTTGTCTTCTCGAAGTGTTACCATGATCTTTTTATCTTTTCAAACGACTATAGTAGCTGTAATTGCATTACATCTGCGGAAATCAAGTTCACTGTTTCTACGCCAACAAATGTGACCATAACGCGTTGTAAGTCAGTACTGTATCACAATAACTATTTGCCTGAAAAATCTCATGGCAAGGAATTTGGGAATTTAAAAACAGACAAACTGAGTGCGCGTTCTTGTGCCAATTGAGGGGCTGTGTCAGGAACATAATTTAGGACTGACTCACACGTTAACTAAAATGCTCATGCTATTGCGGCACGTTTTAGTTGCTGTATAATGTGTGAGCGCATTTTAGTATGTCTGAGAATTTAGTTGCGTATGAGAACTCAATTAGTTGTGGGGTTTTTGTAGAAACGAATAACTAAACGTGTATTTCACTTTTGTGTTTGTGTGGGTGCGCGCGGGTGCGTGAGAAATAATTTGGGTGGGGGTTAGTGTGAGCAAATCATTTTTCACTTTTGTATGTGTGAAATAATGCCTTCAGCGGGCTTTGTGAGGGTTCGTTGCTCGTCTTTCGTACCCTGGAAACGAGTTTAAAACACTTTGGCAAGATTAGAACTGCACTATACAATAATAAGACGTACTAGCTGAACAATGAACACGGTCGTGTAGTTATATAAATTAAAATTCTCGCGTGTACGTCACCAAACATGCGTTCAGAAAGGTTTTTGTGTTTTGTATCGCGGCTTTTTTCCCCCTTGTCTTTTGACCCTACTGCCTTGCCGTAGTGCTATGATGTCACGGCTCGGCCATTTTCAATCTGTTGGCGGTTATTGCGATTTTGTTTCTGTGTCCGTTTATTTTGCCCTCGGAGAAGAAGAAATTGGAGCGGTATGTATGGGCTTTTACTTTGAATTCCTATTGGAATACTTGTTACTACCCAATTGCAAGACGGATAAAGACCTCTTTATTTCACAACCGATCTGTCTTTTTGATAGTGCAAATCCAAGAGAAGTTACAAGTAGTAGTTTCACTTGTACGTTACATCTCGTTGACGGGAGCTAGTTTTAACTGTCAGGCAATTGTGGTAAAAATACTGTAACTTAACTGTAATACTACAAAGACCGTTTGAAGTAAAATAGGCTTCTCAAATTGGCCTCGGTCAACTCGGTGCTGTACTTTAAATTCGTGGAGTTTGGAATCAAAATGAAGTTAAAGTGAGTAAAACATGGACGTGGATCAATGATGAACATAAGCCATTGTTGGAGCCTGTGTGTAGAAAGTGGTCCGTGCCTCTTTTGGTCATTGGATGTTACGTTTTAAAAAATTTTTTTTAAATAGGAAAACGAGTCGTCATTTGGTTTGTCATTTTAATATCACACCAAAACAAAGAAGAGACACCAAAATTAAAATACAGTTTGATATTCAAATGGGTTGTCTGGAAGAAATGAGAAACAGTTTGATTTTTAATTTTTAATTCCAAAACGATAATGGAATATAGCGCTAGTCAAATCGAAATATGGCTTGTATTTGTTTTTGATTCCCGCAAGTTGTCACGCACAGCATTCCTTCTGGCCAGGAGATGGCAACAGCTTGGCGACTCAGTTCACGACATAATGCTGTATTTTATCCTAACTTCCACAAACGCTAACTACCCGTGGAGAAAAAAACTGTATTATCTGTTCAAGAAATAAAGCAGATAATAAAAACTTAACCAATGAAAACCAGAAATTGATTTTGAATTGTGCTTTAATAGCTTTATTTACAAAATCATACACTGGTGAACAGGATTGATCCATTAATGCATTGTTTTGCTTCATACTCAAATATAATTTGTTTGCTTTCATGGACGAAAGGAAATTATCATGTATTACACATTTGATTGAAAATCAGAGGATTTTGAATCTTTATATATATTTTTTTAATTGTCAAAATTGTTTCTCCCCCATTTTGTTTTGTGTGTAATAAGCTTTCTGGCATCAATGATGTTTTCAAGTTTTTTTCTGTTACCCATTGAGCATTAAATTATCTTGAGACTTGTGCTTCACTGTCATTATGTCTCACTTTACTCTGAGAAGCAATGCTATGCTGTGGAGACTGAGGTTCTGGTATCTACTGTATATGTGTTTGCCTTTTTCTAATTTATATTTCACCATATGGAAGGCGCTTTGTTACAGCAGCTATCGTGAAATGCACTATATAAATAATAAAGTGTAGTTAGCGTCCCTTGGTCAGTAGGACAAATGCTATCGGTGATAACATCCGGAAACCAAACCAAATACTATATAAGTTCCGTATTTTGATTTGTGTCTCGTGATATGTTCTAAAAATTGAAAATCAAACTGTTTTTAGACTTTCCTGATGCGTTCCAGACAACAAACTGAAAAAACAAGCTGTATTTCAATTTTGGTGTTTCTGTTTTAAAATGAAAATAAAATAACCAGTCATTTTTCCATTTTTAATATCTGCTTTCAAGCATAATATCAAATGACCAAAAGAGACACCGACCAGAAAGTGTTTACCAGCCAACTATGGAGTAAATAGATTTGACAACTGAGTTGACACACACACAAATACAAAAATAAATTTTGCACACTGATAGTTACAGTAATGTCTTAACTTGCATGCTTCTCATTCTGAACATGCTGCATTGTGAACATTTTCTTTTGTGTATTTATCAAAATATACTTTTAACATACTCAACATGTTCTTTTATTTGGAATTTGTGACTTTTGGGCCCAGTGGAAGAATGAGCAGAGCCACAAGCATGCTGTCTGAGCTGCCTATGCGAGTGCATGACTCCAACAGGATGAGCACTGCGTACACAACTCCCCGCAGGTTTGTTCTTTGGTTAAAAAAAACTGCATAGTTGTAGGGCCTTACACTACAATCAAATTTGTGATTTCTTTAGCAAAAATGACCATTAAATGTTTATTTTCATTGCACAATGTACAACAAAAATTGAGTTTTAATTGAATACAGTCAAATTTTTAATAAAAAAATCCCTTTAAGTTCTAGATAGAGCAGAACAATATTGCCGTTGTTCAAAACAAGTCTAGCATTTTTTACCTAGTGAAATTTTCTTTATTTATACATTTACCAAGCGAGCTTTGAATCAGTATTTTCCCCAGGTTTAACTTGCATTAACCTCCACAGAAGTAATTGCAAATAATACTTTCTTCAAACAAGGAATATAAACATGAACCATAATAAATGAACATTTTAATGTTTTAACAATTTTCCCTCATAAAATGAGCCATTTGACATTTTCACTGTCTGGTTCATGATCATTTCCTACCATGGTCCATGTCTTTCTCTTTTTCTGTTGTTGAAAGATGGGAGAAACTTTTAGTCCACCATTTCACTATCATGGACTATTTGAAATAGAAATAAAAAATGTTGTCGCAGTTTACCATTGGAGTGTTTCAACCCTAGTTTTTCTGTTTTGTCATTTAATTTGTTTGTCTCAGCTATCATGAATATTTTGTGATTTCGCTCATAATGTTGTGTTGCAAGTCAATTTGCGGAAGCTGTCTTTAAGAAATATAAATAGCACACATCTAAACAGCTTTGTTTTTATTGACAGTGAAAAGCCTTCAATGGGAAGGCTCAGCAAATCCAAACCATTGGCACAGACAGCTGATCGTCAGACCAATTTCTTTGGTCAACGGTATGTGAACAACGGAAAGACTGTGATTGATCAATGTATACCTCAAGAAAAAGCACAACATTTACCTGTTTATCTAGTTTTATCGAAGGGAAATTAATTATGTATCACCTATAAAATGAACAGTGTAATCCAAAGGTTTCTTAACACTTCCTTTAAAAAAAAAAAGAAAAAAACATCCACAGTCAATATCACACATAAGGACAAATTAGTGTGTTCAATTAACCTCCCATGCATATTTTTGGGATGTGGGGGGGAAACCGGAGTGCCCGGAGAAACCCACGCAGGGGTTCAGATAATGGATGGCTGGATGTGTCAAGTATCCTTTGGACTGATTTAAGGTAATTAACTATTGATAGCTTGGACTTTTTAGTTTTTTTGGTCCAATTGATATTGGATTGTCTTGGTAAGCGTTTTTTTGTGTCCCCAGGTCCATTTCAACAGCAATTTAAAAAAAATGTTGGGTGTCAACTTTCTTCGACACAGTCCGGATTACGCTATCCATGGAAAGTTTCTCAAAACAGGATCTGTTCTTGACAAACCACAAAGCGGAAGGCCTCTTATTACCACATAACATAAAAATTCTGAGCAGGCGTTTGCACAAAGCCAGAGAAGGGCTATCCGGATGGCTACACTAGAACTCGACATTCACAAAGACTCAATTCAGCAGATGCTTCAGACAGTGATAAAACTTAACCTGTGCAAACTTCAATCTTCTGCTTGAAGTCTTTTAACAACCCAACGTCAGTGCGTTAGGGCTGTATCATGAACTTAATGAGAAAGCTCTTAACGGTTTCTGTGTGGAAAAAAAAACTCAATGATTTGGTGAATGGATCTATTGAAATACTAGAAATATGAGCTGGGATTGCACGTCACAAGCTAATTATGCTGTATTTTGTCCACATTGCGATATTATGGCCGGGTTAAAACTACAAATTGAGAAAAATGTCTTTTTTTCCTCCCGTTGTCTTGCAGCCCTAATATGTACTGCCATGTATACAGGTCATACAGTGTTTTACAAATTTGTTTTTGTTGTTGATCGCAGTGTGAGTGGAGCCAGTATGCCACGCAGCAGCTCCATTTATGGCTTTGGAGGACCTGAGAAACTTAAAGATACACGGCCTCTGCACGACAAAGCCTTCGTTCAGCAGTGCATCAGACAGCTGCATGAGGTAGGTTTGGCTGTGGCAATGTGTCTACTGTATGTGCCATGTACACGGATCTGCTCCTGAATTGTAGAGCATATCTGCCTGAGAATTTTAATACATTCCCTAACTGTGCAACCTCTAGAATGGTCAGATTCCAAGAGACAATCGTGTGATTTTTATTTTTTTTCCCTTCAAGCTGTCTGTTGCATGCACTGCACAGCTCACATTAACTCTGCAAAGAATGGTTAACGCTTGGCTAATTGTGCTCCACAAAGATAGTAAGAGCCGACATTAATGGATCATAACGTGATGACTTTTACAAACGCTTGGCCGCCACAGAACCCGCAAATGTAGCCAACTACCAATCAGAGCAAAGCTATTTTGCATAATCAAAGGAGAACTGTAACCCAATCAGAGCAAAACTTATTTAGCTGTTGAATGTTCATGAGAAATCCAGCCATCTCATCTGCCAGGCATTTGGCCGATTGGAGTAGCATTAAAAAAAACATCCTGGGCATTTCTAACCCAACTATACTGAAAACTAAATAAATTATTTCAAAAAGGTGTGGCACGGGACCTTTCTTATTTGGTTTCCCTTTTGATTTAGTTCTTGACAGAGCATGGCTACAACGTGGAACCCAAGACCCTCCAGTCACCGTCCACCAAGGAGTTTGTCAAGATCTTTGAGTTCATCTATCGTCAGCTGTCTCCCACTTTTGAAATGCCAAGGTCCAAAGTGGAAGAGGAGGTTCCAGCTCTCCTCAAGTCGCTCAGGTTACAAAATATCGTTTTGGCTTAAAACACTTTCTCGCTGAGACTTGTTTCTACAGATTGCTTGGTAGCATATGGACTAGACTTTGCCCTCTTACAAATTCATCCAATCATTTTCTGGAGTGCTCTTCCTCATTAGGAAAGGCAAGGCAGCACATAGCTGCACATTTTAAATGTATCAAACATTACAAACACCTAAAAGTATTTACAAACACAACAGCTAACAACATTCAGAAGCAAAGCTGAGAAATCAAAAGTAGCATACCGAAATTGCTAAATTCCATCTACATTAGCAACATTAGGGTCACGTGCTGAAACCTATCCCAGCTGTCTTTGGGCAAGAGGCGGTGTGCATCCTGGACTGGTCGACAGTTTGTTGAGGGCACATAGGGAAACAAACATTGACACCCACTCTCTCGCTCACTCTCAAAGTGCTTGATTTTGAAATGTGAAAGGAAGCAGCTATACACGTGGAAAAACATGCAAACTCCACACGAGTCAAGATATGAAACATGACCCTTAGAAGTGTGAGGCAGTTGTACAAACTACTTCTTCACAGTCCTGTTCATCTGCTCATCTATCAAGTGTAATATGTGACTAGCTACAGTATTTTCTGGAGAAAAGCAAAGCAGAAATTAGGTATAAGCCGCACCATCTATGTGGAAAATAATTAGTTGTTTACTGCATGTACAGAACAATTTTGTACTGTGAATACACATAAAGCGACTTAAACAGATTCTTAAAACAGTGCCTTTTAACACAGCAACAACTTTGCTTAAATCGAGATTTATTTATCGTATTTTCTGAACTATAGAGCCGGTGAAAGAAAAATCCACAGAAAAGCCGCACCGTTTTATTAGTCGCATGGTTCAAAATCTAAGAAAAAAGTAGTGTCTTGTAATCCGGAAAATACGGTACCCAAACCAGAATGCAGAGGTGAGGGAACTGCCAAAGGCTAGACATGTTGCCCTCGGGGCACACCAAGCATCAGCGCTTCTGGCTTCAAGAAGAGAATTGGCTGAGGGTATCAGGAGGGCTCCTCTGCTTGGGAAATCCAGGCCCACTTGACCTCCAATGACTCTCAGAGCATGTAAAAAGGCATAAATTAAATAAAAAAAAAACAACACAAAGGATGCACAAACCTCAAAATACCTCTTCCTGCCAGATACCCTCAACCAGTTCTTTGACCACTTGAAGGAGTCCAACAACAGCAACACCGCCTTTGTCAGCCTCACACCACCACTCCATGACATGCCCCTCAGTCTATCACCAGAAGACGTGCGGAGGATCCTTGAAGGCTTAATCCTTACAAATCTGCTGGCCCTGCAATACCCCAGTGTGCAAACTCCTTACCCAGGACTTCAGCCCTCTCTTCTTCACAACACAGACTTATGACCTCTCTGTGAAATTCCAAAGCTGACATATAGTGAAGTTTGTGGACAACTCAGAGGTAAGCAGGACACATAACAAACAAACGCCACAAATTTGAGTACACAGAGGAGGTAGAGCATCTGGTGGACAGGTTCAAAGATAACCTTTGCATTCATGTGAGGAAGACCAAGAAGAAAGGTGGTGGACTTGTGGCGGAAGTGCAACTTGGCGGTTTGGTGATGAAGTGCTACCTGTATAAGTGACAATACAGCCATTCCTGTCTTCATGAGGGTTCAGATGCACGTCACAGTTTGCACTTTGGTTGCACGCTATACTGGGACCAGTATAGTATCGCAATACTCACATTTTTAAAACTGTACTGTACCAGCATTTAAAAACAAACAGTACTTTAATTTCATTTTATTGAATGCATTTCTTACAAACAGAAATTTGCTTTCGTGACAACCCTAGTTTGCACTCACTTTATTTTTGGACTGCGGGGTCAGCAAGTAGCCATGCCCAAGCTTCTCTCACGGTCATCATGGTTAACGTAAGCCATACTCTGGATTGGCGCTGCATTAGAAGGGGTGGGAGGGCTCTTTTTAATGAGGGACTCATAACCTAACTGTTAAAAGTGGATGTTAAGTGTGCTGTATTTCCTAATTCTTTGAGTATTGTGACAATCTGACAAAAACATGCTTCTCTTATACCAGACTTTGCTAAATATTTCTCTCTCTCTCATTCACTCACACACTCTCTCCTATTCTCACACTCACTCTCACTCTCACTCTCTGCATTGCAGGTATCCATTTGTTTTGTCCAAGTCCTCCATGTATTCCGTGGGTGCTCCCCACACGTGGCCTCAGGCACTGGGTGCCCTTATGTGGTTAATAGACAACGTCAAGGTGAACAGCAGCCCTAGTTACATTCAAAAAATTAAAACAAATTTATGTTGTTTGAGTAATGGAAATTAAAGATGATATTTCTGCTCTGTCGTGTCGCCAGATCTGCACAAACTTGACCCAGCAGGATTTGCTCTTGAGTGACTTCAGCGAAGGCAGCGGCAACATTGATGACAGCGCAGATTACAATAGGGTAATTTGATCAACATTGACTGGGCAGTTCATCGAGCCAGCCATTTTCTGTAGCCCAACTCCTCATTAGGGTGAGCGATTTGGAGCTTTTACCAGCTGGCTTTCGGTAAGAGGCGGTGCGCATCATTCACTGGTCGCCAGCCAATCCCTAGGCACAAACAGACTAACAAACATTCACCTATGGACACTCTTGTTAAGTTAGGGAAGCAGGGTTGGGCAAACGTTGGTGCTCAACTGCCACATTTGATTTCACAATGGATATGTGGCCCCAGGTCATTGGTTGGCTACTTGAAGTGGTTTACTTTGTTTTTAGAATTATAAGGAATTATTATTTTTAAATGGAAAATTTGTCAAATGAATGTATGTGTATGTAAAAAAATGTTTCTTTTATAAAAAACATTTTTCATGTTATATTTAATTAACCAACTAGCCACAACTACCAAAAAACAGTTTTGGAGGCACCCAGCAGTTGTGGGTATAGCATTTATTTATTTTTTGCCCCAGCTCAGTTTTCGTTTCAGGCGGGGCGATTATGAAGAAAATAATAATCACTACAATTATGATTGATATCGTGGTTAGTAGACACCATGACCACCACAGAATGGTCTCAAAACATCGGATTTATTCAAGTACCAAAGTTAAACTTTCAAAATAATTGAAAAGAACAAAAAATCTAGAAGTAAACCAGTAACAAGTAAAATTCCCGTGGAAAAACTCATAGTATGAGTTCCCATCCATGATCATCATCATCATCTGAAACATTCTCTGTCTGCAGCTTTTCCTGGACTACACAGGAACCACATACACCAAATTCATGCAGGGCGAGGACGTCTATGAGGAGGACGACGAGGCCTTCATCTCTGAATTGAGTATGTTCTATTCGAAGCAATTAGGTTATATTTGAAAAGTAGAATGTATTCATCCATCCATTATCTGCCGCTTATCGGGGGTCGGGTTGCGCAGGCAGCCGCTTCAGCGAGGAAGCCCAGACTTCCCTCTCCCCAGCCACGTCTTCCAACTCTTCCGAAGGGATCCCCAGGTGTTCCCAGGCCAGCTGTGAGACATAGTCTCTCCAGCGTGTCCTGGGTCATCTTGGAAGCCTCCTGCCAGTGCGACATGCCCGGAACACCTCACCAGGGGTGCGTCTAGGAGGCATCCTAATCAGATGCCCCAGCCACTTCATCTGGCTCCTTTCAACGCAGAGAGGCAGCGGCTCGACTGAGTCCCTCCCGGATGACAGAGCTTCTCACCTTACCTTAGAGCCCGGACACCCTCCGGAGGAAACTCATTTCGGTCGCTTCTGTCAGAGATCTTGTTCTTTCGGTCGAGATCCACAACTCGTGACCATAGGTGAGGGTAGGAATTTAGATAGACAGGTAAATTGAGAGCTTCGTCTTTTGGTTCAGCTTCTTCTTCACCACGACAGACCGAAACGGCGTCTGCATCACAGTGGACGCTGCACTGATCCGCCTGTCGCTCCATCCTACCCTCACTTGTGAACAAGATCCCAAGATACTTAAACTCCTCCACTTGGGGCAGAATCTCTTCCCTGACCTGGAGAGGGCACTCCACCCTTTTCCGACTGAGAACCATGGTCTCAGATTTGGAGGTGCTGATCTCTCCATCCCAACCACTTCACACTCGGCTGCATACCGCTCCAGTGAGAGTTGGAGATCACGGCCTGAAGAAGCCAACAGTACCACATCATCTGCAAAAAGCAGAGATGCAATACTGAGGCCACCAAACCGGACCCCCTCATTGCCTCGTTTGCTCCTAGAAACTTTGTCCATAAAAGTTCTAAACAGAATCGGTGACAAAGGGCAGCCTTGGCGGAGTCCAACCCTCACTGGAAACAAATCTACCTTACTGCCGGCAATGCGAAACAAACTCAGACATCTGAGATTCGACCTCCAGACGGACCCGCCTCTCTAGCACCCCTGATTAGACCTTACCAGAGAGGCTGAGGAGTGTGAAACCTCTGTAATTGGAACGCAACCTACGGTCCCTGTTCTTAAAAAGGGGAGCCAGCACCCCGGTCTGCCAATCCAGAGGCACTGTCCCCGATGTCCACGCACATTATAGAGGCGTGTCAACCATGACAGCCCCACAACATCCAGAGCCTTTAGGAACTCCGGGTGTATCTCATCCACCCCTCGGGGCTTTGCCACAGAGGAGCTTGTTAACTACCTCGGTAACTTCAAGCCCAGAGCTAGGCGAGTTCACTTCAGAGTCTTCAGTCTCGTTCCTCCCAATCACGCTCCGTCCTGGCCTCACTATCATTACCCACGTGAGCCAAAAAGGGTGGGTTCTCTGATTTTCTGTTTAGTGCATAAGCACATACAACAGTCAGGACGTGCGTGTCAGCTTTGTGTGTTGGGATGCTGTCTTCCGTCACATGTCTCTGTGTTTTTTCGCATGTATGTGCATTTGTTAATGTGTGTGTCTGTTTTTGCTTGCCTTCACAGAGAAGATGTGGCGTTATGATGAAGAGCTGCTGACTGCCATGGAGCAGAAGCACAGGATGCTGATGGAAGAAGTTGAACAACTGGAGAAGGCAAACCAAAAGGTTATTATTTAATTGTGACTCTGCGTTAAGCTTCGATTTCATGTACAGCGTTTGTCATCAAGTGTATGATCGGGGCAATCGTGACAGTAAGTCTATTTGCTGTTGATTTTATGACCGGCAAACGCATCCCTTTTCCCTCCTAGGACCCTCTACAGGTCAAGAGGACGGAGCAGATGAGGCTGCAGTCAGACCTTCAGAAGCTGCGTGATTATCGCGCCCAAGTGGAGGCCTTCCAAGCAAATCAAGAGAAAAAGTACTCGGAGCTGGACGATGAGTTGAACCGCACTGGTAAGCGAAAACAACATTAGTTTCAGTCAAAATCCTCTCTCTCCTCATAGTGGCCTGTAGAGGCTAACAGTAGAGTGGACCCCTGCTATTTGCGGGGGACAGCAACCTTGCAGGCTGCGAATAGTGGAAATTAGCATATAATAGACAGCCATTGAAATGCATCCTTCTTAATCCTCCAGAATTCTTAAAAAAAACACAGACAAACATTCAATATAGGTGTCCTCAGGTTAGACCGTACTCAACTTCACAACGCCTGAAACTTGTCTGCCATGTTAGGTACACACTGCAGGCAAATGCTACCCATCTACAAGCTGTATCTGATTTTCTTATGACAGTCTGACCGGCTCATTTACATTTTTTTTTTTTTAAATTGGTCATGGCCCACTTTCATTTGTGGTCCTACATCGTAGACGTGTTGGACTTTTTGCAATGCAACCGCATTCTGAATGGCTCGGTTTTATGTAGCCGTCATTGATGTCATTCGTAGCCCAAAATGCCTTCCGCGTGTGTGGCGGGAAAGTGCTGTGACTTTAAATTTGACTTTAATTTAGTCCCACTTGAGGGTTTTAAAGGAGGGACAAAAGTGTTTTAAAACGTGAAGAAGTATCCACAGATTTGCGAGTGTGCAAGTGCAGAATGGTAGGTTTAGGGGATCCTCTGTATATTTATATGAAAGTAATTTTAGAATAATACTTAATGCCACGACCATTCATAAAACTATATGTAACTGTGAAAATACAGTTTAAAATGAAATAGGACATTTGTCCAATTTTACTTACTGGTAATTGTTCTGATTTTTCCAGTATTTACAGGAAGTAATGTTTGCTCATCTATCTCCATAAGCGACTTATAGTGACATGCTCTTCCACTCTAATGTCAATGGTACAATTAATCTATTCCGTTCTTACAGTGTCCCAGTTATAGTATGTATAATTTACTTCATAGTTCATTACACAGCCAGCAGAGGTCACCAGAAATTCAGACCTTGCTGATTTCCTGCCAGTTGCAGTTGTAGCCCAAATAAGATGCGCTTTCACCCATTCGAATAAATCATCATTTAATTGAACTCTTTTCATTTTGTTTTCTCCTCTGCAGTCAGCACTCACGAGTCTTTGAAACTCGAGCAGGACAGGCTGCAAAAGGTCCTGCGGGACCAAAAGTACACACCGGTTGACGTAGAGCGGATCAACCAGGAGAAGAGGGAACTTCAGCAGGCCAGCGCTAATCATAGCCAGATTCTGGAACAAGCCCAGCAGTACAAGTGGAGTGAAGAGATCGCACTGGCCAAAGTCAAAGATAAGGTATTCCCATTCAGTGATGACAGACATTAGGTGTTGCGTTTCCTAACTGTAATTGTCTCAGTTCAAAGACACTTGGTTGGTAGTTTGCTTTACGGGTGGAGGTATGACCCGGGACTGTCCTTACCCATAAATATTCCAGGCTGAGTTGAAGCTTAACGAGTACCACAAACTAGCTCGCAAGCTGAAGCTGATACCGATGTCTGCGGAGAACGCCTGCGGCAATGACTTCGAACTCAGGCCTTTTGAATGCGGACCTGGGAACGTCCATCTCAACTCAGTGACACAGGTGCTCAATGCATTTACTTCCATGAGATATACTTTGGTCTATATTCTTAACTGCTTTGTGCGTGGGATTGTAGACTCTTTTGAGACAGCTAATCAACAACATAGAGGAGGATCGCAGTCGACTGTCCAACGGCAAGTTCAGCCTGGAGGAGTCTTGTGAACAGGTAGGTGATTAAAAGAGTTTTGCTACACACACAAACAACGGGGGGAAAATAGATGTGTGATTTTACAGCGCTTCTTGTAGATTACATGGTGCTCTCGAGATGACCAACATGTCACGCATCACATTTTAAATACCTAAAGAAAAGAATTAAAAGAAAAAAAAACATATTCACTGTCATCATCTTTGATCCGTATGGATCACACATCACAGTTTGGGCTGCATGCGGTTGGTGGGGAAAAGAAATTGTGAGTTCTCATGAAGGCAACTTGATCAGTCCACACTCACTGCACAGCAACAGAGGAAATTGAAAGCCCTCGTAAGTCACATGTATGGGAATATTTTGGCAACTAGGGGTGGAACGAGTTCTAGAGTAATTCGGGGAATTCACATTTAGAAAAAAAATGAAAGAACATTTTTTTGCGTCTCTGTTAACATTTTATTTTGTGTGTGCATTTAGACGCCATTCTAATAAACATACTCATAAAAAGGCTAACTTCAAAATAAAAGCTGAGCAAATGATATATTGATGCCAGTGCAATAATCTTCAAAGGCTTTTAATTTCAAGTTGACCCATGTGGTAGCGTGACAGTTAGCTTGACTTGTCCCAATTTTTTTGGGGGGCATTACATAGTTACCAATATCTACACAAAGCCGTCCCAAAATCAATTGTGTTACTAAAATCTAAATGGCTATATTTAAATTTTGGATTTGATTGTTGTTGTTTAATAAATTAATTAAATTAAATGAAGACATCTATCTCTCTACCTATCTACCCACCTAACCTAATCCGAAAAATGATCCTATCCATGAATTTATTTTGTGATCTAATCCGAACCGTGACTTCTTTGATCCGCTGCACCGCTCACAACCAAAGATTTTAAATGGGAGGGAAAGCAGTGAATGTGTTTTAATTAAGACTGCCCACCACACCCTCAAACGAAAAACAAAACAACAAAAAAAAATCAACATTTAAGAATAAAATGCACCCAATATACAATGAGAAAAAATATTGTACACGTAGCTCCCCAGTCATCCACGTTATGGTCATCATTAAAGCATTACTCAAGGCAACTGCACTGTTGTCTGTTGAAGACATCAATTTAACTTTTGTTTGTACCTGAACAATAGTTATCTCGTAAAATGTTATTCTTCTGGAAATGGAACTTCAAAGACTTACTATTGAACAATACATGTAGCAGTGTTGAGGGTGCGAATTGAGGTGATAACTACTTTGTTCCTGCTTTAGGTGATCTCAAACATCTTTGACAAGGAAGACGACTTGAAGCAGCTGAGAGAGCAGATCCGCAAGGTGGATGACCGCTGGGACTCCAGCCGGAAGGTATGAATTCCACCTGCCACCTGAAGCAGACATAATGAGAGCCTTTAATATATGCGGTGCTCTCCGCATGCGTACGTGCATGTCTGTAGGAGGTGGAGCGAGAGGACCAAGATTGGGCAAAGGAGGTGGAAATGGTGGAGAGCAATCACAATCTTCTCAAGGAGAAAATCAACTGTGGTTTCACGGAAGTGATACAGGAGAACAGAACTCTGAAGCAACAGTGAGTGGCTTGCACAGTGACTCATACAATTAGACTCATGTCAATTCGTCTCTCCTAAGTCAGGTAGTCATTCAACAATATTAGAAGCATACTTCTCCGACAGTTTCAATCAATTCTCTGCGCATTTGTATATTTTAAAAATGACCAATAGAAAGAAAGAAAATACCTATACCAATCTTTGTAAAGGCGTAATTTTTTTACTTAGCTCTTTTATTGCATCTTGTTTTAATCGCCGTTCTGTTACGATTCCTGGCACCTGCGAATCGATAGCAGTACTCAATGGTACCAAATTGTGGTCCTTTTTTTTCTGTTATATATATATATATATATATATATATATTAGTGCTGTCAGGTGATTAATTTTTTTAACTAATTAATCACTAAAGATTCCATGATTAATGGCGATGAAATCACATTTTTCAACTACTATTTTTTGCAAAGCTTGTAACAGATATTTACTTGAATAATATCTTGGAATTGATGCAAAATCGCAAAATAAGAAGTACATTTAATTCAAAGACTGTTGTAATAGCTTTCTTCTATTCCCTAATACGATCTAAATGGAGACATCTTTACAGGGATTTTTCTTCGAAACATTTTTCAAAACTGCCCACAAGCGCCAAACTCCAGCAGTGTTGGTTTGCAAGGCCCAGTGGTAACTTGAACACAGTGTTTTGTTCTGAGACGTGCTAAAGATGTACAGCTAATATGGCTCAATATTGGCAAAGTAAGCAATTTTTTTTAAGTAAATCAAACTGAGTTAATTGAGTTAAAATATTTAACTGAGTTAAAAAAAAAATTGGATTAATCACTTGAGTTAATGCTTTAATTTTGACAGCCCTAGTTTTTACATATCATGTTTCAGAAAGTAAAAATAGCTCTGGATCTTCACTTCCCCCAGCATGATGGAGCTCATCATGTCATGGTTGGAAAAACATGTTGTGGGGTCAGTTATGTCAATAAGAAGAAAGGTTCAGTCCGAGATATAATTTCTATTTGGTTGTTTAATTTTATACATAATGTGTGGGATGGCATTCCAGAAACCTATCTTCTCTTTTGTGCATAAGAAATGAAAACATTTTCCCATAATGTCTCCGTTAAACTTGTGTCATTGAGGTACCATCTGGTCCTGCTGGAGACCAACGAGGAGAGACGAACAGTCTGCAACAATCTCACAAGCGTGTTCACCGTAGCAGCAGACCACCTCTCCGACACAGAGGTAACGCTCTTGCATTGCTGTCAATGTTTTATCCTTTCTGCACTACTACGAGGTGGACGCGAGAGTCGTAACCGCTGTCTGCTGCTGTGCCACAGAATTGTTTGAAGGACCTGCTCAGCCACGGGGAGCAATGCTACTCTAAGGCGCTGGAGGATGATGAGAAGGCTACGCAGGGGCTGAAGATGATGGTGGAAGAATTCAAGTTGAAGGTGCAAAAATCCTTCGAAGAGTAAAAGATGTTTATCGTTTTTCGGATTTTTTTTTTTTTTTTCATAAGAATAATCGTTGTGTTCCTCTTATGTTGTTATTAATAAAGCAAATTTGAAATAATGTTTTTGACCCGACATGAATTCTTTTCTAAAGCAAGTGTTCCCTTGCTGACAATGCCACATTGGACTGGTAGCGGAAGAGAATCTTTGCGTGCGTGGGATGAGGAGCTGTGGTGAGATATTGGAGCACTCCATATACAATAGACCAACACTGTTAAATCCCTGATATTGTATATTTATGCGTGGCATCGTCCAAAGTTAAAACTCTTTTAAGAGATCCTTGTGTGTGTGTGTGTTTATACCTGGCCTGAGGCGAATGCCATGGCTAGCCACACCATGGTTCTGTCCTTTCTATTGTCTTTATCCTTCACTCAAGATTCATAATCAATTCTACTTGAAGGATTACTATCAATCTATTGTATTTGTCAAATGGCTCCCATTATTGAACATATTTTTGTTGTATATGCCTGTATATACATTTACATGACTGTACATGAATATTTGCAAACTTATTTGGTAAAATTAAATTATCATGGGATTTGTGATTATTTTATAATCATTAATTGCACATTTAGTATTTTGGCAAATCTGCATTTATCTTTTTGCATTTTTTAACGCGACATATTTCTATTTTAAATCACGAGCGATTTACAACCCCCAAAAATTGAAGTCTGCACCTAAGATGACCGAGTTTCCCAATAAGCTTCTACAGTTTCGAAGCCAATGAGGAAATTTTGCATCAACACATGTCTGAAGATGTAACTTGGAGACCGGGCAGCACAGTGTTACAGCTTTGAGATGCTGAGTTGGAAGCTCAGCTCGGACTTCACTGTCCCTTACTGTTGCTGTTCATTATTTTTGTTTCATTTTAAATTGAAATACTTTTCTTGTGTATCATTTGTAGCACATGGTTTTGTTGGGGGGAATCGTGAGGTGGTCTGACCCTCAAGCTTGACCTTGCATCAACACAGGAAGTGTGTGAAAGTGGGGGTTGGGATAGAGGTGGTGACATCCAAAAAGTGCGAGAAATGTTTCAGACAGATATAATGAGGTGATGGTGAGTGCCTCCTTGGGGAAAAGCAAAGAAAAAAAAAGTGATGGATAACTTCCACTGTGTGTGTGTGTGTGACAAGTATGTGTGCGTGTAGGTGCGTGTGTGTTGGCTGGGTGGGCACACAGGAAGTGTCACAGAGGAGAAAGGCTGTGGACGTCCTTGCATGTGTGTGAGTGTGTTTTAAGTGCTATGCCGCCCTTTACATGTTTACAGACAGGCAGTGGCGGTCCGTGCATTTCACACCTGGGCCTTCAGTGAAGTCCTACTTATTCCTACTTGAATAAATCCCCCTCATAATACCATCAATCAGAAATCATTTATGACACCACGGCTGGACAAATAATATACAGAAAGACACTTACACCGTACTGAGCGACTGTTGGACAACCTAGCTTCTCTTGAAAGGTCCGTCTTGAAATGGCCTTGCAAGTGTATCTGCAATTAAAGCCACAGTTTCCCTCCTTCGGCCATTGTGGTTTAAAAAAGCAAGAATATAGTTTACATCTTCCAACGGTCGCCAGTTACTACATTCAGGTGTATTGATTCCTCATAGCGCTGCCCCCTCACGAGTGAGTATCCAATCACAAAACGCGTTTATCACCTTCAGCGGAAGGCCAGCGAGAAGGCACACTGTAACCAACTTGTGATCTGATTGGCTATCGCAACTGTCTAGCAAATCTGAAAGTCCATTGGCTTTGACAGAAGAGATGCCCACACAATTGTATCTGAAGGCCTCGGACAAATAGTGCGTGCTTCTGGTGTTGTGAAATCTGCCTGGCAACATGAGCTAGAGGAATTCTGATTGCTTAAAAACTAAAAATACAATGCTAGGATATAATACGAAGAATGTGAAGAATATGATCATTTTTTTCTTGATTACGTTAGGCCAGCAGAGAAGGCCATGACGGGCCACTTTGTCCCCATACCCTTGACTACCTGAAAATGGAGATAAAATGTCGTCCATTCTCAACACAAGCAACTCACCGAGCATGTTCATTTGTTGAAAGAAGACCAAACTGAAGGCCACAAGACTGGCAAACAAGCCGCACTTGAAGTGATGGTTAAGTTGCATGAACAATTATGCCACTTTGTCCAATTACTTTTGAACCGCTGAAAAAAGAGGATTTCACCAATAAATGTTTTCTAATCTCAACCCGATAGTGGTTTTTTTGGTTGTTTTTTTTTTTTTTTTGGGGTCAAGAGACCAAACTGAAGGCAGCATACCCCAACAAAAAAAAAAAGCTGAAGTGAAGGCTAAGGTTATAGTCACAATTATATTATATAAACTTTGTCCATACTTTGCCTGAAATGTCATCTGATCTCAACCCAAATAAGTATGTTTACTTAGCAAGTCAAAACCACGCACTTTTGTTATTGCAGGTGGTGCTTCATATCAGTGCTCGCACGTAATACCTTCTGCAGATGCGACAAAAAGTGGAGTGGTTTCGCAGTCCCTTTCTGCTGGCATTTCCATTCACTACAAGTCTCCACGTCGTCGTTGTGATGCAGCTGCTAATCAGATGCAGAGATGAGCCTTTTTGCTGCATGAAACCCCAAAACACACACACACACACACAGTGGTGCACTCATTACAAACACAAGCGCACGAAAGAATGACTATTCCAACCTCAACAACCAACATTCAGCAAGTATTTGTGGCTATGAACCGCTGCGTTTGTTGTTTTGCCTGTCATGTTTGAAAAACTACTTCAGTAATTCAATACAATAATACAAAAAGGTACAAAAAACTTTGAGCACTTCCTAGTTTTTACATAAATATCATAATGTCTTTGTCCAGTAATAATAATGTAAATGGTGAAGCTTCAATGTATAATGTTAAATGTTTTCACAATTTTATAAATAATACATTAAACGTAATACACAGTAAAATATTTTCACACATACATTGCATAGTGTAAGGTAGAAGAAATCCTGAAATTGTAATGAAATAAAACTAAAACTAATGAAAACTGTACAAAAATAAGAATACCAGTGAACATTCCTTCTGAAAGTAGTTGTACTAATATAATGAATGGCGCAGCGTGAAGAATCCTGACAACAAAAACAGAAAATAATTACGTGTACAATGAAAGCATCACCAGCTAATGATTCTGTTTGAATTAGATAAAATAATAAAAAATATATAATAAGACAAATGGTGCAGGTTATTGGATCTTATCTTGGGGAAGCTGGAGCGTGTCGAAGAAGGGGGCGGGGCGGTTTTTGAAGGGGGGGGACCGGAGTGGCTAAATGGAAACCTGCATGGAGTGAATTTTTGGAAATGATTGAAGTTGGAACGGTGAAAATCGGATGAAAAATGTAGAAGTGGAGCGTGTCAAAGAAGGGGCGGGGCTGTTTTTAAAGGGGGGGGGGGGACCGGGGGGGCTAAATGGAAACCTGCATGGAGTGAATTTTTGAAAATGATTGAAGTTGAAACGGTGAAAATCGGATGAAAAATGGGGAAGCTGGAGCGTGTCGAAGAAGGGGGCGGGGCGGTTTTTAAAGGGGGAAGGGACCGGGGGGGGCATTGGAAATAAATGGGGAATTTGGTGGAAAATTTGGAAAGAGACCCATACGGCTGGGTACCTTTTATATCAGTGTGGGGGTGAAACGATGGTCGCGGCGTTGCTGGATGAAAATTGGAGAAGTAAACGCATTCCTAAATTATTGCCATTAGAAATGAATGGGGAATATTAGTGGAAAATTTGGTTGAAAATTTGCAAAGAGACCCATACGGCTGGGTACCTTTTATATCAGTGTCGGGGTGAAACGATGTTCTCGGCGTTGCTGGATGAAAATTGGAGAAGAAAACGCATTCCCAATTTTTTGCCATTGGAAATGAATGGGGAATTTGGTGGAAAATCTGGTTGAAAATTTGGAAAGAGACCCATACGGCTGGGTACCTTTTATATCAGTGTCGGGGTGAAACGATGTTCTCGGCGTTGCTGGATGAAAATTGGAGAAGAAAACGCATTCCCAAATTTTTGCCATTGGAAATGAATGGGGAATTTGGTGGAAAATCTGGTTGAAAATTTGGAAAGAGACCCATACGGCTGGGTACCTTTTACATCAGTGTGGGGGTGAAACGATGTTCTCGGCGTTGATGGACGAAAATTGGAGGAGTAAACGCATTCCCAATTTTTTGCCATTGGAAATGAATGGAGAATTTTGGGTGAAAACTGTAAAATGGGAATGCATGAATGTAAATTGAATGACCTGAATTATGTGAAAGGAATTACATGAATGTAAATTGAATGACTGAATTATGTGAAAGGAATTACATGAATGTAAATTGAATGACTGAATTATGTGAAAGGAATTACATGAATGTAAATTGAATGACTGAATTATGTGAAAGGAATTACATGAATAGAGTAATTCACATGAATTATGTGAAAGGAATTATATGAATGTAAATTGAATGACCTGAATTATTTGAAAGGAATTACATGAATAGAGTGAATTACCCGAATTATGTGAAAGGAATTACATGAATAGAGTGAATCACATGAATTATGGGAAAGGAGTTAAAGGAATGCGAAATGAATGACCTGAATGTCGTGAATTTCAAACTGGAAGCATTTGAATGTGAAATGTTAACTTTCCCAATCTAAATGAATGGGGTGAATTTGGGGTGAAAAATGTGAAATGGTGAATAATCTGAATAAGTGAATGATGTGAAAAATGGAAGCCCCCATCACATGAATAAGTGGAATACGTGGAATGAAGTGAATCGGTTGAATTATGTGGAAGTAGTTAAGCGTAAAAAAAACGGGCGGAATAAGTTTTATAATATTAATAAAGAATCAGAATAACATATAATAATAATAATAATAATAATAATAAAGAATCGGAATAACATATGTGTGAAGGCCTCCGCCTTCACACAATAAAATGGCATGAAAATCCTTTCGCCATGTCATGTAATGCCAGTGCTACCCTCCGTATGAGGAACTGCTATTTCTGTTACAAACAGATTAAAAATTCAAGACAAATCGCAGTGTGAAAATATTTTGAACTTCTTAACAAGCAGTCAATCAGGTAAACATTGTTTCATTCGATGCTAAATGTTTTGTATTCAAGTATATGTCACGCTCCATTGCGAGCAATGTATTTATAATTTATAGTTGTTTTTTTTTTTTTGTTTTTTTTATGACGTCAAAAGTCAGTTACTAATGTTGCCTATTAGGAAGTGCAGCTGTACCGAATGTGGCTAGCTTTCAATTATCTTGTGTTGAGATTTGTGTGAGCCTGATTCAAATGTTTTTTTTTTTTTCCTTTTTATTTCTTTGGAGTCACGTGTTGCCCTTGTTGATGTCACAACAGCATCCTGTGTTGAGCTGCTTGCTTTTTTTTGGACAGCAGGCAGATGATTATGAATTATTATATATTTATTTATTTGTGTGCGTTTTCTCAGTGTGGGAGATCCAACCCGATGTAAAAAAAAAAAAAATGTATGTGTGTGTTTCAGTCTCAATATGTTACAGATTAGATGTAGCCTCAGCATGTGGCAGCTTTTGTTTTTTTTTACAAGATGATTCAACTGTCTTTACTATCTCCCCCGAGTACAATGTTACATTGCACAGCTGCACGCATAGAACACACAAAAACTATAGCGAAACACAATCGACGCACAAATAGTCTGAAAAGAATGCAACAGAACAAAAGCCGTTGGTCAGGATCTCCTTTTATTCACAGGCGTCGACAATGCCCACAAATTCTCCCGATGCCTGTACAGTTTCGGAACGCTTCATGAAAGTCTCAGTTTGACGCTGGAATATATTAATCATATATTACGGTTAATAAATTGTGTTTGTGTTGCTTTTGTGAAGCCGGAAAAGGTTGAGGCGCGGCATGAAGGTCAATGATGTGCTAATCCGTGTGAGAACGCGTTCACTTTCTGGCATATGGCATCACTTATGGGAACGAAAGCAATCATGTCCTGTTAGTGTGGCGCTCCCGCCGCTGCTCAATGCACACGATGCAGTGTGTGTGTCAGTGTTGGTGTTCCCTGTACAATATGTTTATTGTCTTGCGTGTCATTTACTACTAATCCTCGTTGCATTACTACTCCTACGACCACACTTGTGTTTCTTTTGGGCTAAAACATTCGTGCAAGTTGGAACAGGTTTCAAATATGAATTATTGACATTGCAAATTTGCTGCGTTGTTTTGACTGATATTTTTAAGTTGGGAGGCCAATGCAAGGGACAATTAGTTCTGTCAACTGCCATTTCTTTGTTGAAAATGTGGGAAAGCCAATTTTCACATTAGCTTTGTAGAATTGCCCAACTTAAAATTTGCTCCAAGTTTGACGCTTTGGAATTTGGAATTCATCCAATTTTTTCCTTTACAATGTACTAGAAGAACAACAAGTAAAACTAATAATACAACAACTACCAAAACAATTTCTGACTACGAATAAAACTGCCATCATGACTATTCTAATGTGCTAGTATGACAAGCACAGAAGTTGACGCCATCTCCAACTATACACCCAAAAAAATCCTCGTCAAATTCTACTCGTGTGTGTGTGTGTGTGTGCTCAAGACATATGACCAACCGTGCTCGCATATATCATGTTTCCGTCTGCGCCGTCGCTGCCTGGCCGGAGGTCACGAGGGTCCCGCAAGGGGTCAACAGAAGGTGGTTGTCGACGACCAAAGGTCGAAGCGAGGTTGCTAGTGAGTGATATTTCTATGGTTTGCTCCCCGTTTTTGCTGTGTGACTCATTAAATGTCATAATCGGGGGATCCATTTCAGTCTGTCTTCACCCTCCAGGAGGTTAAACAGATGTCAGGCAGGGAACTGGCAGCCCGAAAATACCTGAGAAGATATTTTGACAATCGTACCTAATTTTCTCTTTTATTTGTTCTTTTCTTTGACTTGAAGAGTTCCGAACTGAGCGCACGCAGCGGCCGCAATATTCGGTACAGCTGTACAATTTAATGAGAGCCAATACTCAAGATTACAATACTGAGTTTTGATAGACACTGGCAGAGGTGTTCATTTGGTGAAGGTGAAGATATGGAATCAGCACCAACAATATCTAGAAAAGCTCACTAGCTTTTCCATATAAAAGTTTGTTGCGTTATTTATTTATAATTATTTTTTATATTTGATCAATCCTATTGAGATTTGAGACCTTGTTGAATTCAAAATTGTTTGTTGTCTCAGCATTCCAGCATCTCAACAGTAAATATTTTCACATTTCTTAAATCCTCAGTGGAAGCAGACTATCTATCCGTTTTTTTTTTGTTTGTTTTGTTTTGTTTTTTCAAAATAACGCATTGGAAACATCTGTTTTTACTTTGGAAAACAATGATCAACATTTTTTGCCTACTTTGTATTTTCTGACCTGTTCCAGGTCAGTTTGTACATTTTCTGCACTGTCAATTTGAAATAATGTCCGTTTTTTTTAAATAAAGGAATGGAAATACAAAAATGATCCATTATTAAAAAAAATATTAGTTACAGGCCAATTCAACACCGTAAATAACACTCCAACAGCGTTGCCATCAACGACATCACGTGTGTAGCTTCCTGTGTAGCTTTTCACGGACGCCCACTTTTGACCATAATTCTCCGTTTTATTTCCCACTGTGCGTTTTTCCCACAGACAAAAATGAGAAAACGTTTGGGTGACATCGTCCGAGAACTCATTGCCTCCAGCGTTTGCAGACCATCGCAAGATTTATGAACACGTGGATCAGCGGTATGTGCTTGAGCTCTTTTGGCATGTTCGCTCACGCCGACCGCCATTTGGCTGCTCTGCATTACATTACGTACTGTCTTAAGTGAATGTCCTGTGGATGGACGTGGAGGAGGGTTTGAGTATTTTGGTCAAGCAGAAATGTGCCGAAGATCAGAATAGAGGTGCTGATCTCGTAAGTTATTTGACACACATTTTAATATGCTTAACAATCATAAAAAGTGTAAACCAAAAAAAATGTATAATATAAGCACTTCAAAAACAACCACAGCTACAACAAAGTGCTGTGCGCAAATAAAAATCCAACATAATAAAACAATTAAAAAGAATAAAACGAAAAATAAAGCGTCAGATGCACAGTTCAAGGTTAAAGAATTGAACAACTAGTTGAGGGATGCCAGAATCTGAGTGATATGCTCACTCTTGCCTGCTCCCGTTAAAATGCAACCTAATCCACAAATGTTGCAGCTGATTCCTTTGAAAAAAAAAAAATCACATTTTATTACAAGATATTTATCCAAAGAAATTCAACATCAGATGAAAAAAAAAAAGGAATTGACTATTAGTCTGGGAAGAGTAACAAAGACATTCCGAAAGCTTTAGGACTGCAGTGAACCGCAGTGAAAGCCTTTTTCTCCTAATTGAGAAAGCATGGAATAGTGACGAACCTTCTCAGGAGTGGCCAGCATTCAGAAATGACTCCAAGAGGACAATAACGACTCTTCATGAGGTCACAAAGGAACCCAGAACAACATCTAAAGAATTGTTGGCATCCCTTTCCTCAGTTAAGCGTTTATGACGCAACAGTAAGGAATAGACTGGGCAAAAATGCTGTTTGTGGACTTCTAAGGTGAAAATTACTGCTGCCCAAAAAGAACTTGCAGGCTCATCTTCCTTTTGCAAAAAAAAGAAAACCAGAAAGTATGATTCCCAAGACGCAACTATAAATTCTGCTGTTTACTAGAAAGTCCTGGGGGAGAATGTTCGCCCATTAGTTTTGAACCTCAAACTGAAGCGCGCTTGGATTCGGCAGCAGGAGAATGATCCAAATTTTGGGGTGTCCGGACTTAAATCCCATTAAAATGCTGTGCTGGCATTACCTTCAAAAGATCGGTCATTCTCGAGAATTCTCCAATGGTGCTGACCACAATATCTCCACAGAGATGAAAAAGACTCCTCGCCAGTTATCGAAAACGCTTCATTTTAGTTGTTGCTGTTGAGGTGGCCCAGCTACTTTTTAGGTGAAGGGGACATGTGCTTTTTTTTTTACTCCTTAATAAATAAAATCTACATGTAAAAACAGCATTTAGTGTTTACTTGGGTTATCTTGTTCTATTTACATCTGTTTGATGGCTTTTAACAAAGAAGATAGTGAAAGAAAGTGAAGAAACTATGCAAACAATTTGGAGAAGACACAAAAGAAGACCCTCTCAGTATACTAAAAGAATTTTGTGATTAGAAAATCTCCGTCAGGAGGAACCGGTAAAATATTACCTTGTTCGATTAACCTTTGGATTCTGAGAGAATCCGAATCTGATTCAGAAAGCCCTTTAATGTCATTGTACTCAGTGTGCAACAAGATTAGAGGCGGCAGGAATAGGGAGTTGGAGGTCTGCTTTACCTCTTGGGGCACACACACACGCACACACACACTCGCGCACTAGGGGAGCAGTGCAGTGTTTACAGAGCAGATTAGAGCAGTTCCACTCTGTACCTCAGCTTCCACATGTGGAAACCATGAGAGGAATGCACAACGACGGCAGCGGTGATGCACTGACAGCGTGTGCCGCCTCGGCGTCACATTGCTAACTTTTATCAGCCCGCAGGGATTCCGTCCCAACTTGTGTTTTTTTTATTTCCTCCCCAAAAAGTTACAACAAATGCATGATATTTATCGAAAAATACTTTGTTCTTGAACGATTCCAACTTTTTTCCTGAAAAATAAAATGACAACCTAGTTTTCTTGTTCGTTCATCCATCCATTTCCCAAAGCGCGGTTGCGGCCGTGCTGGAGCCTCTCCCAGCTGTCATTTTACGGTAGGCGGGCTAAACCCTGAACTGGTTGCCAATAAAATACTGGAAAATGCCACTAGTTGGCAGTATCTCTCTTTTTCCTCCCTCTCCATTTTGTGTCTGTCTGGTTTTTGCAGGTTTGAGTAGATTGTAGTTGTGTTGTTAGTTTTATTTTAGCTTTAGTTTTATCTGGTTATCCTTTACACCTGTGTGACATTTAAGTATGTATAAAAAAATAAAATAAAATATTTAAATGTTACCGCAAAGAATGAGAGGCCTAGCGCAACCCTTTCTTAGGTTTCGTCTCAATATTTAATGACGCGGTCTAACGCCTCACAGGTGATACGGCTGCATTTTGTTACCGCAACTGTGACTCACTGCAACATCTGTGAACACGATACAGGAAGTTCTTATTTTCGTCCACACAGTTTTGTTGCCTGATCATGAATGATGTGCTCCTACTCATTTTCTTTATCGTGGGCTTTTTGAGCACTCGAGGACACTGTGCAAAATGTAAAAAAATAAAATAACTTAATGGCACTTTTTGGGCACATATACGCAAAAAAAAAAATAAAAAAAAATCTGTATTCAGCACCTGTTGGCTACGCGATCCACTAACGGAAACGTGATCGTTCATTACAAGCTCGTTTGACACCCTGAACAAAAGAGCAAGAGAGTTACGGCGCTCATGGCACGATCCTCTCTCTAATTGTGTCATGATCCGCGTGGGGCATGACAGCCTGTTGTTATTGTTTTCGTATGTATGCGGTTTTTGTTATTTTTTGTTGTTATTTTCTCCCCTCCTTCCTGCCATGTGCCTTGTCCTGTTTGTTTTGATCAGCCGAGCAGGGGCGTTTCCCCTCAGCACCTTGCCCTCACCAGCCACGCACCTGCTCCTCATCAACGATCACACACCTGCTCCCCATCTGCTCCCCTGATTACCGGACTACTTATGCCTTCCATGCTCTCAACCCAGTGTCGGGTCATTACCGCAATTTACGTACTGCCACGACCACGTTTTGTGCACGTTCATGTTCTCGTTCCTGCTCTGATTCTCGTTCCTGCTCTGATTCTCGTTCCTGCTCTGATTCTCGTTCCGGCTCTGATTCTCGTTCCGCTCTCGCTCACGCCCCGCTCTCGTTCATGCCCTTTATCCTTGTCCCAGTTAGTCGTGTTCACTTTGCCCTGGTTGTTTTGTATCCTGCCCCGTTGTTTGTCCATGTTCGATCCCTCCAATAAATTCCCTTCACGCTACTCACCTCTCTGCCTCCTCGCCTTTTGGGTCCACCTCCTCCTCGCCGTAAGGCGAACCCTGACAAATTGCCTCCTCCTTTTACACACTGTAGCTGGTTCTTATCCAGTCTTTATATTAGGTGATCCGGTGGGGAGATAAAATGAATCTCCGATTTTTTTTGCCCTCAAGAATCTGATTTGATTTGAACCCCTTTCATTTATTTATATATATATATATATATATATATATATATATATATATATATATATATATATATATATATATATATATATATATATATATATATGACTAGTGAGACAACTATTTTTGCCAACCAGAGTGTTCCCCAACATAAACTTGAATCAACTGTGACAAAATAATATTTTTTTTTGCTTTCTCATGGAAAATATGCCCTTTTGTCCTAGTATGTAAATAAGATTAACATTTGTAAACATTAACATGTTCTGCAATTTAATATCAGCTGGTTCTCATGAAAATATAGCAAATTCTGTATCCTTTTTTTTTTTATCTTTTAAAGATACTGCTATTTTCCTTTGAAAAAAATCTGACTTCTAAAACATTTAATATTTTTTTTTGTCCGAAAACGACCGACTTCCCAGTGTTCCAAGGATGTGTTGTTGAATTATTGGTTCCTTTTTGACATGTTGTCAGCAGCGTAGCTGTTTGGTCAGCCATAATGTCGCCCCAAAAACTTTTTGACACGCTCTGAGCTCAATAAATGGAGCAGATTTGAAAATTAGTCACAAACTCAGATTAGGTGACTGAGCTAATGATGACGGACGGCTCAAATATAAACCACACTCATTAGTGTCACCAATTATCACCTTCTTTTGTTCTCTTCTTGTTGTCTTTTAATGACATCTGAGCTGGTTCGACATCGATCTCAGTTAGAAATCTGATATATTTTGTTCACAGAATAGAGGTCACAGTTCAATTCCGATTGGGGTCAAATTTTTCGGGTGAGACCGCAACATTGGCCAAAAATGTGTTATTTCCGTTCAATTTTGTTGACGTTATACACATCATAAATAAATGCTACATGCATATGAGCAAGAGTTTTATATAATATTGATGTTATAGGCAAAGAAGTCAAAGCTTGGCTTTATAAAAAAAGATTCCCGGCAGGTGGGAATGTTTATTGTGAAGTTGTTTATGGAAAGCAGCAAGATGTGTTTGTTGCAGCGATGAACACTAATAAGGGCCAGTTGAAGAGAGGCTTTAGTTTTCGTCGTAGCTCAGTTCGGAAGTTTTGAATCAAGCATGCCTTTTTCTAGAAAGTATCACACGTGTGAGATGTTTTCATGTTAATTTATTGAATTTTGCATGGTTGTGCCTTCCTTTTAAGGCAAAGAACTCCAACGTATTTGGTCAGGAATCCAACCCTTACCTCAATGAAAGATGCCACAATACGAATGAACATGATTTCACTTTATAAAAACAAAAATAAATATGAATAAGTTAATACATAATTTTTTTTCATAAATACTGCATGCTTGCTGTGCATTAAAAAATATGCATCTCAAAAATTCATCTTTCTCACAAGAAAATGGAAAAAAAATCTGGGAAGATAATTGGTGGGAAAAGCTTTGAGCGATAAAGAGCCATTTTTCTTTTGTTCCAGGATTAGTAAAAAAATCTTCATTTTTTTCCTGGATTTTCTGGACTACGAAGGAAATCTGGAGATGCATGGTTTTGCCCGCTCCAAAAAGTAATTAAAAAAACCCATACATCTTTTTTAATAATCAAAAAGAAAAAAGCTCAAATGGATAAAAACTTTATTTTTCCTTGGACTAATCACCAACCACCCCAGCTCTTCATGAAATTTGGACACACGGTGCATGAGTTTGTTCCATCTTACAAAGCAGTTTTCTGGATCACCAAGAAACTACATGAGAAATTTGAAGATACCTTTTCATTGGACATGCCAAACTGTAGACACACAGAGAGCAACCTGTCGAAACCTCCGTCTCCGTCGCGTGTGACTCGGACACAGAAGGTGTGGACTGTCAATCAAACGCAAGATGCCGTATGAAAGAGTTGGTCAGACACAAGCGCACTTTCTGGCCGAGTGCTTCCTGAGCGTGTGGTAGACCAGGTTATCGTCCAGAAAGGACAGTTTGTCGTCAAACGCCACCGGGCGGCAGCAGGCCTGCGGGGGTGCGTCCTTGGCTGATAACCTCCCGCGGCGAGCCAGGTGGCGGAGAATCTTGTCGTAGTTTGTCTCCGACTTCCTGCAGGGTCCCGCGCAGTACTTGAAGATCATCTCCTCGCCCGAGCGGTAGCCCAGACCCAAGTCGGTCACGTTGAGGTGGACCTGCTGGAGCGAGCAGCCCAGAGCCTTCCGTCCCTTCGCACCCGGGATCCTTTTCCGGCTGGACCCAGTCGTCTTCTCCCGTCTGGGCCGCGACCTGATCCTCCGGTTCTCCTCAGACTGGGGGTAAGACCTGGTGGGCGAGCCTCGTATTCTGCTCACGCTCACCTTGACCAAATGCACCACCTCATCGAAGCCGGCCGGGAGGGGCTCGTCCATGATGTCTAAAAGAAGAACTGATCATTGCAGTAATCGTGTCTCGAAGAGAACAAGACCGTCATCCATCCATGAATGCTCGTCTCTCAGCATTTATTGACCATCATCAGATGTATGTTTATGTTTGTCTACCAGCATTCCCACGAAAATATTTGGAACATGTAACATGAAGTAGTAATGAGAGTGGTATGCCTTTTTTTCAGTATTTCCCACTGAAATAGTCCTGACACCCATTAAAAAAAACACAAATGTCATTCTCTCAGCTTTCCCTTTGTAACATTATCATGAATACTTAACATTACCGTGTTTTACCAGAGTGACATTTTGGATGTTAGTAACTTCAGATTCTGACTAAAAAACTTTTATGCAGCAGTGTGACTGTCTCTCAGCATTCACTTTTCTCAACATTACCGCATTTTTGCCATAGTAACAGGAATATTTGACTCTCAGCATTACAATTTCCAATATTTTAGACATGCTACAGTATGACGTGAATATTTGTCTCTCAGCATTTTTGGTAAATGAGTGTATCCTTTTCCTATCATTCCCACTTGTTTTTATGTTATACTATTATAAGTGTGTGTATGGCCTTTCTCTCAGCATTGACACATTTTTTTGTGGGACATCCGCATGCCTGCTATACTTTGTCAGTATTCCCCCAATAAATGACTGCCTCCCAAGCTCATCCTTACAAGCGTCTCCCTGGTCGTCCACGCCCTGCTGGCTCCCGCTGATGCCGTGCGAAGTGTCTGACAGGCGGATCCGGAGCGGAGGGCTCTCCAGGGGCCTTTCTTCTGCTACGAGCATCACCCCCGGGGGTCCCGGGCCGGCGTGCACGGCTCCCAGAACAATCAAACAGGTGGTCAGGCTATGCCATAGCGTCATGGTCTGCTCGGATCCGGCAGCAGGACATGGCGCGCCTCGGAACCAGCTGCCCTCATCCGGCAGAGAGAGGCGCTTCCTAAAAGAAAATGTCTCCAGTAAAAAAGGAAAAATCAATAAATCCCTGTTTTGCAGAAGCCCGTTAGGCGTGCATTCCCACTGAGCTCAAGTCCACACTGAAGGAGGAGAACAGGAGAAGGGATGGAGTGTGTTGGTGACGTGTGGCCATCCATTCCTGGTGGGTGGAGACTCCACAGGTCGGTAAAAAATGTGGTTCCAATCAGCGAGACATAACATGTGCGGCTACTTCTTTTTCAGGACATTTGATACATCCTCATCAGAAATATGCAGTTTCACATCAAAGTGATGGATCGGAAAACATATTTACACAGTTACAGATAGATTTTGCAAAAACACACTTGAAATCTCCCAAACGCATTTGAGAAAATGTGTTATAGTCCGGTCAAACCAAATTGGAACTTTTTGCCCAAATTTCATGAATGGTTATGGTTTGTTTGGCGCAAAGGTCAGTTGAAGGGTGCACATTAATTTTGCTGCCTTGTAGGAGGTTTAGCTTCTTGGTCCAAGACATTAATGCCCTGTAGTGTTTTCCAGAAATACCCGTCAGTGTTGACACAAAACCTTCAGGGTTCCGCTTGAAAGCAAAGAAATGTCAGGAAGAGCCTACATGAACACCAGAACTTTATTTTATGGTGCTCCGATCGATCGACCACCGATCGCGATAGGCCCATTTCCATGGAAAAGTTCACAATCGGCATTTGCCGATCAGCTCATACTTTGCAGCCTGCAGCCAATTAGAGACCAGCTTGTGTGCAGTGCAGCGTCTTATAATAATAATAATAATAATAATAATATTGCCTTTATTAGTCCCACAATGGGGAAATTCGAGATTCGAACCCAGGCCTCCTGGGGAGACTGGGTCCTGAACGCGGCGCCTTAGACCACTCGGCCATCCCCCTTTCTTCAACACTGCATGTTGCAGACACCAACCAGTAACTGAATCAGAATATGTTTGTGCATTTTCTGTATTGACAATTTCAAACAATGTTGGCTATGGAAATGTAGTCAGAATGGTTTTTTTTTAAAGTATTACTCAATTAATTTAAATAAAAGTTTTCAGATTTATCAATTATTAAAAAAAGCGTCAGCTACTGCTATCATTCCCTACACAACACTTATTCTCTCGATAGGTATTAAACACCTCAAGGTGTCATTGAACACACCTGTTCCATCTCATATGCCGGACATCATCAAGTCTTATGCTTTATCTGAATTTTATTTGACAATGTTGCATTTCTTTTTTTCGCTTATACATGAAAGTGTTTTAGGATGCTCTAAAAAAAACCAAGTGAAAACACTTAGAATTACTTTCTACTGGAAAAAAAGCATATTTCCACCCGAGAGGGTTGATTAAAAGCTGTTTATTTAGCCTAAATCAAGTCTAAGTGAATGCAGCTGTTGGCTTAGGTATAGACAGACTTATTGTATAGAAGCGACATTAAGTCCAGAATGTACAAGATTTGGGGTTTTGTTTCTCCCTCCCCCTCACCACATCAAGATCCTTCAAAGATGTATGGTTTGTCCAAAGTGCAGCGTGATGCAAATCTTCAGCGTCAACATAGTGTGATTTATAGAAGCCAGCTGATACTAAATTTAGAGCGTCATGATGAATCGCGTTTGTATTGTGTGCGTTTTTGTGCAAAGACTCAATGGAGGCTCATCAGGTTAATGACGACATTTTCCCTTTGTGCAGCAAAAAGCTGTCAGGTGGGCCTCTTAAAGGAATAATCACGGGGGCTCGTTAATGATGTGACGTCACACCCCCATAAGAGACATGTGCCCTTTTGCCCTTAGCATTTGAAAGAAAACCAATCTCGTTTTCTCACCTGGCCCAAAAATAAGAAAATAAAAGTTCTGCATTCAAATGCATTTGGGTGTTGTTTTGATGTCATTACTTGCTATATGGTGGATTTTTGCTGAGCTAGAAAAATAGAGATGAATATAGTAAAATGGTGTATGCTGTAAATTGAAATATAAATACATTGTAAAATACTGTAGATTTTAATTTGAATTAAACTCATTGCAGTAGCAAATAATGCCACGAGTGGGCGCTATTTACTCTTTTTATGACTCGCACCTCATATTTGGAAGAAAAGAGTTGCATTGGCTGTAAAAATAATTGCATAGATTTTTTTATATGAGAGTTGTATTAAATTGTTGTTATTATAATTGGTTTATGACGATTCCGTGTTATGAATGTATTCAATTACCTATAAGTTGATATTTTGAATTTCAACATTAAAACGTTGTTTGATAACATTTATTGTTTCCTTCCGTAATTTAAAGACATTTATTGAAATAATTTAACAGTAAATGATTATGTAATTATATTTATTTAATTTGGTATTGTTAATGTTTTGTTTTACTTCATCATTAATTCACTTTATATATTTCTTTATTTTGGGGTGGAGGTGTGGGGGGGATTGACTTCCTCTTTCAATCCAAAATGCACATTACAAACCTAAAAAAGTATAATTTTCTTTCGTTATTTTAACGAATATTTTGGGAGCTAGTGAGCATTGACTGTAGGCTTTAGTAGTTGCTTGTGTGGGTCAAGACGCGTGTGGCTTCCCTCTGCGTGCGTGGCCTGCGGTGTGCGGATTAGACGATCTTTATCCTCTTAGCCCCTAAATGGCTCCACGTTGTTGCATGCGCTCCTGAGTTGTCAGGTGCTGTCGTGGGCGCACACAGAAAGAAAGAACGCACGCGCACGTGCCCGGCATGCCCACCCATTTAGCGTCGATCGCGCGCATTACGCACGGAGGTGAAACCCCCTCCCCGCATCCCCTCCTACTCACACACACACACTGAAACACCGTCTGTCCCTTTGCGCTCGCGGGCGTATAGTGACGTGCCCAACCCGAGTTGATCTTTCGGACCCTAATCTCATCAGCTCTCCTGCTCGTCCATTGGGACGCCGCATCATCCCCACCACCGCCACCATAACTTTTGTAGTATTATTAGTAGTGTTGTCCCTTTGTGGAGCGGTGGCGATTTGGGCTGGGATGAGCATTTGAGAGCAGCGGAGCGATGGCGAGCCGCAGCTGCACACGGACACGGACCTCGTTCTTACTGCACTTTGTCCTCTTTGCGATCTGCTGCTTGGCCACCCGCAGCACCGCCGCCAGGAGGTCCGGTGCCAGGAGAGCGGGTCAGTCAAATGCTACGGCCAGGACGGTCCTGTTCGTCGGCATCTTTAGCTCAAAGCTCCTCTTTCATTTATGGGACATACAATTAGACTTCGACCAGGGTTCCCAAACTGGGGTTCGCTGGCCTAAAATGGGTCTTGTGTCAGTTTTTATTGTTTTTATTACATGGTTCAGTTGTATTGTGTTCACTGGTCAAAAGCAAATTGTTATCAGAGACGGCTTTACGTGTCCCTAAATGTATTTTTAATGCTGATTTAAAAAATGTCTTAACTTTTAATCTGGCATATTTATTGGGAGATATTTTAATTTTTCGGTTAACCTATTAAAGCTTCCTCAATACAGAGTTTAACTTGCGTTGTAACTTGACGTTTCAGAAAAAAATCCAACCCTGACCCTTAATTCACAAATATTACCAAATACGTTACTGTTTTATTAATATTACTTTAATTAATGTTCTGGAAACCTCATGCTCGAGAAAAAAAAGGGAAGATTAGTAATCAGCGTAAAAACAATCTAGAAAAAATTACTTGTCTTTCTGATTTTGAAAAAATGTAAAAAATTGTTGACGTAATGTACATCCATGGTGCTGCATGATATATTTAAATTTTTGGGAGTGTTTAGTCATATTAATTTATTAAGTTAAAAAAATACATGTATGTAAGTGCAAAATATTAGAGCATGTGCAAATACATCCCTTTGCTTGTATGTATGGACGTCCGCACAAAATGAGCTTTTGTCCATGCATGTGCAAATGATGCAAGATCTGTCTGTCCATCTAAATCTATTTATCTATCTAACATGTTATTTTTCGCCACGTCCATTTGAAACAAAAATGTGTGCCACTCACCCGGTCAAAAGTACACATGGATGAGCAAATGAGATCTCCTAACTTGAACGCCATTCAGTAGAGTGCTCATACCTCTGCTCAGCATGGCACTTATAGGTCACTAATGGAATTATTCAGTTTGAAATTAAAGGACAAAGTAGAAACAGGAATCATCTACAATTAAATGCCTCTCTCAAATAGATGCCTTCCTATTACCATGAGAAAAACTGTAAATCTAATTGTGTCAGGTTGTAGACAGTGATTTTATATGAGTGTAAAAGTTGTTTCATGTGTCCCCCAATCGGTGCAAAACCCAAGGATCGGGAGCCAGATTCGGCCCGCGATAGCATTTTATATGGTCCGCAAAAGCAAATCATGCGTGTCAACTTCATGTTTCTTGCAAATTCTACTCACTCTTAACAACACAGAGATTGTGTTTAATTGCAAGTATATTTCGTTACCAATCCTCCTGTGAAATAATATTAATAATATTCACTGGCTGATTTAAAAACTAGTTATCCACGATTGTGTTGTGCACATGTGATATAATCAATGCAAGCATACATTTATTTAGGTTCACAGTTAATAAAGACCCTCTCAGGGAAACCATAACTATGATGTGGCCCGTGACAAAAATTCATTGGACTCTCTTGCAACTTGCTAACTAAAACAGCACCTCGTAAAGCACCACTCGTGGAGTTTTCCCACATGACGTTCCCTGCCCACTATGAAAGATGATCAGACATCGTACATGTGGTATATAATCATAATAATCCTATTTATTTAACTTTGAACTGCACTTTCCTTTGTTAATGAAAATGGTTATTAACTATTTTCTACTAACATTTGTCATCTGCTTATTCTCACGAGGACTCACTAAATATGCCTACACCATCTGCAGTTGAGTAGACAAACACTTTTGTGTTACAGCTCTTGTGTTGAGCTCACATCAGGAGAATTTAATGACCTAATCATGTGTCGTCAATCCACATTAACAATATATCCAATCCGCCAAGGCACACAATGGTTGCTTTCTTTGTTTTCTCATCACCGAGACATTGTCTTCCCGTCACAGGTCCGCCCACTTCATCCTCACCTCCTTCCCCTCACATCACATCTCACTCGTTCGATCCCTCGGGCTGCATGCGAGCCGCACGCACACACAAGCACACACTGTCTCGTCTGTTTCTCGCCACGCAGTCCACGCCTGCTGACATTTGGACTTGTGTGGTGGTCTTTGACAAGGGGCGCTGCGAGGTGCTTTGTCAGGCCACATCAATCACGTCAATGTTAGCATTAGCGTTAACGTAGGCACTGACCTTCGGGCACAACAGTGGAATGTCTGAGGTCGGACACAATCCTTTGTGATTTGCTGGTTGCCCTCTGATTTGGTTGTCAGAAAGTGGAAATTCCTCGAATGCTCCAGTGTGCTCGTACACCTTTCTTTTTTTTTTCCTGTCATATAAGAAGAACTTAACCACAGTAAAATGTCCTTTGTCAAACACATCCCACATATTATAGCAAGCAAATACACCGTCCTAGTGGCAGGTGACAGGGTGTCATCATTTGCTTTGAATGAATCCAATTTTATTGCAGTGCTTGGGCAGAAACCATTTTCAACCTTTTTATTGATTCCCAACTCAAGTCTTTGTCCCGATGCTGACATTTGCCTCTTTGAGATATCAAGGCTGCGCCACAACACTGTACGCTCATTAAAATGGCATCCTGGTGCTTTTAAGGCCCCACCAGCCTACCATTGATCTCCTCAGTAGCAGCCGAGCAAGCGGCATGAGTCACTCTGTGGCAGTGACAACCCACCCCTGAATGGATGGATGGAATGAGAAATTGATCATTGATTAATGTCGAATGGTTGAATTGGTGTTGATTGAATTAATTGATGAACTGATGATGGATGGAGGGAAAGTTGACTGAGGGATGATAAATTAATTGTAGGACAGCATAAGTGGGTCAAAGTGAGCATAAAACGCAGTGCTTGAAATAATACTTGTTATATATGAGGCTGCGAAACTAGAAATGGCAAAGTCTCCACTTTGCCGCGGCAGCCCTCTTGTAAGAATTGTGCCTCCTTATTGTTGCTGAGTGAAGTCAATACAGGAGACCCTGAATCTCATCTACTGTTGTTTTTGTGCGAGTCTACTTCCTGATTCCGTTCCTATTCTCATGTCCTTGCCTGTTTGGTCCACTCCAGATCGTCTGAGTCCTCCGTTGGACATCCAGTTGGAGAGCGTCAACTGCAGCGCCATCAGTGTGCGATGGAAGATGCCGCGGCGGCATGTCAGCACCATCACCGGGTACAAGGTTGTCCCTCATTTCTGTTTTTTATTTATAATACTTTTTTCTGTTCTGTGGTCAACATCATTGGTCCCCTTGCATGGTGGCGTTACCAAAACCTGCCCGTTCAGTTTGTGGTCACATTGCAAAAAATCTGATCTAGGAAGAAAATGTGAAAGCGCGCTAGGTCGGATTTGAAAAAAAATTTGAACTGAGCTGTACAGACTGTCATTAAAAATCAGATGAAGGTCACATACGGGCTAAAAAATCAGATCTGGGTCGCGTTTGCCAGCAGTGGCGACTTAAAATGGTGGACAAGACTCGGGTGTCGTAAAGTCGAAACTGAGGACCGCCTGTAAGTCGAAGTTCTGGTAAATGAATGGAAACTAATAAATAAATAAATAAATAAATAAATAATAAGAATAAGAATCATAGTAAACCCATGTAATCATTGAAAATTTTAGTAAACAAATGCACCCCGCCCCAAAAAATCCAGGTGAAAAATTCAAGTAAATAAGTATATGGGGTGAAATACTGAATTTTAATAAACACAAATACATTTAATAATTCAAATTACGAGGAAATAAATACAAATGTAACCAACTGTGAAAAAAAGAAACATCCAGATCCATTTAATTATTTTAAATTCTAGTAAATACAAATACCATTTGATAATTTAAAAGTTCATCAAATATATGAATACATTATTATGGAACAGGTTCTATAACATTTTTAAAGGAGAAGTCAAGTCAAGAATTGTCTTTACAATAATGTACTCTATCCGCTAATCACAGCTCACCTGTTTTCTGAGTTTGGTTCGCATATTGAGCCACGGTTGGTCAGTTGTTGAACTCTGAGCAACAGCAACGTCATTTTTATTCGACAACAAGTGGCAAAATAGCCGCCCCCTGAGATGGCTAAAACGGGTGGATTTTGCTGCTTCATTCAAATTCCACTAACAACAATCATAATCAGAATGCCGTGTTTAGACTAGTGGGGCTGCATAGAACTTTACTGTAGAGACAATTTTTGTCTTGACTTCTCCTTTAAATATCATTTTTCACTAATTAAATAATTACTTTCAACTGACTTTATATTTAATTTTTGCACACAAACTAGCTTTTATGAGATTTTCTTTAGGAAAGAAAAACTAAAGAAAAACAATCACAAGTATTATTTGCAATAATTTTAGCATTGCATTTGACGTAATTGCAAAACAGCAAAGACATGACAGACAGTTTCCACTCTTTTCTACCATGTGTTCTGTCAGTGCGAGGCAGTCGCACGGGTGGATTTTAAAGTGCCTGTCAAATGAACGCCACCGCGGCACTGTGGCCTTGAGGCATTCAATTGTGTTTACAAATTGGATGGAAACCCCTTTTAGCACCAAGCTTTTATAAAATAGACTTCTGATGGCCGAGCTCTCTGTGCCGGGAGTGGTGCCTCACTAGACCTCATTTCAGAACGCATCAAAAATTAACTGTGCGTGCTAGCATTAGCATGGCATCTTTTTGCGTTGTTTGACAAAAACCACAGAGTGATGACATCGTAGACTGCTACGTTAGCGTCTGGTGTGAGCAAGCTGCCCTCTGGTTAATTTTTCATTTCTCTGACTGGAATTTGAGTCCAAGCATTTGAGCTGTCTGACAAGAAGAAACACTAAGACAGAGTGCTACATTAGCTTCTCTCACTACCCGCCATATGCTTGATGAAACTTTAGCGTGACGTATTATGTGTGGTCGCCACTCTATTTATCAGTCAGTGACGATTTCTATTTTCTTTTGCTGTTACTCTATAAGAAAGATTTCAGGAGCGAAAGTAATGGAAAAAGCCACAAATCAAATAGGCACTTTCCTGCGTGGCTGTCCACCCCACAGGCCATCAACGTGTGCCTCTCGCACACACTGTCCAGCTGGCACGTCAGCCTTGAGGGAAGTTGATTGTTGGTTGTCACAGGTGCCATTCAATTTTGGTGCAAAAACACAAATGTTTTTTTTCTCCTTACGTCAATATATAGTTGCTGCTCTGCAAGTGTAGAGTCCCCTCCGGAAGTCTGAGAACGGCAAGGTCAATTCCTTTTTTTTTTTTTTTTATAGTGAATTTATTTGGGTTTTAGATCAAAAGAGAAATATGAGACAAAAGTTCAGAAGTCCAGCTTTTCAACATCTCAGGACAGTGTGTGAACCCACCCACTTTTCAAGTGAGCAAAAGTATTGGAACACGTGACTGATGGGTATTTGTAGTTGCTCAGGTGTTGCCTATTTGATTGATTGTCTAAGCATTAGATAGTGTCTGTTATTGACTTTGTGTTTCACCTGTGAAAATTGCATTCGCTGTTGAGCAAACATGAAGACCAGAGAGCTGTCCATGGGCGAAAAGCAAGCCGTTTTGAAGCTGACGCAAGGGGGGGAATTCAAGTTAGCAATGGACAACTTTTCAGACGTCACGAAACAAATATCTTGATCAATTGTCCTTGGTGTGAGCGCGGTGTGTCAAGACTGATTTTTACTCGCCAATCTGCTTGGAAAACCGTCAGGCCAATGGTAGAAAACTGTTACAATCAGAATTTGTTACGTGTGGAGACTCGTGATTGTTAGTTGAGCGTTAAGTGTGTGATGTGCCGTGATGGTCATCTCGAGTACGCCACAAACTGGAAGAAATTAAAGTCAAAAGAAAAATTTAGTCTGTCGCATTTTAAGAATCGGTAAAGCTGTTCAAAATCACCATCCATGTGAGAATGACCTTTATTTTTTCTATTTATTTATTTATTTTTTATTATTTTCTTTCGCCCTCAAGTAGTACTTTTTGCCTGGTCTCAAGAAAAAAAATTCGTAAAACTAAAAAAAAAAAATTTCTCAGATAAAAAAAAGGTTTTCCCTAGCAGGATTTTGACTGACTGGAAAAATAAATGACTTTTCAACCAAAACTTTTTTTTTCTGAAAAATGTGTTTTTCTCATCAGAAATCTCATAAATACATATCACATATCTTCTCAGAAGTATAAATATTTTTATCACAAGAATTCTTCTAAAATCACTTTTAGTTCTCCTACTGTTGACACATATTTCCTCAAAATGTATTTGGGTTTTGTACATTTTTTGGACAGGGAAAGGTTTTGCACTCTTATTAGTGAACTTGTGAGCATTAAGTTAAAAAATGTGTATGCGTTTTTAATGCCGGTTTACTATCTCTTGTCAGATTCCTTACGAAATCTCTTTGACAACATGATGTAGGGATGGCGATTAATCCACAATCAGTTCCGCACAAGCGACACAATTCTTAACGGTCAATTAATTGCTTATTGTGCCTGTATTACAGAGTATTTGTTTGTGTACACTAATTGTCGCTCACCCTATTGACCTTCCTTGTGTCCTTCCTAATTGCCATCACCCGTTAACAGAGTGTGAATCAGTGTGTGCTCTGACCATATGTCCACACTAAGAGGATTAGTCAGCGAGCCACACTTAGCTTTCAAACAACTCACAGGTGAACTTAGTGTTTGTGTTACCGCTGCCAAGGAAGTTATTATTTTATTAGTGTGAGTTGGTGTCGTCCCTATACCAGTGATGGGCATTTAATCCCAGGGACAGAACAATCCGTGCCGGACAAATGTCCATTTTTGGAACGAAGGACAGAGGATGAGAAGTTTTGCAAGCAGCACGGCCTAAGCAAATGGGTTTTCGTCCGTCCATTTAATCGTCCCTAACAGGGTCAGGTACAAAGTGTATAGAATTTAATGCTGTTGTGTGTACTGGCCATAAGTGAGAGTTTAAATGAGAGTGAGTGAAAGAGGAAGAAAAAGTGAGCGATACACGCGACTGTGTGAAGAACCAGTTGAGAGCCAAAATAAACATCTTAAATTTAATTTGAGCAAAGTGATCAAGTGGAATTAATCCAGTCAACTCTAATTTGCGACCTGATCCGAGTTGATTTGTGAATTTGCCTCGCGTGACATCAAGAGTCTCAGAAAGGTTCCGGGACGCTCGGTAACTATAGCTGCGTTTGGCATTGTTTGGGGCAAAAAGCGTCTCCTGGTTTTCATAATATAGATAATACACCTTTTAAAAACGTGGAAACCGTGGCCGTTGGTCCAAAGGGACTTATGTATTTAAAAATCCTTTTTTCTGACTAAATTTAGCTATTGAGACTTACTCAGATGCTTTTATTGACCGGAAATTACACTAAGTGGACGGGAATAGGAAATGAGCCAGCTAATGAGTTTTAAGTAATGTGTATGAATTATGAAATCTCTGTTGTTAGCCGCTCATCATTTTTTTGGGGGAGGGGGGCGGGATGTACTGGTGAAATCCAAGTACGGAATCGCTTTAAATGGATGCAGGACGGACAGGGCAATCGGATGATTATTTTATTTTATCAATAAGGACAGAGGGACGATGACGGAAGGTTGTCCATGTTGCGGACGGAGGACGGACCGATAAAATTGGGCAAAGTGCCCATTTCTACCTTTTACTAATTTAAGGGTGGGTAATTCAAAAGATGTATTATTTTTAAAAGCATCCACATGTTGATTGTGTCAGATCATTCCCAATAATGTTAATATTTAAATTCAGAATGAGTGAAAAAAACACAAAACAAAATACCAACTATGGATCTTATCCTGATTGCACATTTTGCAGCAATCTGCGAAATCCAATTTAATGTGATTAGATGCTTCTATGTCTTTAAAATCAGATCATTGTCTCCGTTCATGCTTATTTACGATTTTATTGATGATTACTAAAACAAAACCTCATTGCAGTTCTTTTAGATTATTCTCCCAATGATTCCCTTGTTGTTGATGTCCTTGTGTGCATTTCAGGTATTCTACACGGAGATGAAAAATGGCCGCCCCCTGGGTACGGCCTCTGTAATGGAAGTCCCTCTTAGCTTGGATATGCTAACAACGGTGAGTCCCTATTGTTAATGTCAAGAGCAAGGAAGCTGAGCGTTGAGGATACGTGGCGCTTGGTGCCAGTTATTAGCGTCTGTAATGGAAAGAAATCGGTATTAAGATATAAAATAAAATATGAGACCATTATGACCCGGATTGATAATGCTCAGGATAAAAATAATGGTGCTGATATTCTTAATTTTTTCAAAAATATATTAAAATTTTGACTTTTTAATTTTACATTTAATTTTGAGAGTAATTTTAATTGAAATATTTAACATTTTTTATCATCAAATTTTTATGACCTTTAAGTGTTTTGTCGTTGTTCTTCTCAAAATGAATAATTGGATAAAGTACAGGACAGAATGAGGACGTAGAGGTGAATATAAAATACTCAACGCAAAAGTTTCCTTTACAAGAATATGTTCAATGCAGTCTTACGAGTCTAAACACCAGTTACTCTTGCATTTTGTGTCGTTTTCAGTCGACTGAAAGTTACAAAATGGCCACCCCCTCAGATGGCAAAAAACGGGTGGATTTTGCTGTTTAACTTGTATTTTACGCCACAATATTAATCAGAATATCATGTTTAGACTAGTGAAGGTGCATTTAAGAGGTATTCATGCTAATAAGATGGCAACATACCATTTATTCAATGCTTTCTCATTGATTTGATTTTGATTGATTTTCTTGTAGAAACCAAGTGCATAAAACAATCACTCCAGAAAAAAATGCATCAAATTATAGTTTGTGAAAACCCAATATTGCTTAAATAAGCTAACCCAACTCCTTGAAAGAAAATAAAATGATATTAACCTATGTTGGATAAGATTGAAATTTCGACCCATCTACCAACCACGGAGCTGATAACAGCACATAAACAAACACACTATACAATGTTGCCTGGTCGAAGTCATAACCCTTGTGACCGTTATCTATTACTCATCAGTATCTTGTGTTGTTTTTTGGTTTTGTTTTTTTTACGCAAAGGGCCAATTTGATGGACAGGCAAGCTTTGTAAGTATATTTTCCTTGAGTGTATTATATGGTACATTTGTGAAGTTATCTAAGCCACTGAGAACTAGATTAAGAGTCATTTAAAGTATAATGCATGGCTGCAATTAAATCTTGCAAATCTCGGTTAAACGTGACAAAAATGAAATTAGCGCACTCTAGATGTCCATCGCCCATCTTGTCTGATAATTCCTTTGTATGCCATGAAGGATGTGGATATAGGTAACCTAAAGGTGAACACCAAGTACCGAGTGAGCGTTGGTGCCTACGGTTGGGCAGGTGAGGGTCGACCAAGTATGCCCCGAGACGTTGGCACAGCCTCACATGGTGAGGGGCAAGAAACAAACAAAAAAGAGATGACACCCTTTCTTTCTGATGCTATACTTCTGTATTGAATTCATCATCTGCCATCAGATACGTGCATGCCGCCCTCACCCCCGACCGAGCCCATCGTCGTGGCGATATCCGACACAGAGTTGGCGTTGTCGTGGCGGCAAGGGGAGACCGAAGGCAGCGCTCCTATCCTCCACTTCCTTGTTGCTTACATCAGGTGAGCCATCATTGATCATTTACATACAACGTTATACGTGTTAGTTTAAATACAGTATCATAAATACATTTTTATATTGTGTTATGAAATTTTGTCTTGAATTATTTGATTTTGTTGTTTCATCCCTCAGGTGGGATATTCGGCATTTACATTTTTATTTGCACAATATCAAGTATTATTATGGTTATTATTATTATTATTATATTATTATTATGGTATTATGATGATTATTATTATTATTATTAGAGTCACTGATGGTGTAGTGGTACACTCGCCCGAGTTGTGTGCGGGCAGCGTGGGTTCAGTTCCCACTATGTCTCCCCTGTGACTGGCTGGCGACCAGTTCAGGGTGCCTTTCGCCCGTAGTCAGCTGGGATAGGCTCCAGCACCCTCCCGTGACCCTGTACAGGATAAGCGGTGTGGATAATGACATGACATGACATTATTATTATTTATTTGTATTATTATTTGTATTATTTATGATAATCAACCTTTTTAAAGTGTAATTATTAAAATCAGCTGTTACTTTATTTATCATTGCTTTTTTTGCTATAGGATGTGAATTATTTAGTATTTATTGTATAAAGCGCTTTTTTTTTTAATTGAAAATCCAATATGTTTTAATTAAAATGCCTAATTTGAGGGAAGGCATTTCATTCACAAGGTAACTCAATATGCCAGCGTTACATTCATCAATTCTACTGGAGATAAAAGCTTCTCCTGGTTTGCTTGGAGCACACGACCTTTCAGACTGGATATGTTTTTCAGCTGGAAAAAAGATGATTTAGTGATTGATTTAATATGACTGCTGATAATCAGATCCAAATTAATTGGCACTCCAAGGTTTTCAGACTTGTTCTTAAGTTTTTAAAGACAGTGACTCTAAATGTTTACGAACAGCAATCCTCTTTTCTCTGTTGGCAAAAACAATCAGATCAGTTTTGTTTTGGTTTAGTTGAAGTAAATTTGGTTCATCCATTATTTTTTTTGGACAGTCACACAACAACTTCTATTGAACTGATGTAATTTGGTGCCATTGATAATGTACAGCTTTGTATCCTCTGCATAGTCACGTTAACCGCCATTTGCATTCTGAAGAATCTGACCCGACAGTAGCATATACACTAAAAACAAAAAAGTGCTGAACTTTTCTTGTACATTAAAATATGTTCTCTTTTACTCAAACTATACACAGCACTGTGTTAGTGTAACACAATTGAACTATGCGTAGCCAAATTAAGAATGTAAGTAAATCCAATGGAGCTAAAGTATTTTTTTTCAGTATACAGGCATGTAATAGCACATGAAGAATGTTTGCTTTTTACATGACTTTCATAATTTCATGTTTTATTGATTACATTCTTGAGTAATATTTACAATGAGTATTTTTTTTAGAATTGATTTTTAAATTAGCTGAAGTCTCATTTCTTTTGTAATTACATTTTCTCTCTTTTTATAACACTGTATATGTCGTTAATACATAGTTTTATTTTTATCATTTTATTTTCCTGATTCATTTACTCACTACGTGCTACCTTTTCATCAAATTCTAATTGTAATTATTTTAGAATGTGTATTATTTACTATTTTTAATATATGCATCTTCTCATGTAGTACTTCCGACATCTGAATGCGGACCAAAAATGATACTGTCCGTCTGTTTGGTCAAAATTGTGACATTTTTCGGACACGTTAAAATAAATTAATTGTAATATGTTGTTAAATGAGCGCATGGGGAGCACATCTGCCTCCCAGTTGTGAGGTTGTTGGTTCAAATCCGTGCTCTAGCCTTCATGCGGAGTGTTTGCATGTTCTTCCCGTAACTGTGTTGGTTTTCTACAGTACTCCGCTTCCCTCCTACATTCCAAAAAACATGCTTGATATGTAAATGGTTGATTGTCTACAGTTTATGTGACCTATAATTGGCTCACGTGCAAGGTGAGCTGCAAGCTTCAATGCACCCACGACGCGACTGAGGGAGGATAAGCGCTACAAAGGACAGATGTTGTTAAATCTGTTTTTAGCAGGGATGTTCGTTGGAAGACCCTGTCTACTTCATTCTGTGCATCTGCTCTGTGCAATTTCTCCTCAAACTAGAAATGAATGTTTCCAAGTGTTTCCTGCAGTCGCATATATGCTAGGACATTTTGCGCTGGACTATTGTGGATGTCTTTTGGTGTGACAATGACACAAAGCTCATTCCTTGTGTGACAACAATAGTCCGACACTGAGAAGCTTTTTAGAGTGTAAGACAAAGAAGCTTCTTATGTCTAGACAAGTTACAGTCTGTCATCATTTTCCACCAAAGTCCCTTGATGGTTCACGCAGAGACGACAATGACAAAAAGGCAGCTTTTTGTTTGAAACACACTTCTCTTAACGCCCCGCTGTGAATCCACCACCTTGAGATGTGGCATCGGATATAAAAAGCATAAAGGCAGCTGTTGCTCTTACTTCACAAAGACAGACACAGGCAGAGAACTGATCTGAATGCATTTTGTTTCTTCACAAACAAAGCACGAGCGCGCACACACACACACACGCACACACAAAATGACTGCAAGCTGATGACATCAGGTCACGTTACCGCACATCAACGGCACACAGTGGATTGGACCTGACAGCAGCTGGGAATAAAATGTGAGAATTCAGAACATATGTCAAGTTCATCAAAATATTAAACATCCAGTGAACCCCTATTTGTCACGATGAATATATTCCAAACACACCTGCAGCGGATGAAAAACTGTGATATGTAGAGTTTTATAAAATATATGTTTTTACATAGTTTTACTCCACCCGTAAGCATTTAACACATTTAAAGTCATTAAAACACACTTTTTAAAGTATTCTTTCGCACCTGTTCGCACCCACTCACTGTTAATAAATGTGAGGTAATCATATAAAATCACTTTGAGTAAATGAAAAAAGAAGACAGCTGTCCTTGGCATTGTGCCACGGAATGTGAGGGAGATCAGTTTTTGTTTGCCGCTTTTCCGTTCAAAAATCTACTATTCAGCCTTATCAACATGTGTGTGAGCGCATTTTAGTCGTGTTTATGAGCAAAAAACAAATCTGCTTCAGTCCTAAGTGTGAGAGGTAATCATGAATTATTTCCCTAATCATATAGGTCCCTTTACCTATACAGCAGGTGGGGGCAAACTACGGCCCGGGGGCCACATGAGGCCCGTTAAACGTTTTGATCCGGCCTGCCAAAGTTGAAAAAAAAAAAAAATGAATAAACCTCGATGTTTTATTTTCTAAATACTCTGGTGTGTCAAACATATTTTGTTGTAATGCTTTTGTTCATTTTCATTTCAAATTAAATTTTTTCCCTGATGAGGTGAGGTGACCAAAACACTCTGCTCCTGGTCCAGCCCATCTGTCAAATTTTAGAACCCATTGTGGCCCGCCAATCAAAAAGTTTGCCCACCCCTGCTATATACAATAGTAAAGGAACAATTTGATTGGCCGCCAAGTGACGACTGAGTAAAAGTGAATGCGCATTCTCATACTCTTGTAGAAAGGTGCATATACAAAAAACTAATTTAAAAAAAAAAGAAAAATCACAATGGAAAATATGGATCGGGAGTTCTTTATGTTGATTTTTTAAGCATATTTGACTTTGTCGTCTTGTCCAATACAGGCCGGAAATGGACACGGAGTGGACGTACATCCGCGAGCCCATCGAGAGCAACTCGATGGTTCTGAAGGGCCTCATACCTGAGACCGAATACCAGTTTGTTATCCGAGCCGTCAACATGCACGGGGCAAGCCCACCAAGCCACGTCAACAACCCGGTGCGCACCCTGGGTAAGATGCCTCCTCATCCCTCCTCTTCTCCTCAACTTTCAATCACATTTAATTACCCAGATAAACTAGACACTGACAATATGATGAAAATGATGACTTGAGCATTCGCCATTCGTCCCCGTATGAGCCACAAGTGTGTGTGTGTGCGTGCGTGTGTGTGTTGTACCCACAAAGATAGATATGTGATGACGATACAGACCATGACAGATGGCTAGATGGCAACAATTTGATTGAAAGATGGACAGATAGATTGGTTGATGGATGGATGCTGGACAATGGACAGATGATGATTTAAAAATGCATAGATTGATGATGGCATGATGGATGACAGCTAAATTCAGTAATAGCTCGCGTAAGAATTGGATAGATACTGCCAGACAGGAGTGTGGGCCCCTGGCATCCACTGGAGAGGGGGGGGAGATCCATGCCCCTCCCCCTCGACTGTCAGACAAAAATGTGTAAATTTGGGCACTCGAAAGCCAGGGCACCAATGTAATAGAATAATGGCAAACACAAAAAAGTTCCTGAAAAGCAACCAAAAAAAAACCACGCCAGTTAGGGAAGGGTGGCCAGACAAACGGCCAGAAGCTGCACGGTGGACAAGCGTGGTCTCTCAGCAGGGGACCAAAGCGGGTTACGTTCAAGTCTCATCAAATGGGATTAAGGACGGCATGCCAGACCCTCTTCTCTGCCTGTCACACACACCCACACGCACACACACCCCCACACACATTCACACACAATGTGTTGCTTCTTGAATGGACGACAAGGGTGGGCCTGACGCACTGACATACTTTTCTCGAGTCTCCCCCTCACACAACCCCGTGTGTGTTAGTGTGACTGTCGGTTGTGTGAGGGGGTGTGTGTGTGTGTGTGTGTGTGTGTGTGTGTGGTTACACAACAGCAGATTAGTTTTCTGGGGACCCCTCCCTGTGTACCAGTGCTCAGTATGCAGGATTTAATGTTACTAGGCTGTGCTAATTAGCATTTTGAAGAAACGGTCTGTGCTGATTCAAAACACTCGTAGTACATTCTCTTATGATTCAAAGTTTTTCTCCGCCTCAGTATCAGATGTGCTTCGGAGTGACAGACTCTCGCGAGATCACAAGTGAACACTGCTACACTTTGATTACAAAGCGACATGAACGTGCAGTGGTTGAATTCGGTGTGACGAAGCTTTCTCAAGGTAGCATTAATGCAGCACGTTTGATGGAAGGTTTCCACCAGGCGGACATATTTTGTTCCCAGGAAGCACTTTCGAAGCTCATTCTCTCAAGAATATCCTCTAAAGCATACTCACAATGCTAGTGAATTAATGATCAAGTATTTTTTTTGTATCTATCTAGTAAGCATGTCTTACTGGTTGAGTGCAATGAGCAGGAGAAATTGCATTGAGTAGATGCGAGGAATGCAGTACACCAGGGGTGGCCAACCAGTCAGAGACTAAGAGCCACTTTTTTTACTGTGTTACTGCAAAGAGCCACATCATACATGGGCACACATGAACATCATTCCATGCATCATGTGTGTGTGCGCGCACACACAGAGAGAGACACACACAGGCCTCTGCTCAGCCAGATTTATTGAAAATGACCCACAGCAAGATAATGACAGTTATTTTTTTCAACAGTTAACATTGTGTGCACTGTCTCACACACACATAAACTCTCAGTTCAAGCAAGTCCACAAACAAAAATATAACAATTTTCAATGACATTTTTCTCTTACTATGCTGCTTAGTGGGACTTCTGGCATGCCTTGTCCTGAACAATCCTCCTCAAATCTGGCTTGTATTCCGTTGTTGCCACTCGAAGCAACTCTTTCACATGAGTGTCAGTCAAAACAGATCGATGCTTTGATTTCACATGTTTCAGGGTGGAAAACACAGACTCGCAGACGTACGTTGACCCAAACATCGACAGGATCTTTAGCACAGCCCGTTTGATGTTGGGGTATTTTTCCATTGGCACACGTTTCCAGAACTCAATGGTCCCTTCCCTGAAAACAGCTTTCAGTTGATCCTCCTCACAAAGATCGATCATCTCCAACTCCGCCGCAGCCTCATCTGTGACGAGCGGGATTTTCAAACAGTCCATCTCCGCATTAAATGGGTCGACAAGGAACGTAATCTGTGGTCTTTTCAGTTGTAGATCACGGAACCGGGTCACAAAGCTTTCGTGCAAGTTTTCAATCAGCGTTGCATATCTGTCTCTTTTCTTTTTCAGGGCGGCACTGGTGACATGTTAACTGGCTTTTAGCAGAGTGGGAAAATGTTGCGATAGTGCGGTATTTGCTGAAGTTGGTGGATCTCGTGAATCTAGCGGTCGGGTAAATTAATCTCTTGAGGGGGGGTTGTTACGGTGTGTTTGACCATGGTTTACACTTACGCCTTACGCCAGAATATCGCTTAAAGAGCCGCATGAAATCAGCCAAAGAGCCGCATGCGGCTCGAGAGCCGCGGGTTGGCCACCCCTGCAGTACACGATAATGTAGGGATCTAACAATTCAAATGTCACAATATGATATCGCAAACTGAGCCTTACAATCCGATAGTTATTACGGTGTTGTGGGAAGTTTGTCGATTATAATAAAGCACACAATATTTTAGAAAAACTCTTTAAAAAAAGCTCATAATATTGAAAAAAAAAATCAATTTTCCATCCATTCTCCGAACCGCTTATCCTCATGAGGGTCGCAGGTGTGCTGCATCCCTCCGATAACTGCCCCCTTATACTCAACCTAAGCCCTTTCAGTATCACAGACACACTAGAGTGTGTGCGAATGATCCACATGCTGTTTCACTGGCATAATGACCTCAACTCTCTCGACAGGAGCCTCCGATGTGGGCAGCGGTGATTATGGACGTTACTTCACGGATACGCAGATCAAGGACTATGACGGTTTTGACATGGATGACTCTGACTATGACATCTTTATTGAAGAAGTAAGTCACCCGTATTTTATAAAATTAGAAAGATTATTTTGTCTTTTTTTTTTTTTAATCTTTCACATGCTTCTCAGCTGAAGCCGTTCCCTGGTATCGGCCAAGACAGCGGCAAGTCGCAGCTTCGCTCTCGCTCTGGTCCATCGAGTCAGAACGTTGTTTACCGCATGAACACCATGGCGCCGCTCAACACTTCTACACCACCTTCAACATCTTTCTCCACCACCACTGCCACCACGACGTCAACCTTTTTCCCAGATTTGATTTTCCCCACTAGCTCGGAGCGTAAAGTCACAACCACCACGGCCACCACTACAACCAGGTATTTGCTTAAAAAGTTTATTTTATCGCCTACTATGATCCAAATTTGAAATTGTCCCTCACTGATCCACTCCAGCTCGGCTACACTTGCACCCACCACGGCTGGCACCATGTCCCAATGGAAGGACAACATCCCTCGAGTGTACGAACTGACCTGCGACGACACCGTGTGCCCCCCCGACAGCTTTTGCCTCGCAGACTTGGAGAGAGGAGGATCGAGATGCCACTGCAACCTCGGACGTGCCGGCGACACTTGCTCTCAAGGTAAAATGAGTCAAGAATAATAAATGAAGTAAACATTTTTAAAGACATTTAAAATGAAAAAAAAACATCTGAAATTGGGGTAAAATAATTTAAAAAATACACAATTGAAAAGCATAAAAAAGTAAAATAATACAAAGATAAAATACAATAAAACAAACCAAATTACGCATCGTGTGTTTAAGAAATATATCTTAAGTGTGCAAGCTTCATGCTAGCACACAATGAAAGACATCATAGAGAATAAATGGTAATCAAGTTAGCATCGATATGCAGTAACTATTAACTTTTGAACAATTTATATTTGAACACAAACGATCGCAACATATGCAAAATATTATCCTGTGCAAAAATGACAAAGATTGCAACTTCCTTGCAACTGTGTTTCATCATTAAATCTCCATGTAAAATTGTCTGCATGAATTATACTGCCCCCTGCTGGCTACGGCGCACACCACAATGAGAGGCAAAATGCCTATTTACAGTATTTATCATGATGCGCAAACTGTTTAACTCTTTCATTCTTTTTCATTATGTTGTTATGGTATTATTTTTTATTAAGTATAATACTATAAACGTGCTGGATTTCTTATTAAAAACAAATGACAGAAATGTTTGTTGGTGTTTTCTTGGAATTAATGGCTTTTCCATTCGTTTCAACAGGGAAAGATTACTTGAGGTACGGGTGTTTTGAGGTACAAGCATGGCCACGGAATGAATGCAATTAATATTTAAATGCACCAATGTATTAAATGAAATAAAAACAACAGAAATTGAAACAAATTAAAAAGTTTAAAAATGTCAAAAAAAAGACTGAAGAAATGTATGAATTTAACAATAGAATACAACGAGTTTGGGTAAAACCATTTTTTAAAAATCAATACAAAGTGAAACGTGATTCTTTTTTAAAATAAAAACTAATTTGTACTACAATAGAAAGAGCAAAACACTGAGGAGTTAAATATATTTAAAATAAATTAAAACACCAAAGATATGACTGTATTATGACTGTAACATTGATGCCACCCGGTGTAATGGAATTTTTGCACCTAGTTCCAGCATGCTTTTCTTTTGACAATACTATTCTGTACAAACCATTCATTGAAACTTACTGCGCAACATAATTATGTGGAGTTGTCTTCAGTGGACAATATAAGTTATTTAGTTGTCGTTCCTTTTCAGAGGTGTCCGTCAAGTTTCCCAGATTCTATGGCTACTCGCACATGACCTTTGAACCGCTGAAGAACTCTTACCAGACCTTTCAGATTTCAGTGGAGTTCAAGGTGAAGCTAAATGCTTTAGTGAAGTCGTTTCTGCTGTCACCCCTTGACAACCATGATTATAGTAACTGTGTTTGTGGGCGGTACAGGCGGACGCCGAGGATGGCTTGCTGTTGTACTGCGGTGAGAACGAACACGGCCGCGGAGATTTCACCTCTTTGGCCCTACTGCAAGGCAAGCTACATTACAGGTAATACCGCCATCTAGTGTCAGACTGGTTGAAACTGATTCACAAATCCAATTTTGCTCACAACACTGTGCATTGACCAAACTATGGCTGATTTTTCCCAAAACTCGGGGCACTCGTAACTCAAGGGATCCCTGCATTACTGTTACAGATACTCCCTCTACTACAACTAAAGGAATTTCAAGAGTCTTTAAATTTTATTGCATGACTCATGGCTTTAGACATTTCATTCCCAGTAACAATACCATGTCTCATCATGTTTAACTATTACACTGTTATTACACGCTAATAGACATCATTCATTGTTTTCTTGATCAAAATCTGGTTTACTTTGTTCTTTATTCATTTAGAGGCTAAATCCATCATTACACTTTTAGTGATAGTATATGCTGATGTCTTTGGCGCAGATGGCCCTGGTTTGATATTACGGTCAGTACACCAATATCCAGCATTTCCCAGTCCCGAGCCCTGATTAAAAATATATAGGTTGCGTCAGGAAGGGCATCCGGTGTGAGAATTGGCTGTCTTTTATTACAACTTTATCACAATGTTCTCATGTACTAATAAATCACTTGTTGCTGATGCATTAGTATTATTATTATTATACAATTTGGTGTTTTCAGGTTTAACTGCGGAACAGGTGCCGCACAGATTGTCAGCGAGAGCCCTGCGGTCATTGGTCAGTGGCACACGGTCACCATCTTCAGGAACGGCACGAGCGGCTGGTTACGACTGGACAATGACACACCCATATCTGGTCGATCCCCGGTAACAATACCAAGTCTCATCATGTTCAAATACTGCGGGTGTATCAAATGAAGCAGCTAATAATGACTGCAAAGCAATTTTACCCAAAAAATAATGACTCTCATGGAAACTTGTATTGACACGTCCATTTACCATGACATTAAAAGAGTCTAAGTAAGTGACATTGAAGCGTTAACTGCTCAGGCAATTTGAAATATGTTGCTAACCAAATAAACAGCACCTAAACAAACAGAACTTTGTGAAATTATATTATGTCCTGTGAAAAAAAAGTGAGTACAACGTATGTTTTGCTGTTCAGGGCCAGTACACCAAGATCACATTCCGCTCGCCGTTGTATGTCGGCGGAGTGCCGAGCACCTACGGGCTGGCGAGAGCGACGGGCGCCAACAGAGGCTTTGTGGGCTGCATCCAAAGCTTGAGCCTCAACGGCAAGGCCACCGACGTCAGACCGTGGCCGCTGGGCAGGGCTCTGAGCGGCGCCGACGTAGGTGGGCGGACCGTGTAGTGTACATACAGAGTGGAAGTAAGCGACGGCGTTTCCAAGGTCTTCCAACATTGCCACCGTTGTGTGTGTGTGTGTGTGCGTACTTGCAGGTGAGTGCAGCGACAGTCTATGCGACGTGGTGGGCTGCGGTAACGGTGGCATGTGCTATGCTAACCGCGCCGACAGCTTTATCTGCCTCTGTCCGCTCGGCTTCAGAGGAGAACTGTGCCAAGACAGTGAGATCACTTTTCTTTCTTTCATCACAGACAGGGTTCAAAATTGGTCACGATTGTGAACCTCTGGATGTTGATTCTTCTCAAAAATTTAAATTTTATATCTTTATTTTTGACGTCTGAAATGTGGCAAAAGGTCATAGAGTTCAAGACGGATAAAAGTTCATACATGAGAATCCTGCAAGGACATAACACAGGGCTCGATTTTAAATCAACAATCTGACTTAATCCAGCGAACCTTACTATTTTCACTCGTTATTGTCCAAAAAAAAAAAAGGAAAAAAACACCAACATGTTAAATAGAGGCGAAAACTATGGGGCGCAAATTCCGCGGCACAAAGAAACTGAAGTAGTTTGCCACACTTCGAAAACACGAGTTACATTCACGAGGGGCAGCGTTGTTGTATTTGTTTTCAAGCTAAAAAAAAAATCGTTAAAAATTTCAGATGAAGTGGGGACAGACCATTATTATTAATTGGTGAAAAAAAAAGGAATTTGACCATATCAGGGCATGCAAGATTTCTGCCGGTCAGCCATGGTACTGCGACTGTGTATGAACCATAATTTCAAATTTAATCCAATTTAAAATTGAATTTGAAGTGTTTAGTATACATTTCATCTTGTTTGATAAGTCTTATTAACTACTTTGGTATTTGATCATAATGGGTTTGATTTCAACAGTTTTTTTTTTCACTAGGCTTCTCTCTGTCCTCACCGCTCTTCAACGAGACAATGTTGTCTTACGCCGTGGTGCCGTGGCCTCAGCCCTCCCAAAGCTATTTGTCCTTCATGGAGTTTGAGATAACGTTCAAGCCGTCAGCACCCGACGGCACGCTTCTGTACAGCGACGATGACAGCAGCGGTGACTTCTTGGCCATTAACCTGCTGGACGGCTATGTGGAGTTCAGATTCGACTGCGGCTCTGGAGGGGCTTTGATAAGGTACCCTGAGATCCTCTTCTTGGTATTGTTCTGTAGATGCTTAAAGCTTGACATCAAAGTAGCATCAGTCAGTGAAAGCTACTTTGTCATTCTATATACTGCCACCTAGTGGGCAACCCTTTTATGTGCACTGGTCAGTCTATGGAAAACTAATGAAAATCAACTTTCTTCATGTGTGTTGATATTGCAGTCAGTTATGCAAGTCAATTGCTCCAGTTCAGTGGACAGTGATTCAATTGATGATTTGTGTCTTGTTGTCAGAGTTGGGGGATCGATTCCGTCATTGGCCGCTTACTTGTTCTAGCATACACTGCCCCCTAGTGGTCAAAGTTGTCATTCATTGGGCTCACTCCACGCAATAGCGTCCACTGTCGTGACTGATGAACATCTTTGCCATCAAGAATAGAGACACTGAAAAATGATGCTTTTTTTTTTTTTAAATGCATCGACATTCCGATGCTTTACTGATGATGCTTTCAGAAGTGAGGAGCGGATTGATATGGATGCTTGGCACGAGCTGAGGGTGTCTCGCACGGCGAAAAGCGGAATCCTGCAAGTGGACAGCCAGAAGGCAGCGGAAGGGTTTGCTGAGGTACTTGCACGTTTGACCACAAAGGGGCAGACAAACTCCTACTTGTGATTCCTTCAATGCATGACTGAGTGCTTTGGTTGTATATGCAGGGAGCTTTCACGCAAATCAACTGCAGCTCAGCACTTTTCATCGGTGGTGTAGAACATTATGACAAAACCAAGAGGACGGCGGGCGTCAGGAAGCCATTCACTGGAACTATTCAAAAGGTGTCATACTGAATTCACAATGTGTAATCCCCACGGACTGTGTGCCCCTCAAAAAAAAGAATGAAACATTATTTCTTAGGTCGGTTGCATTGCATGCCATGCAATTGTAAAAATAATAACAAAAAAACAGATAGGTCATGCAGCATTTTTATTTTTCCTAATATTTAGAAATGCCATAACAGAGATATTAAATTAGGTGCTGTAACTTAAATTAAGTAAGTACATTAAACACATGTAATTTTAAACACCATGACTCAGCTTGAGCATAAATGGCAAAGGCAGGTTCTCTTCTTTCTTATTTTAACAAACATTTTTAACAAAGCCATAAAGTGAAAAGACAAAAAAAAAGTTAACCTCCAAAAACATGCAGTTATTGTTTGGGTGCAAAAACAACAAAACACTGTTCCGACTTTAGCGGCAATGCATGGGATTTTAAACATTCCTAACGATGCCACAAACCAAGTAAACATAAAAAGAAATTCAATGACAAAGGCAGTTAGCATACGGCATGTCATTTTGAACTTTCGTCAGAATGCCATCAAAAACTGCCGACTGAAAACAGACATTGTGCCCATCTAGCTGGTCCTGAACGATCGCACCATTGCCATCACGAGCGGCTCGGCGGGCGGCGTCAACGTGGCCAACTCGGAACACCCATGCGTGCAAAGCCCCTGCGCTAACGGCGGCACTTGCAGGCCCAAGTGGGATGCCTACGAGTGTGACTGCCCTCTCGGGTACGACGGCAGACACTGCCAGAAAGGTCCGTTGGCTGCATCCTTTCATTTAGTTCTGTCCATTACATGACAAAAAGGAATCCGAATTGCTTTCTTGTTGTCCTTTTCCAAGTGGAATGTTAGAATCGAATGTTGATTGCCGCATAAATTTATACATATGGCAACCCATGGGTATTGTCTTCCATCATAATGTTCCTGCATTTTTCCACTTTTTATTTTCATTTTGTAAATCCTGTTTTATTTTTTTAGGCAATTCATATTGAATTTTTTTTTCATTCTTTTCATTAAATTAAATCATATTGTTTTTTATTATTATTATTTTATCATTTCATTTCATTTGAGATGAGATTATTTTTTTTACATATTTTTGCTTATTTTATTTTTCATTTCTATTCATAATTTATTTAATTTTCCTTATTTAATTTCAATTCATTTAGTTCACTATTTTACGATTCTTTTATTTTTCCCTTTTAGAGTTTTTTTTTTTTTTTTTTTTTTGACGGACAAGTCACAGTCGATGAGCAAAAAGCCCATCTGTCCAAGACAGGGTGGCAAGGGGGGATTTCGCCCTCTCTCCTCATCCCCTTTGCAAGCCCCTGAAGGCATCACTGTTCTCATAGGCCTTGACCCATATCACATGAATTTTCCTCCTCCTGTCTGACATTTAGTCTTTTTTCCCCACTCTTATCATGAAAGTCAATATGACATCACAGAGTACACATAATAATCCCTTAAACCTGTCTATGCCTTCTTTGTTTTTTGTATGCAGAGTGTGGAAACTACTGCTTGAACAGTAAGTCACACTCCATTTCTTAAATAATCACACCATGTATTATTTCCATCAACATACGTGGCAGAAGTTTGTGATGCGTCACATGTTGGTGCTGCCACAATGAACGTTTGGTCATGGCAAATAAGCGTATTTTCCCTCCTTGTCAATCCCAGCCGTGACGGAAGCCATCGAGATCCCGCAGTTCATGGGTCGCAGTTACCTCACCTACGACAACAGGGACATGCTCAAAAGGTCAGAATTAAGTGTACACAAAATGTATTCCAATCATTGATTGATTTGATTGTTTTTTTTTTTATTTCTGTTTATTTGGTTCTCATTTCATTCATTCCATTTTTCCAGTTCTTTATTTTCCATATTAGTTAGATGTTCTATTTAACTCTCATAGTTATTTTCATTGTCGTTTAAAAAAATCATTTACCCATTTACTCTTTCACTTTTTATAATTCATCAAAATAATTATTTTTTTTCTTATAATTAATTTTGTGTTAATTACACTTCATTTTTATTTTCGCGGGTGGTCTCGGTCCCCATTAACCGCGATAACCGGGGTTTCACTGTATTTTCACTCGTTATTGTCAAAAAAAAAGGAAAAAAACACCAACGTTCATTCATTCATTCCATTTTTCCAGTTCTTTATTTTCCATATTAGTTAAATGTTCTATTTAACTCTCATAGTTATTTTCATTGTCATTTAAAAAAATTATTTACCCATTTACTCATTCCCTTTTTATAATTCATCAAAATAATAATTTTTTTTCTTATAATTAATTTTGTGTTAATTGCACTTCATTTTTATTTTATTTTTTAATGCCTGTTTTGAGCTTTAATTTATTAGTATTTTTCAACATTTTTCATTTAATTTTTTTCATTCTTTCAAATTGACCTCATTCATTAATTAAATTATTTTAAAATAATCACTTTGAAGAAACAATCTTTTAATTCCCCTATTCTCATGTTGTTATATAAATAATTTAATCTTTTAAAACATTTTCAAATCTTTACATATTTTTGTTTTCCACATTTGACAATGTTTTTGATTTATTATTTTTTTTAACTGTTTTATATTTGTGAAACATCATTGTCACACACCATTAAGCACAGTACCAGTCAGTTTGGGAAGACTCGAATTCAGTGTTTTGTTTTGTTTTTTGTTTGTTTTTTAATTGTTTAAAAATCTCCTGTATGTCATCGACATTATGAAATCTTGATGGAATTATTTGGTAAACAAAAAAATGTTTATCAAAACAGAATAAATTTTAGATTCTATTTTGTTTCTCAGACAGCTTTATGAGCTGGAAAGACTTTCAGTTCACAGCTGTGCATTATTAAGAGTTAATAGCTTGACTTTCCTGACCTCTTAATGTGTTTGAAATCCTTTGAATTTGAAGGTGTTTCCAAACATTTGACTGGTACTGTACCTGCAAGAAGTGTGTTGTTTGCATTGCAGAATGTCCGGTTCGAGGAACAACGTGTTCATGCGCTTCAAGAGCAACGCTGGTGACGGCCTGCTGCTGTGGAGAGGAGACACGCCCATGAGAGCCAACAGCGACTTCCTGTCCGTGGGCCTGCAGGACGGCGCGCTCATCTTCAGGTAGCCGGAACAGGGACAACCCATTTAGTCGTACTCCTTTGCTACGCTTAGTGACCATCAATATTTTGTTGTTGTTCCGGTGTAGTTATAACCTGGGCAGCGGTGCGGCAAACATCGTGGTCAACGGGACCTTCACTGATGGGAAGTGGCACAGAGTCAAAGCAGTCAGGTGAAATAGCAACACAAAGGAAGACAAGTTGACCATTATCTTTATTATTCCTACTTTTAGGAACATTTCAGGGAATATATCAAGTCAGAGTTTAAGGGGTTAATTCTCCTAAAATCCCAACTTTGGTTTCGCAACTGCCGTTCTGGTTGTCTTGGAAGACGTATGGCCTCTCATCCGAGTGTGTAGGCTTCATTAGTTCATGCGATGAGGGTTAGTTAGGGCTGCACCACCGACTGATGCACCCTGCTCAGATGAGAGGCTACATGTATTCTAAGAGAACCAGAATAGACCACTTGCAATCGTCTCAAATGCCCTGAGGATGAAATGACCCCGATGCACGACAACATCCACAGGCGTTTCCATATTATAATTAAATTCTCCAAAGATATGTTTCAACTTAATTCCTGTAAAAAGAAAGTTTATTCTCCTGAAATTATGACTTTTTATAGCATTTTTACAACCAATGTATGACTTTATTCTCATAGATTTCTGATGCTCGAAAAATGTTGGCTTTTTCATCATAAAGTTATGGAAAAATATATTACAGTTTACTGGATTTCTAATAAAAAAAATTCTAACATTATAAATACTTCATTTTAATATTATAATTTTAGTCTTATACAATAGAAATGGCAATATTACTACTTATTGTTCATAAAATTACAATACATTCGCATATAATTTCAACTTTTTATTTGTGAAATTGAGAATGGAGTGCATTTTTTTTGTTTTCTTCATCACAGTAAGAGTAGCCTCCACTTTTCTCCAGTCCCTAACAAGTTTCTCATTCACTCCAAACTTTCTCTCTGGTTCTGGACTTTGGTTTTGAGCTTCAAAATTCACTAATTGCAGTTTTGTTGTCTACACAAAATGATTTTCTTGAGGGGCATTTGTGTTCAGTAGTTAGCAGTTATCTTTGTAAGGAGTAGGAGATATCGGTGCATAAGTCTAGCGTGTCCTCTTGTGGCTGTCTGTGATATTATATTTTTTTGTTCTTACAAGTCGCAGGACCAGCCTAATTTTGATGTAACAATCTTGTAAAATTTTACGTTTTCTGTAGATTGACTTTATTGTCGCACAAATTCTTTTTTAATATTCTTATAATTTTTTTTCTTTATTACGAATGCATTCGCTTAACAGGATGACTTAATTAATAGTCTGTTTTGCGCATGTAGGGATGGTCAGTCCGGGAAGCTGACCGTGGACGACTACGGTGCCAAAACAGGTCGGTCGCCAGGCAAGATGAGACAACTCAATATCAACGGACCGTTATATGTGGGTAAGTTATTGATCATATCTCCATGCTGATATGAATGAACAGAATGACGTAACTTTGCCCATGTGTGCGTATGTTAGGAGGAATGAAGGAGATCGCCCTGCACACCAACCGGCAGTACGTGGGCGGCCTGCTGGGCTGCGTTTCGCATTTCACGCTGTCCACCGACTACCACGTGGCGCTGGTGGAAGACGCCGCAGACGGCAAGAACATCAATACGTGCTCCAACTAGGACCGCTCTTTGGACTGTTTCGGAACTCTTTCCGTCACCAAAAAGTGAAACAATTGTGGTTAGTGGCACAAAAAGAAGAGCAAAACGCTTACAGCTAAATTGGGTCTTAGCAAGGACTTTTGTTTCCATGGGATGCCTGCAAATCCTTGTTTGATTGCTGGAAAGAGCGACTGACCCGCAGAATCAAGCGTTATGTGTTTGTTTGTTTTACAGCGGCCTGACCGAGAGCAGCTAGCGGTGATCAAGTTCTTTGTAGGGGATTTGGTTGGGCCTTTAGAGACCTTCTCTCACTTTTCAAGCCATTCTTCTGTCTTCTTGTGCTCGTGTAGACAAAGCGATAGTGGGCCAAAGTGGAACACGTAGCTCATTTGTGTGTTTTTAGTTTACGCGGTGGTGTTTTTATACATAGATATGCTCTCCGGTTCCTCTTCCTGCTCATGGACACCTGTTGTTGCTGGAAGGAATTCATAGGGCATGGTTGTGAGTTCCCCACAGGCCAATAAATAATAAATAAAAGATTGCTCCGCTGGACAGAGAGCTGGCAGGAACAGGAAGTCAGACCGGACACGCAATCCCCATGAAGCAGAAATCAAACTATATTGAGCTCGCACAGGAAACATCAGAGATCAACAGAATGTCTGAATGTCTTGCTCCGGCTCAAGGGTGCGTCTTGTTGAAAGGGCACACTCGGAACTGCCCCCAAGGCCATCGAGTTTGCATGAATTGGTCACTGCAGGGCTGTACCCCTGAATAGAGTTGGCAGGAACAGCAACCGCATCAGAAAGTCAGAGACAGTTCAATTCATTCTAAAACTTAATAACATATATCAAATTTAATCGATTGAACAGATTTGGTACCATAAATGCGCAGAATGACTCGAGTCCCTGTTCCTGTTTGCAGGCACTTGCTGATTGGATTGTATTAGGGTTCGATCCTTACTGCCCCACAGGCCAATTAAAAAAAAATAATGTATCGGTCAAGGCCACAAAGCTGCTTGAATGACAAAATCAGTGGTGCTGGAAACGATGGTCAGCAGGAACAGGAACAGATTGACTCTTCTGATCTTTGGTTCTGTTGTGTTCCTGTTAGTATCCCAGGCCCTCTTCCAGTGGCACCAAATGTGCTGCTTGGGCCATGTGAGGTGAAGCTCGACAGACTGACAATCGTGAGTCAGCAGCGAATAACACGCATAAGCTTCAGCAAAATAAAGCAAATGTCAGCAATCACTTCTGGCCATTTTATTTCATTTTAATAAGTATGTCACGTTGAAACAGAAAGACTGAATCATGATGTGATACTGATATAAATTGTATTTTTATTTGAATTTCAAATAAAAATAACTAAATGATGGTAGTACAGTAGATATGCTGGCAACAAAAGTTTTTTGTTTTCTATTATTTTGTAACAAAATGTCAGTAGATAAGTGGACGACAAGTGTAGTATTTTTTTACATTTAATTTTCGCTTTTCACAAGATGTTTATTGTAAAGTCAGTTTTTTTGTCAATGATGGTAGCAGATATGTTGATGGCCCGTTTTTTTTTATTGGGATGTAATGATCATTTTCAATTTTGAATTAAAAGGGAGTTTGCAATTAAAAAAAAAACACTTTTTTGTCATATTTGGTACGAGTGTCAATATGACCTGACACGTGTACAAGAGTAAAATAATCTGAGAAAAAAATCTGCCCTCTCTGGTCCCATTTTGTAGCTCTACTTTGATGTGCACAAACCACCTCGCCCGAAGAATAATTACACCAGAATATCCACAACCAGAAAATGAAAAAGGAACATCTCTTGTTTGCCAACACCTGGGCATAAGACCTAGTCATGTTCGTATGGTGGAGGAGGACCCAAATGGATGGAAGCAAGGCAGGGAGTGGTTTCAACCCCAAAAATTTGGATTTGCTGCATCCATTTTGGCACAAAAATATGATCTCGCCACTTTTCAAGGGAATGAGAAGAGCACTTTGCTTTTTGGCTGTGTTCACACGTACAGCGGCGCAAACTGCCTATTTTTAAAAATATGCCAGCTTGAGCGGGTCAGTGAAATCAACAACACCCGGTCTAAGTTATCTCTGCCTAGATTGGTTTGAAAATAGGGCCCCTTATGTCATTGAGGTGGTCTGGAAAAAAGCAATTGGTCCGTCAAAGATGTTTTGTTGGTGGCTGCGGGAGGCTATTTAAAGAGAGGAATTCACAGAAACACTCAAAGGCCTGCACACGTCTCCCTTAATTGTGCCTCTTGTATTTCTTTTCTATAAAATGCAGGTCTACAGGTTCAAGCTTATCGGTGATGTCAGTGGTGAAGTGCAGTGCACATCACATTGATGGACATCATCAGCTGAAAAAAATGTAGTGAACGAATGTAAAACATTTGAAATGATAAAACAGTACATTTAACTTTGATGGAAAATCTAATTGATGGTGGCTGCTCTTGTAACGAAAGGCGGTTTGGATGATAGATGGATGAGTAAAGATCACATTTTGTATTTTTCACTCACAATTGTGTAACCATTAGCATTCAGTGGTGATTTTCAAATGAATTCAAGACATTGTCTGTCCCTCTCAGAGCGTGTTAATGTAAAAGAATGTCTAATTTAGACATGCTTGTGACGTAAGCAGAAAATTAGCAGCTAATTAACCAACATTTCTGTTCTGCCTTACATGCCCTGGCATCCCTGCTTTACGCCTTGCTTGACCTTGCCTACGCTCAGAGCCGCCCAGTGGAATATTCTATTGAATTATGTTTGATTATATTACATCACACACAAGTACACACGCGCGCACACGCACACAAAAAAAAACCTTCTGTCATGATCCGCGTCGGGCATGACAGGGTGTGTTATTGTTTTTGTGTGCATGCGGTTTTGTTATGGTTTCGATCAGCTGAGTAGGGGCGTTTCCCCCTCAGCGCCTCGCTCTCACCAGCCACGCACCTGCTCCCCATTGACCTCACACACCTGATGCCCATCCGCACTCCTAGCGACTGGACTATTTGAACACCTCATCCCAACAGATCAGTGTCGGAACACTGCTTCCCCTCGCGGACTGTCACGGCCGCTCCCTGGTTTCGTCTCGCTCTCGCTCTCGCTCTCGCTCTCGCTCCCGCTCCCGCTCCCGCTCCCGCTCCCGCTCTCGCTCTCGCTCTCGCTCTCGCTCTCGCTCTCGACCCCCGTATTTGCCACGGTCCTTGGTCCCCGTTATTTTGTTCAGTTTAGTCACGTTTAGTTTGTCTCTGTTATGTTTGCACCTGGCCTCGTTTGTTTGTTTCTCCCAGCACCTTGTTTGTCCATTGTAGTTCACTCATTAAAATCCTCTTAAGTTACCCCTTGCCTGGCTTCCCCGCTTCCTCGCATTTTGGGTCCACCTCCTCCTCGCCGTACGGCGATCGTGACAACGCCTCCTCCTCGCCCACGGCGATCCAACCCTGACACCTTCCATGTTGCAGATTACAGATATACATATCATGTCTTGATCAAATCGGTCAATGGAGTGCACCTTTTATAGCGCTGTATCTACGCCATGTCCAAATCCCTTTACCAACCCGGATATTCACATTTTTAAAAACATATCAGAGTGTAAACATATGCGGCTAACATGCAGCTGAGAAAACCTACAGAGAAGGCTTCCTTTTGAATAACTTTATATAGCTTATTTTAACCTCCAGGATTCTTCGCTGTACACTGGCCAAAGACAGAACCCAGGGTGTTACCGCTTTTGATCAATTTTGAATCCATCCGTTTTCTGTGATATCCTAGCTGACGCTAAGCTAAGTTAACCGCAGCCCTGGTCCAGAGTTCAAATTTGCTGGGCATCCAAGTCTGTTCTCTCTCTCTCTCTCAACCTTGACTGTGCCTATGAGTTGCATGCTTATTATTAAATTGATGACAATTATAACAAAAGTATAGTATTTAATCAGAACTGATTATTTTTTACAAGTAACTACAGCCATCCATTATCTGTACCGCTTCGCCTCACTAGGGTCGCAGGGGGCGCTGGAGCCTATCCCAGCTATCTTCGGGCAGTAGGCGGGGGACACCCTGAACTGGTTGCCAGCCAATCGCAGGGCACACATCGACGAACAACCATCCGGGCTCACACTCATACCTGGGGGCAATTTAGAGTGTCCAATCAACCTGCCATGCATGTTTTTTGCAATGTGGGAGGAAACCGGAGTACCCGGAGGAAACCTACGCTGGCATGGGGAGAACATGCAAACTCCACACAGGAAGGCCGGAGCCGGAATCGAACCCATGACCTATCGTGCTAACCAGTCGTCCACCGTGCCGCCCCTAGAGGAATTACATATATGTAAAAAGTTCATTTATTATTAGATACATAATTGTGCTATAGCATTTTTATTACACATTTATTACACCATCTATTTCCTCTATAGCCCAATTCATGCAAGAGATGTGTTTATTTTAGGACACACAAGAACACAACAAAAAAAATAAAAGTAAAATGTCTGTCACTAATCCTTTGCACAAAAGATTAGTGGTGACAGTGAACTTCCAAGAAAACATTTCTTCATTTGCCGAAGAGATTTGGGACACAGTGTAAGGATTGTGAGCAGCATAACCTCTGAGGAAATGCTATTTCACAGTGACTGGTAGGTTAGTTAAAAGGTTTTACGGACCTGGGAATTTTTCAAAAGACAAATCAGTTTAATAAACACAAATTACATAAAAAATAAATAAATATGAGGCTCAGTAAAACCTTTTCTTGGCCATAAAATTCCCCCCAAAAAATGATACATGAATACAACCATACAAACAAATACATTTGTGTGATGAATGCATATAAATAATTTTACTTAAATAAATGAATATATAGTGGTCATTTGACATCAATGAATGCAAATGATGGGATGACCATTTTGGCGCCCCTCATATTTGCCGTCATGTGATTCTCTAAGAACCTTTTTAACCCTCAAATGATGAATGAATAATGAGAGCGTAAAATGCAATGACAAACCACACGTTGAATTAGCTAGGAGGCAAATTCTTTATTCGTATCTAAAAAGTCTTAAACAATATCATGTGACCATTAATATTCACTTTGGAACGAATGCAAATGTTCAACTGCTGTGACTCAGCACAGCTTTTTAAGTAAAGTCACACTTTTTTGGGAGTCTAATTTTGTTTGTACTTCTCTGCTGGACATGGATGTCATTTTGCCGGCTCTTCTTCTTCTTCTTGGATCGGTGCGGGGCTACCCTGACGGTGCCCCCACGGGCGCCTGCGAGGACATGACCCCTCGTCACGGGGTGCCGGCGCAGTCCTCGCAGTCCCCCTACTCTCTTTTAGTTGACAGCCGTGTGTTTGTGCCAGGCAAAGTCATCACAGGTAATGAAAAGTTGATTACTTTCATGCTTCCTGAACGGACACTTTTTGTCCAACTTTGTATGTGTGTGCTTTTGATAGCTTTGAAAAATTAAAAATTATCCGTAGTTGTGAGTGTGAACATCTGTCTGCATGACCCTCGAGGTGTATCCCACTTTTTGTCCTAAGTTAGCTGCGTGAAAAGGGTTGGATGAGTTGCTGTTTCTATTCGAAGTGAGACGCATGTTGCCATTTGTGTGTAGTGACCATCAGTGGACCGGAGTACAGAGGTGTGTTGCTGGAAGCTCGCTCAGGAAATAGTCACTTTGTTCTGGGCACCTGGCAGCTTCCTCCTCCTGACACCAAGTTCCTACAGGTTGGTCTGACATGCTTAAGACTCAAGACTTAAGACTCCAGGGCTCCTCCGCCACTTGTGATTAACCAGAATCCCACTCTAACCTGAACATACCTTTACCCTGACAGTCCATGCGTGAAGCCAAAGAAAGAAAGAAGTGAGGTTTTTTTTTTTCATTTTTCAATCATTTGAGGATCATTATTCCCCTGGAGATCGCAACGACCACCCTTCGCCCAGACCTCATTTTATGGTCCAAAACAGTTTATATCATCAAACTAACATTTCCTTGTAGGGATAAGTTGCAGTACTCCGATCTAGCGGCTACAGGAAAGGAATGAGGCTGGAAGGCGAGGGTGCGCCTGGTGGAGGTGGGGTGTAAGGGTTTTGTGGCCAGTTCGACAGCAAAGCTCCTCGGAGTCAGGGCACAGGCCCACAGACGGGCCATTAACTCTTTCACTGCCATTGACAGATATATACGTAAAAAAAAATGTTTTGTTTTTTTTTTAACCTGGGCTGGCAGTGAATGAGTTAAAGAACTAGACAACACCGCTGAAGAGACAAGCCATTGGCTGTGGCTGAAGAGGTGCGACACCATTTGGGCTGGGAAGGCAAATGCTAAGCCCTGAGACACACACCCAGGAGTGATCGATGTGCGGTGGGCCTGCCTCATCTGAGGGCGTCTTGTGATAAGCGACCGAAACGCCCTGTGATCTGAGGACACAAGTGACAATTATGTCTCAGTGGCTGAGCAAAGCCTGAAAGCGACAGCTCTTATTTCACCCAGGTATGCGGTTAGGTGCAAGCTTGGCTGCCATGCATAGTCATAATCAATTAACCAATCAATGACAGTGATTTACAGTGACAGGCGGAACAATTAAATGCTCTCGACTCGATGGCAGAAGATACAATTAACACACGCTTACAGGTGTTGCCATTCATACTGACTACTGTTTTAATACGGAACTAAACAAGCCCAGATTTCACAAGTACATTTGTGAGTAAAATGAGACATGTATATATATTTGGTGTGATATTTTTGGTTGGTGGTGTGCCATGGGATTTTTCAAATGTGAACCATGTGACTTTTGTTGGCAGTGCACGGGCAATCCGTATGGCGCCGTGACACATTCCAACACCAATGTGAAAGGCAATGCCACCGTCTACAGCTGGATGGCACCTGACATCAGAGCCCCCGTCTACTTCATGTATGGAAACATATAAGTACAGCATCTCACAAAACTGAGTACACAACATGGAAGACATGTTGATTTTTTTTGTTTAACTTTTATCTATGCTGGTAAGGCAATTATATATTTATATATTTGTAATGCGGGGAAAACAGCACACCTACACCCCAAGAGACAATGTCGTGGTAAAATGCCAAACACTAACGTAATTTGAACATCGGGATGTGCTCACATATGTTGCCGGCGTTTGAGAATTTAAAGGCTGCGTGTTGGGTTAGTTTGAGGGTCCAGTAAATGTACAGTTTCACAAGCTGTACTCCAAATAATTTACTTAAATTCTTCTGTACTAACTTTTTGTGAGACACTGCACGGTGCACATATATATATATATATATATCTTCTCTTTAAATGTAATGCAATGCTAACTTAAACTACTCACTGTGGTGTTCTCCAGAGCCACTGTGGCCCAGCAACGCACGGTCTTCTGGGTAAACGTGAGGTCCAAGGTGCTGACCAGAGGTAAATTTGACTACTCATTTTTAAGGTTTCCGGCTTTTTTTTCTTAAATGCCTGCATTGCACACTTTCAAGTTGCGCAAATTCTCCTGACTGGACTCAACCAGACATACCCACAATGCAAAACTTGTGCACATCCACTAATGAGGTGTGGTGTAGTGAAGTCCAAGGGTGGCCCTAATTTCCCAATTGTGGAGTTTTCATGAAACGTGAATTTCATCTAGTGATACCAGTATCGGTAACTGTTGCGACACTGCCTTTAAAAGCTGTTATCGGGATCGGTGAGTACCAACCAGTATGGCGGTATCGGTTTCGGGACCCAAAAAGTGGTATCGAAACAACACTAATTTCATCAAGCTCAATCAAGAAAATACTTCACTCTTTGAAGGGGAAATATCTTGCGCAGTGGATATGGGAGTTTTACTGTTCTATGTTGAAGGAGCATGTGTTTTGCATTTACAAAAATACCAATACCATCAAAATTAACAGGGGGTTGGAGGTATTTATAACTTAAGTTAAGTTTAAGCCTTTATTTTGTTCAAGATTAAAAACCAAAAACATTGATTTTTTTTATGTATTTTTTTCTGAAATGAAACGACCTTTATTCTTGTCCAATTAAAGATTTTTAAGTAGTAGTATTCAAGTCAATTTTGTGTCCAATCAAAAGAATTGTATTGTGCTGTGTCCCCGCAGGAAAGGAAGCTCTCAACCTGGCTACGGACGCGAGCGTTAGCCTGGCTGGTGGAAAACCTCTCGTCATCCTCATGACTTGTTTTCTCACCATGTTCTGATTGGCTCTGCGAGAGTCGCACGTTATCAAGCAGGGTGTTCCCGAGACCTCCAATGAAATTGAAGTGAACTTCATTGATTTTCCACTTTCAAACCAACTTTAACCCCAGCAAATCATGAGATTGCTGCTCATTTGATTGGGTACACCTCTGTAATGAATAATTTTAAAAAGAATCTTCTTTGACAAAGATAATAATGGCCACTTTTAATGGGCTGTTGGATAGGGATGAATGAATAAGTGTAAGGGCCACACTGAAAATGAACAATCAAAAAATATGAGACAAATGCTTGGTAATAATATTCTGAATATTCTGGGGGGAAAGTCCTAATTTATGAAGAAAAAGTCGTGATTTTACAATGGATTTTTTTGGTGGGGAGGTTTGAATGTTTTTTTTCTTTTAGTCAGGAAAAGATACAGATTTCAATTTCCAAAGAAACTATTTTTTGGTATTTGTTTAAGTCTTAACTCAATGAATGTGTCTTCTTTAATCACCCCAAAAAGAAATAGTTTACTTTTTTCTGTAAAGGTTCTATTTCAGTCAAATATGATATTTGTCTAAATGTGTTGATTTTTCTACAAGGCTTTTTCTTACAAAAAAAAACTCTTTGTAGTATTATGACTTTTTTCTTTAAAAAAAAATACTTTAAAAAAAAAAAAAAAAAAAGCTATTTCAAAATTAGATTCTTGAAGTAGACTTTTCAGTGTGGCCCTCATATGCCTCATTATTTCAAAAGTGTGTTTATAACTCCAGTTGCATAAATTGTAGTTTTGCACCAGTTTCTATAGACATCTGTTTCAAACATTTTTAACTCTATGATGTAGCCAAATTTGGGAACCAAAATAAAAATGTCAGAAATTTTGAACTAAATGATTTCAATTGTGCAGGTATGCCTAATGTTGTATTCAGTACCCGTCCATCTAGGCACACCATGGTAACTTCGTAGCGTGTCACACTGGAGGTTAGGAAACTCTGTGAGAGAGATGGGATGGGATCATGAAAGCCGTTGGGTCTGATATTGACTGAAATTCATTCCATTTATGGAAGCATTTGCTTTGACCTGTATTTTACAAAACGTTTCATCTATAACCTACATTCCCACTGGCTTGGATAACAACATACACGCACACACACACACACGCGCGCGCAGCCCCCATGCGCACGCACACACATAGACAGAATCTGAAAGAGGCTTAAGACTCTTTACATTGCTTGTTGAGCCCTAAATCGCCATACTCTACAGCACTTCCTGTTTGGCTCGATCGCATGTCAGAATGTTGTGTGAGATTTCAGCACTGTCTTGAGAGGAATGAAAAATGTTTTTTGAAAACTTCTTTGGGTTGTGTTGGACTTTTTTGGGGTGCAGTATCACCACAGTATGTGCCAGTGGTATGTATTAACCACGTATTAATTTCTCAAAGGTTGTGGATAGCGAAAGCTCCCGCCCTTTCGAGAAAGGTGCATTTTCACATATTTTAAGAAGTAAAGGGAAAAAGGTATTTTTTTATGAGGGGTGGGGGGAAAAACAAAAGCAGTTCTTTCGTCTCATTTTAATACAATTGTACAGCTCTTCAAAGATTCTCCACCACATAAACATTGTAATTTAATCACTACTCTACATTAACTATGAAATACATTTAAGCATAAAAGAGAAACAACTGGGGTACACAATGCGCCTAACGGAGAGTAAATTCAAATAACAGCGACAAGCTTTTTCTTTGGCCACTTGGTGCTCAGCAGATCAAAATTGCCTCATAAACTTGTGAAAGAAAAAAAATATTGAGCATCGGTGGCACCTACTGGCCTGTACCATATTCATGATGGGACAGATTGTACAGTGTAACACAAAGAAAGTCATAGAAACCACTTCTGGCAAAAGATCAGTGTAGTTTTACTTTGTGATACAGTGGCTCACTTTTCTGACAGATCACTGTATCGATTAACCGCAAGCAGGTTGTCCTGCTCGCAGCGCTCAATAGTAATTAGTCTCCTGACACTGTGGCACAAAAGGCCAGCTCGACGTACTGTGATGCCTGAACTCGACATTCACACCAGCAGAGATCAGCTGCTCCCTCATGTTAATTGACTCATTGACGTGTGAAACGCTGACCTCCATTGTTGGCCACTTTTTTCCGTCGACAAAAGGTCATCGGCAGCCACATGAGCACCACACAAGATGGATCCGCTGCAGGATCACAGGTAATATTAGACAACATCCATGTCTTCAACAGTCATGTGATGAATTGCTTTGCGACATTCTACATGTTGACACCCCAGTACGTCTTCATATAGTGTCATCTTCAACTGCACTCGATTTTGCCCAATGAACACAATACAGGGTGCACTTCAATGGCACAATAAAGCAATTTATTAAACATGACTTAAAAAATAAATAAATAAGATACAACTTTCTCTCTTTCAAAAAATGCATCTTCGCCTCCTAAAGATTCGTTTGGAAATATTTGTACATCAAAAGTATGTTAATTATAAGATTACAACTTTTTTTTCTCAAATATTACAACTTTATTCTTGCGATTTTTAGATTTCTTTTTCTATATTCAACTTTATCCTACAAAGATCATGACTGCATTTTGTGGATTATACATGACATATTTGCGACATAAAGGTAAATACTAGTGACCAGCGGAGAAATAATCCCTGGACACATCTGCCATGTGTTGAGTATAGAAGTACATGTACACGTTAATAAACATGTAGCGAGTGATGTCATGTTTTTATTGCAGTGGGCCACATGCATGCACAATGTTCAGATTAAGACGATCTCCCCTGCCCACACGAGTCTACTCTATGTCTAAGATCTGTATTTTTCACCTCCCCCCCTCACCCTCCTTCATCTCTCTTTATCGGCGTTTCCAGCTCCATAAAAAGCAATGGCCTGCCAACGTGGCTTATTCTCCAAACAACTGCATGTCCCCTCATGGTAGCCTCCAAAGTGCCTTTTAGAACATGTCGGAAAATCGTATGGGAATCAAGCAAAATTTAGAAAAAAATACATATAGATTTCAATGATACATAATTCTCTTTTATTCAAAAAAGGGTGATTTAAATAGTGATCTATTTTATATACATGCGGTCAAGATTGATCTCAATTATAGAGGACCCCATGAATAATTGACATGCCATTATACTCGCCACATTAAACAAATACCGTATTTTCACGATGAGAATGCAGAAGTTGTTTTCCGGATCAGAAAAGCGCTGGTTAGTTGACATATTTTGTGCTATCTCGCTGTAGTTTATACAGACGCATCACTCCAATGATTCTAAACAGCTGCACGGAGGGTGAAAAAGGCCAAGCGCAGCCTACTCGCAAGTGCACGCCAAGCCAAAGCTAGAATGTGTGTGACTTGCGTGGTCGTCAAGCTGAATAATTGGGCTGTGCCAATTAGTTGCTTGGCTCCATGGGTCCTCTTTGCTTGCGTGCCGGTTTCGGCCGCAAGCCACAGAGCCCGCGATGACGACTTGATGCTCAGTGTCTTGTTGATAGTAATCATGATGCCCGTTACGTAAGCATCTGCCAGGGCAAGAGGAGAGGGGTGGTGTTAAGGCTCAGGGCAGGGCCTGGTGACATGAACGCTGGGTAGGGAGTGAGCGAGAGGGAGAGAGAGACAGCGAGAGAGAGGGAGTGGTGATGGGAAGAGGAGAAATGATGAGAGAGAGTAGTGCACAGCTGGTGTGAAGGCACGCCGGAGGAGGTTATCAGCAGTTCTTTTGTGAAGACGCTTCCAAACTGACGACATTTTCTCATTTTTGGACCACTTGTGGACTTGCCAACTTTACTCTCAAGCAGCAGCTGGAGAGGACCATTCGATCATGGAGGCCAGAGCACAGGAAGCGGGTGTTCCCCTCGCCGACCATGACGCGGTCCACTGAGAGCATGGAGCCCGAAGGAGCGCACAGCCAGAGCAACTTCTTCAACAAAGTGGATGTGCCCGACCATGCACATTATGTGGTGGCCGCGTTTGTCCTGGTCATCGGCACGCTGGGCGTCGCTGGAAATGCGCTGGTCATGTTTGCGTTCTACAGGTAAGTAAGGTGGGGGATATAATGAATAATAAGGCAGTAGAGCAATTAAAACTCATCACATAACATCAACGACATGCCGAACACAATTCTTTTCTTTGGTACACTGTTGGGTTTCTATGCAATACTATTTTAGTATTTGTAATTTCATATGTACGTGGATCTAAAAAGCGAAGAGTGTAGAGTCTCTGTCACCGAAACACACGCATGCATTCAATGAAGGGAACGCTCATTGCCAATAGTCACTCACTTTCTTTATTTTTTTCTCACCCATTTTCCTCTCTGTGTTATTGTAATCTAGCTACAGAGGGAAGGGCAAGACACGTTTTCTTTAGGGGGTCAGTTTTCCCATTGTTGAGATTTGGTTATTTGGTGTGCAAGGGTTAGTCGCCCGCCGTGTGGGTGGGATTTGCAGACTGTAATTTGTTAGATTGGTGACAATCAGCTGTGTTGCTGAGTGGGCCGAAGGAAGTGAATTATGTTCTGGAGAAACCATGTATTTTTTTGTGTCACATATCTTACATTATACCGTAGCATGCTACACCTCATCTTATTTCATCGAAGCATATCACAAAGCATTGCATCATATTGTATCAGATCAACTCATACCGAACCACCAAATCCTTTGTTATAATTATTATTTTGTGTCTTATTTTATCGAGTCACATCATATCACATTGTATCACGTCACACTGCATCTAATCTCAGTTTATTATATTTTATATCAGTTTGTATCGTGCCACAGCAAACCTCATTTATTGAATCTTGTTTTATATTTCATCTTACTTCCAATGTTGCATGTATGTTCCGTATCAGACCCAAATGAACTATACCTAATTGAATTTTCTAAAAGTTTCTATGACTGTATCTAATTTTGATGGAGCTTGTCGTGTCACGTTACATTGTTACATATCGCACGTAGGCTCATTTTATCAAAGTTTATTTTATGTATCATTTTACAGCTCTTCGGAACAATTATGTTGCATCACACCGTATCGTAGTACAACCCATCGAGTCTTATTTTATCAGTTCTTATCGCAGTCTTATCGAATTATTCCATGTATTATTTTACTGTATCATATTGTATTGTGTGTATCATTTCCTCTCGTATTATACCATATCACAGGGTCCGACATTTGTGGCCTGATGGCTACTCTATTCTACTTGGCTCTACACGCCAAAAAAAAACAACAACAAGAAAACTGCGTCTCCGCTGCCACTGCCACTACCCGGGAGCGCCTCCTCATCTTGCTAGTGATGTCATGTTGCAGCAACAGTAGCTAGCGTGCACTGCACACAGCGACAAATACAATGGAAAACCTTTTCGTTCTTCGTGGCCCCATGAAGCTGCCTCTGCACAACTCGGTCAGCTAGTAATGTCAAAAAGGTTTGCACCGCCTCAACTGTTCTAGTATTCCATTTTTCCTCGTGAGGTGGTGACTTGCGCAGCAACACATTGATGACAATTGTCTCAGACAAATCATTCACCTCCAAAATATTTAGGTCCCGTTTCAGAACTGGACTACTTTTTTGGGACCTACAAAGTAGCAGGACCCAAAAAAAGCAGGTAGGGTAGAGAAGAGCCGGGTAGATTTGTCGGTGTGTCACTGTCCAATAGAAATGTAGTTTCTATAAAAGTTTTACTTGTTTCTCATTAAATATGACATAGAATTCTTGCATTTACCATATATGAATGAATAAAGAAATTAAATGCTAATTTAGTGAGGGTATAAAATATACAGTACTTTTCCATTTTCCGTTCATTATAGAATTTCACTTTCATCTTTCCACAACAAATTTTGGTTGCATAATGCCCTCTTATTTGCTCTTCCTGCTGATGTGAACAGGTTCCTGGAAGAGGAAATGGGTCAGAAGGGTAATGAGTGTGTGCATGCACTCTCACAGCATGTGTCTACAGTACATGTGTTTGTGTGTTAAGGGGATGGTCTCGTCAGGAGCTTTCATATCGCCCCAAAACAACAATGGGTAGATTAAACGACTGCAATTGTGTCCTTTTGATAATTTGCATTAATCTTAATCCCCCCCACCCACACACACACACACAGACACTATGCACATGCATATTACACATTCTCGTATAGCATCTGCATTGTCTTTGGTTGAAGTGTAACATGGTCCTGTGCGCTGATTGGATGAATTGAATAATGCAATGCAAACGCACACGCACGCATTCAAACACGCATGACAACGTCCACGGTGAGATAATGTGTTCTCTTTAGACTACTGCATTGATTCACGTGACCTAAATAATACACTCTCTCTTATCTAAACTGTGGTGGCTATGCGGGTAACTTTGTATACTGTGTTAATGTGTCACCCAACAAGATTGCAGCTGTGTTTGGTTTTTGGCTTTGACATGATCGTGGTTCCATTTCACATATTTCACTTGGACATATTTTTTAACATAAATAGAAATGCTGGTTGCTCAATTTACGAGGGACCCAAGGTACTGTACAAGTTTTTGGAGATAAGAATCTGCAGCTCAACCGATTTTTTTTTATTAATTTTTTTGCCCTGACTTGCAGGCAGAGTATGGAGAATTTATACTTTTGGGGCATATTGCAGCACTTCTTGGCGCATCTGTTGTTACCTAATATTACATTTGCAGTGCACCCTCTATTTAGCAAACACAAGATACTGTTTATAATGCACAATTAAAACATTATAGCTGTGACCTCATTACCGAGGAAACGCTAAATGCACAAAACAATGTAACAGAGGTGAGCTCACTATTTGGCAAGGACCTTGTCGGACAGAGCTGACTAAAGCTGACATTTGGGTCACCATCATTCAAAAGTGGTACCAACCAGATCTGGCTCACTCAAGCTTTAGATTATAATCCCAACTGTACCACTGGCCATGAGAACGAGCAACGCCTAACCCGGAATAATACTAATCCAATTATGATCTGAACACTCACTTTTCCTCTCCTGTCTTCACCGTGCAAAACTATGTGGCCATATTTGATCACAAGCTATTTTGTAGGGTGGACTAAATACCAAAGTAACACACAAAAGGATGCAACATTTGTGGTGGCTCATCATTTGGCAAGCACAAACTGGTTATAATACACCAAAGGATCTAATGTCAGCTGTGACCGCGTAGGGGCTGTAAAGATTCATTGAAAATCGATTTAATATCGATATAATATGCTCAATATATGCATCGATATAAAAAAATAAAAGAATCGATTCGCAACGCCATGTTAACAAATAACGTTCTCTCGTGTCCGCGCTGTAAATAAATTGAACATCTACGCACAATTACTTAATACGATGTAAACTCTTCTCTTTCCGAGCAACACAGCAGCGATAAATGAGTATTTATAAAGGAAAAACGTTGCGGCTGACGCCTGACTTAATTTACAATAACATAATTTCTGACATAGCCAGCTGTAGTTAACACGCAGAAATGTGCAACAACAAAAACTGTATTAACATATAAAACAAAATAATTATTTACAATTTAACAGCGGGCGTCCATATGCATAGAATTATTCACAATCCCAGAAAATAGAAAGAAAAATCCCCAATTCCCACTGAGCTCAGTAAAATTTTGTCTTTAAGTCAGTCAATGTTCTTTCAGGTAGTCCAGTTACCACGTGATGATTCACAAGAACGTAAAGAAGAACGTGGTTTCCTTGTCACAGTTGTGGTTCTGGGCAAAGGCTCGCCATCTCCATGGAAGGAGAATCCATTCAGTCTCAGATCTTCTTGGATGAGTGTCAAGAAACCTAGCCTGCATAACAATAATGAAATTATTGTATGCAGCTAATGAGTCTATCAATTTCCAGTCTTATCAGTCGCTATAGCTTCACAGTAGTCTTCAATTTGTCAAATACTGCATCCGAATATCACATTATTAACACTTCTTCATATAGATGCATCTTTTGCAAAATATCGTTACTCATGAAATTAACCCATGCGATAATATATATACAATTTCTTAATTTTAATAAAGAAACAATTCTATTACCAACAGATAATTAAGTTGATTCAATATTCCACTTTAAACTTACATGACATCAAAATGAGGAGTTATTTGTTCGTCAACATAAACCTTGCTTTAGAACGACCTCAAAACAAGTGTAATCAAGTTTCACCGCAACTAAGCAGTACATTTCCACTCGCGAATAGGTTGACGTGAGCTTAGGCGTTGGCCCCACAGTGTTTTTACTCCGTTGTATATAGCAAGTTCATGGCGACTCACCAAGACGACGTTTTTAGTACAAACACGGTCGCACCGCCAGAGACCCTCAGTTCTCACTGGTATTCAGACTTAAAATAAAACATTTCCCAGTTAACATTTAAATATTGGTCACATTTATATCAACTTCAATAACTATTTCACTCACCGAACGGCACATTAGCATCGGCGATCAAGATGCATCATCACGTAACTTTTTCTGTTAAATATTTTAAGTGTAAAAGAACGACAAAGCGAAGGTAATCTCATAATACCGCTTTGATAAGGCGGGACAACTTGACTTTGACCAATTAGAAAGTCATTATCACTTAAGTGACATTTCTAAAAGGAAATCAAGTAAGAGAGAGATGTACACTTCCTCTTACCAAAACAAATGCTTTTTTATTCAAACTAAAATGGTGAATTGAAATTGAGAAATATGGCATTTTTGCTATTGGGTTACAGTTAGGTTTAGGGTTACGGTTAAGGCTAGGGTTAGAGTTAGGGTTAAGGGTTCGCGGTTAAGGGTTAGGGGTGAGGGTAAGGGGTTAGGTTAAGGGTTACAGTTAAGGCTAGGGTCAGACGTTAGGGTTTAAGTTACTGTTTAGAGTTTCGGGTTAGGGTTAAGGTTAATGTGATGGTTTGGTGTTGGGGTTAGGTTTAGTGTCAAGCCTGGGGTTAGGGTTAGGGCTAGGGTTAAGGGTTCGGGTTTAAGGGTTAGGGTTATGGCTTGGGTTTGGGGTTAAGGTTAGGTTTAAGATAAGCTAAATAATATCTTATACTTACAAATTAGTGAGTTTACAACTAAAGCAGCATCCTCTTTTTTTTCTTTTATACAACAGAGGTTGCACTTGCCAAATAGTGAGCCCATAGCTAATGTTAGGTTCTTACCCTCATTATAAACAGGAGTTTGTAATGTAGCCCACACGTTTCACTTTGTGAAAAGATCATTTTCTCTTCAATCGCAAAGGCTAAAACAATGGTGCGGTCCTCTCACCTTTGCTGTTTTGTTTTTGTTGCTAATTTTTAACTGGTGGTTAGCAGAACACAGATCGCTGTTTCTGTGGCTTTTTCGTTTTTTTTTCTGTAATCAATACAGACACATTTTCACCATTGACTGCCTTGTTCTCATCGGAGTGCACACTGCTGATTTCAGAAACTCACCACGATGAGTTTTCTTTTCAGTTCTAATAAATTGTACTTTAAGAACATCTCATTTGTGTTTGTGTGCAGCAACAAAAAGCTTCGCAGCCTGCCCAACTACTTCATTATGAACCTAGCAGTAAGCGACTTCCTCATGGCATTCACGCAGTCACCAATCTTCTTCATCAACTGCCTCTACAAGGAATGGGTCTTTGGAGAGATGGGTATTTCCTAATAGTATTTCATTCTACAAAGTATGTACATCCAATCCAATATTCTGCACAAACATTTGCATTGGTCACACAGGTTGTAAGATATATGCATTCTGCGGCGCCTTGTTCGGCATCGCCTCCATGATAAACCTGTTGGCCATCTCCATCGACCGCTACCTGGTCATCACCAAACCGCTGCAGACCGTCCACTGGAGCTCCAAGAGAAGAACCACACTGGCTATTATCTCTGTCTGGCTCTACTCACTGGCCTGGAGTCTGGCTCCTCTCATTGGATGGAGTGAGTTCCCTCCTGCCACCGACCACCTCAAACACCAGATGAAACACATGAACTCAGTCAAGTAAACATAGTGAATATATAAGATTTATATTTTTATTAAATTATTATCTTCACCAAACATACAGTATATGCATATAGGATACTGCATGTCACCAGTATGAAATTAGAGAAGCCTAACAAAACGATGCATCACCGGTTTCCATACACTGTTTGATCTCACTATTTGGCAAGCACATGCTACTATTTATAGCCGGGAAATGATGTAACTTTAGCTGTTGGCACACAAGTTGGAAAGCACAAACTACTGTTCAACCGGCAAAAGAAAAACAAAAAAAACATGAGATGTAGGCTCACTATTTGGCAAGCACAACCCACTATTTATAACAAGCAAAAAATGTCACTTCTGTTGGCAAGCACAAGCTACTGTTTACAAGCGGTGATAGCCACACGGCTGTACCAGGAGTCGTGTGCTCACTATTTGGCAAACACACACTACTGATTAGAACAGGTGTGGGAAAACTACGGCCCGGGGGCCACATGCGGCCCGTTAAACCTTTTAATCCGGCCCGCCAAACATTAAGAAAATTAAATGAATAAACCTTGTTAATGTTTTATTTTCTAAATACAGTGGTCTTTCAAAGACATGTATAATGCTGTAATGCTTTTGTTCACTTTCATTTAAAATTAAATGTAATTTTTTTTTTCTACGATGAGGTGAGGTTACCAAAACTCTCCTTCCATCTGCTCCCGATCTGGTATATTGGGCCAAAGAGTGGAACTTTCGCAGTGATGTCACTATTTGGAAAGCACAGATTACTGTTCATAGCAGCCAATAACACTATTATTTAATGATAATGATGAAACTTTAGCTTTGGGCTTACTATTTGGCAAGTACCAGGCACTGTTTAGAACAAGTAGAACAATGTATCGTTATTTAATAGTGAGTTATAATAATAAAAAATAGATAATGAACTTTGGACTCATCATTTGGCAATCGGGAGCTTATGCATTGAGATGCAGCTGTATATAAAATGTTATTAATAGAATTTCTTAGTCATTCCAGATTCTTATTTGTTATTTTACTTTGTGTAGGCTCTTACATCCCCGAGGGCCTGATGACATCATGCACTTGGGATTACGTCACATACACAGCGGCCAACAGGAGCTACACCATGATGCTGTGCTGCTTTGTCTTCTTCATCCCACTTCTCATCATCTTCTACTGCTACATCTTCATGTTTCTAGCTGTCAGGAAGACCAGCAGGTAAGCAGAAGGCCTAAAGCATTTTGTGTGATTTGCCAAATATGTTTTTTTTTTCACCATGTGTCCTAAGAAAGTGAGTGCTGAGAAAAAGATGTCAATTGAATTAAATCTTGATATCATTAAATGACCTTCCACCTGAGCATCGTACTTCTGTGTTATGTAGTTTACTGACACGGCAATCATCGGGTATATCTCCAGGCGAGTGTGTTTGTTGTACATTTTATTTCATTATGTTATTATCAATGAATACTGTACCACGATATGTTTCTTGTTTTAAAAATTCTCGTGGTGTTTTTTGGGCATCCGAGATGAATTAAAGGCATGTTCATACATTCATCTTGGGAAAGTTGATATGACATTTAAGTGATTTGCGTTATAAACATGGTGACGCAACCAGTTAAACTCAAGGTGTCAATGAAGTATCAAATAATGAGCTGATGTTCTTGTCTGCAGGGAGGTAGAGAGACTAGGCACCCAGGTGAGGAAATCCACATTAATTCATCAGAAATCCATCAGGAGCGAATGGAAGCTGGCCAAGATTGCCTTCGTGGTCATTGTGGTTTATGTCCTCTCTTGGTCACCGTACGCCTGCGTAACGCTCATTTCATGGGCTGGGTAAGTCACATTGGTTTTATTACGTTGTTCACACAAGAAATTAAATTGCATCTATTTGTATGTTAGGTGTCTCTCCAAAACTGACTCAATAGTTGCCCCTGAAAAGTTTGAAAAAGAATATTTTCAAAAAATGAAGTAATAATAACAGACGGTTGCACAAGTGAGCACACCCTCTTATAACGGTGGATTTGGTTATGCTCATAATAAACCAGTCACTTTCAAACACATTACATGGGAGTCCTGACACACCTGTGACCACTGAAAGTGCCCCAGATCAAGTTCAATTATGCTTTTTCCAACATTTTTATAGTTGAATCTCATTGTACAAATCTTTGACCACAGAAAGCTTGCATAGCATCAGAGCGAACACATTTCTCAAAGGTCAGGGAAGGATTAAATACACCATTGAACACAGTGAAGACGACCAACGTTAAATAGAGGAACTATGGGACAAGTGTGACATTATATAGAATTGGATGCTTTTTAATTGAGTGATATAGGTTAAAGGTCTAGTTTTGAAATAATTTCTCTTAGTCTCACTGCCGTGGTAAATGGGCTGTCGCTTGCATAGAATTTGTCTAGTTTTGGTACTTTTAATGCACTCACAATGTTACTTGCTCAAGGACACTTCAACATGGTCACAATGGCTGGGGATCAAACCCACAACCTCCGGTTTGAAGACGGCTATTCTACCACTGTGCCATGCCATCATCATCGTCAAAAAAAACCTGGCATTGAACGAGGGCTCTTTTGACTTTTTATATCCACGACTAATCGTTTTTTTCCCCACTCTTTGCTGGCTGACAGTCTATTTGGAAAAAAGTTGCCAAATATGGTTTCATGGTACCATGTGTTTGCAGCAATTTAGATTTTTAGGGAATCTCCCGAATAACAGAAAATGTTATGCAATATCGGGGCCAAACATTCCCAGGACGATTTATGAGCAGGAGCAGATGGCAAAATTGTTCAAGTGTTTTATCTGCACAAACAACCTTTGCTCATATAAACACAGTTGGTGAAATTGTGACCAATATATGAATGTATGACTTGATATCTGTTTTCTGCTTGTCACCAACACACACAGATTGACTTAAACCACATTTTCAGATAATCCCTGAACGCAAATGACCCCTTGATTATGTAACAAAACATCAAGAGATCAGGATAACTTTGAGCTGTTGGATTCATGTTTTTTTTCATGCTCTGCTAAGAAAAGACATTTGGCTGGTGTTAACCTTTTATATTTACAATGTGAAATACTGGATATGATCAAATCTGATTTTATCACTCTGTCTTATCCAGGCATGCCAACATCTTGTCGCCATACTCCAAGGCTGTTCCTGCCATCATAGCAAAAGCCTCCACCATCTACAACCCTTTCATCTATGCCATCATTCATAATAAATACAGGTATTCAATGCCACCACAGCCTGCAATCGTAAATCCTCAAACAGCAGCCTCCACTCAAACAGACACGTTCCTCAATTTAAAAAAAAAAAAGGGGGTTTTATTCTTTATAACCAACCTTTGAGTACTTTATTGAAAAGAGGTGATTGATAAAACACACGACAGAAAATATTCATGTTGGCAGCAAGTGCCTCCCAGAAAATAAGCAATTGACTAAATGAACGTAACATACCATCCAACAAATTCAAACTATTTATCAAGTCTTTACAGTTTCTTATGTTCAGGTCTTTACTCTGCACCAAGGCGTCCTACATTTATTACTCACTGTAGACTTTCGCAAATAATAACAGTGCTGTCAGTGCTTAAGACAGTGATGTAGTAGTAGCAAGAAGCATAATTATCCAAAGATTTAACAAGAACCCCAATGTACTGATTTTTTTAAAATGTTGCTTTTCTAATAAACTAAGGATCAACAAAGTAACTTGGATGTTCTGGTAATTTATTTAACTTTTGTCGCATTCGTGTAGCTTACTTGCTACATTTTCAAATACTAGCTTGCTTTGCACTGAGTTCATACATAAGGTAGCTGACATCTGTTACACGCACACACAAACACAGTTTACATTGAATTATTGCAGCATCGTTCTTAAATCAGTCCAAAAACATTGAAAAGCTATTTCTCAGTCTTTGTTAGCTGTTTGTGAAATTTTGTGCTTGTGCACTATGCTTGCTCACAGCCTGTATGTCTCCCGTGGGGTTTGCGCCGTAATAAGCAACCTAATGTTTTACTGTGTTCAGGATGACTCTGGCTGAGAAGTTTCCCTGCTTGTGGTTTCTGTCTCCCACCCCCCGAAAGGAGTGTATCTCCTCCTCATCCATCAGCGAATGCTCCTTCAGGGACTCCATCATCAGTCGGCAGTCCACTGCGTCCAGGACTCACTTCATCAGCATGTCCTCCAAACCGATTGACATGGTAGATAAACATGAATTACGTATTTCCATTGTACCACAACAGACAAAATACAAAGCCATGGAAAAGAAAATGACAACATTAAAAGAACATACAACCAAAAGAAGTGTAAATCTGAAACAAAGCAAATTGATACATTAACAAAACATACAGCTAGCAAAATACAAATCAGCAGAGCTGGGCACTTGACCCTTTTTTGCCAATCAGTCCCCCGCCCTCCGGCTGCAACCTAGGTACCATTCCGGCCTCGACCCTTATTCACAAAAATTGTCGGACTAAAATCCACCTCCGGTCTTGCTTAATCAAGTCCTTTTTTTTTAATTTGTCACCAACAACCCTGATCATTCGAATCAGGTGTGTTGCAGCAGGAATAAATGGAAATCAGGCAGGACCTCTCGCCCCTCGAGGAACAGGATTGAAGACCCCCCCCTATGTTATCAACAATGGATGCACAGCTTCTTAATGGATGTGTCCACATTGGTTGTATTACCTACTGCAGGTTCCAAGGGACGTGGAGATGGAGCCTCTAGGGAGGAAGTCAGGCGATTCCTTTAGAAGTATATCATCCTATCATCAGTCCAGCAGAGGTAGTTCCTGCAGGAGGCCATCGGACCGCAAGACCACCCATAAAGTGGAGAAGGTGGGTTTGATGAAATGCAGTAGCCGTTTTTCTCATTGCATGCACTACCATATTCAATTTAATTATGCAATTCTTTTCTTTTTTGTTGGGATTAAGTTGTGTTTTTTTTTTCATTTGTTTCCACCACCAGCATCCATGTACCAGGACTGATTCATCCGGCAACTGTGACCATGAACTGGTTTCTAGCACACTCACCAGCGCCACTCTCCCCCTACTAGTTCTTACCAGGAGGCGTAGTCGCAGTCTGACCCACAAAGACTCAAAGAGGGACACAACAGTTCCGGGCAGACCGCAAGGCTGCAGGAGCAACTCGGCGGACTCTCTGTGCGTCGAACGAGCCGCAACCGCCGAGTCGCAGACATTGCAGCAGCAGGGCGTCCCTCGCATTGTCGTCATCAGCCCCACGTCCGAGAGCAAACTGGTCCAACAGGACAGCCTCTGCTTGGACGAGGTGATGGCAAACAATGTTTTGATTAGTCTGAACTTCTCGTCCGAGGTATTGGAAGCGGTGGACTTGCTATGCTGACGTGTTCGAGGAATGTTTCCGCTCTTCTCCACCCTCCAATTTTATTCGCTGCTACGGACAAAAGTTTTTTAAAGGCTTCATCTTTCAAGTTTGAGCAAAATACATACATTCCCTTGAGCCCAGAACACTAAACCTTTGTCTAATTGCCAGTAAACTCTTGGGTGTTGGTAGTTAAATACAATTAATGCGACAGGAAGTGATAAACTGGCCCTTGTGCTCCTGCACTGGATGCAAATCTGACAGTGTTTGAAGGAATTTGGAGCCTAACCTTCGGTTTAGGATTAAGGCATATGAAAGCAGACTGGTCCAGCAGTCCATCAGACGGACTCTGCTTTGAAGAGGTGATGGCAAATGTTTTGTTAGTCTGAACATCTCATTAGAGATGTTGAAGGTCACAGAGACACTATCCTGACCTGTCAGAGGACTTCTCTTCTCCACCCCCTCCGCTACACGATCTTCTGCTTAGTCGCTGCTACGAACTAGATTTTTTTTAAAGGCTGCATCTTTCAAGTTGTCTAATCCATTAATTTGCTGTACTCAACTGACTTTGTGCAAATGGCGGACGATGCCCTAAACCAAGGACAGACTGCCTGTCAACTGCCTGAATCTTGGTGGTTGGGTCATTGAGCAAAAAATGATTGCTTGACAAGTGCTATGTGAAGCATTACACTAAGCTTGACGATAAAAGTCAATCAAAGCAATGAAATGGCCTCGGCGCTACTGGACTGGATGCAAATGTACATAGCTAGAAGGAAATATAGCCTAGGGTTAAAAGTTACATTTTGGAATTTGAGTTCGTGTTAAGCAGAGGTGGGCATTTCACTCAATTTTTTATGCTCCGTCATTTGTCATCCCTCAGCGACACTCGCCATTCGTCTGTCTGTCATTGTTCAACCTAAGCTAAATTGTAATCGTCAGTTGCTCAGTACGTCAATTCGTCCATCAGTAGCCTGTCAGTCCGCCCCCCAAACAAGCACGTCAGCAAAACGCGCGAGGTTAGTGACAATTATTCTGACGAACATAAATCCACTTTCGTCAGTGGCGTCGTCATTCATCAATCGCAAAACGGGCATCCATCAGTGACAGAAAGCCCACCTCTGGCGTTCGGTTTAGGTGCCAGGTGAGGAGCTCTGAATGAGTGGCCCTTGAAATTGTCACCTTGGTAATGAGCTGACTGAGCAGAAATCGATCCCACGCCAACTGCATTGAAAGTCAACGATGTAAAACTCTACGCCACATATGAACAAAAAAATTTCATAACACTTGCAGGCAGAGATTAACGGGACCTTGCACTTCTGGACTAAATGTGAATGGACTTTGTTTGAAAAAAATTGCAGCCGCGGGTTTCTGTTAGGGCACAGGTGTCAGACTCAGGTCCTCAAGAGTCACCGTCTTGCATGTTTGAGAGATTTCATGCCACCTGATGAAACCAAAAAAAGTAATATGTCGCTGTTTTCTTTGTGCTCCTTTTCCAATGTCACCCTTTTGGGAGAGATAATCATAAAGAGACTATTGATACAAATCCAATCGGGGGGATATTATTTAATTGATGTTGTCCGCTTATGTTGGGCCCAGTGTGTTTATGAATCACCATTATTGGATGTGTACAGGCAGTAAAAATGCACATATTTTTATATCATTGCTTTTTTGTTTGTAAAATGTTTAGTATGTGACCAATTATACAACCAGACAGCCAAAGATGTTCAGCGTAATAAAATAACAAGACGCCAAAAAAATCACTTGTTCCACAGTATAGCTCATTGGGCTTTATTTTTTGTTCCAATCATTTGATGAAAGTAATTTGTTTTGTTTTTTTCATTTTTTTGTTTGTTTTCTTTTCCTTTCACACAGATTTTTGCACAATATCCATGATGCTATTTTATGAACATTTTCTCCCATGCACGTCATGCTGCTGTGTTGTCTTCCACGTTTCCTGCAGGCTTAATAAATGGCAAAATATTTCTTTCCAACTTAATTGAGCACTGCATATGAGTTTATTTTAATGCTTGATATTATCAAAAGATAGTGGTGAGCTGTAGGGATGGGCACGTCATCCTTTTTTGCTGGTTCGTCTTCCATCCTCCGTCCACCACTTGGGCATCATCGTCCCTTCATCCTTGTTCATAAAATAATTGTCCTGCGTTCCCATCTGTCATCATCCTGTTAGAGTGCTTCCGTCCTTACATTTCACCCGTCCGTCCACCCGCCCCCCCAAAAAAGTGTCCGTGCATGATGCTGCGGGAGAGTGGCGAACGACAGGACGAGTGCTCCTTCTCTCGAAGCAAAGTCAAGTCACTCCCTCCCGCATTCAAACACGGTGATCAGCACGAGACAGCCATCCATCCATTATCTGTACTGCTTCTCCTCACGAGGGTCGCGGGGTTGCTGGAGCCTATCCCAGCTATCTTCGGCAGTAGGCGGGGAACACCCTGAACTGGTTGCCAGCCAATTGCACGGCACACATAGACAAACAACCATCCGCACTCACAACTAGGGGCAATTTAGAGTGTTCGATCAACCTGTCATGCATCTTTTTGGAATGTGGGAGGAAACCGGAGAAAAGTATCCCTTTATAAAATGGGATCGACATTATGAGCAAAAAAATATGAACATACAAATAAGAGAATATTGTTACAAAGATAGAAAAATTACACCGTGTGGGATTTTTTTTTTCTGGAATGCTCCATTTCTGACAATCATTTGGAATAGGCTTGTTCTTTACAAACAAGATCAGAGAATTGCATCTGAAAACTGCTACACAAAATATAACCAACTAACACAAGCATATATATTTCAGAATTTCTGGACGTTGATAATATGTTTGTTTTGTAAAACTGATCCTGAAAGTGTGACTCCTTTTTATGGCTTGTTATTGTTGCTATTGTTACGTTATGTAAAAGACCTGGAGAATTACTGTGCAAAACAAAATACAAGATTACGATTGCTGGAAAAACAAAGACACTCTATTTGAATAAAATAAAAAGTACCATTATTTACCTTTATTTGTTGGAAAAGTTTCACATGCACATACTAGTCTCGATATAATAAGACATCAGAAATGTAGATTGGTAATTGATAGCCATTAAAAATATATAAGAGATTGGTTTCACAGATAATTTTCATTTTTTATTTATCTTTTTTTTAATGGGATCACAATGTAAACGGGTGAGTGACATCTGCCGACTGTAGTTGTCTGAGGTGCGGGAGATTCTAAGGTCACTACTTTGTGTCATCTACTATCTTTTGAAGGGGGCCAACGGATTTTTTTTATTCACAACACGGTCGCCTTTTTATTACGTCACTCTCCAGGCATGAGTAGTCAACTGTTGCTGCGTCCGACTCTTACGCCATCTCAGTTTTTGACAGGTAAGTAGTGCTATTGACACAAGTATGTCTTTATATGTACTTATTAATTTTTTTACAACTCCGACGTGGCATCAAAATGGGTTAAAATCTATTAACCTAAATGGTTTAGTCACTAGTTTCCAGCTTTAGGTGTCGCTTATCTGACTCCGACTCAGATGACAGTCAGCTGCTTACTTCCATGCTAACAAGTAGCTGTGCTACGTGAAGCGAACAGACTTTCTCTAGACTTCGGACGTCTTTTCTCGCGGTCGTAGCAGGGTGGAGGATAGCGTAGTCTAGCGTGTAGGTTGTCAAAGTCTTACAATTTAGTTAATGTCGGTTGTGTAGTTATACGGTGATGTTGTTTGAACAAGTCCGGAAAAGCTATTTGGACAACTTTTTTTTTTGGGTGGGTACCTCCCTCTTTTGACTTTTGTGTCAGTGCCTGCCTCAAATATTGCCATTTTCCGGAAGAATATTTTTAAATTAAGTCAATTAAAAATGAACCCGTAGATAATATATTTATCGTTATTTATTTCTATTATTTAATTGGTCCGTTTTTTGGCGTAATACTATATCACATATTTATGCAGTAGTAACGTATGGTAAAACTATGTAATAATGGAATGAAATCTATTGAATTTGTGATTAATTTTTCAACAAAATATATTTTTCAACTAACAATTCATCTTTATTACAATAAACATCAATTCTATTTTACATTGTACGATACAAAGATAAAGGAAAATAAAGCATTATTTAACATGAAAGACATTTTATCTCCAACAATTACAGGTGTAAAATTACTAAATACGCCTTCACCACGACAAGATAATTCTGCAACACAAGTGTGGTGTGAACATAATGCCGTACTATAAATCAGTAAGGTATCTCCCAAGCTAAAATGCAGATAAAAACAATAATTTCAAAATGTGGCTTTACTAATTCCTTAATATCACTTCGTGTTTTATGACACATATGAATATGATATGTCAACATGTACAGTGATCCCTCGCTATGTCGCGCTTCATCTTTTGCGGCTTCGCAGATTTTTTTTTCAGTGGAATTGTGCTCAGTGTAGCGGCCATTTGGATTTCGAATAGCAACGCAAAGAGTTTCAAACGGGTGTTGATAACCTTTTATCAATGAACAAGCATTCTGCACCGTGAAAAACACAAACACAAATTGTAATAGTAGTTTCACAAATAATTCACATATCAATAATGTATACGCAACACTCCTATCAACTCGCATACAAAGGAATGAAGAAATACATACCATTTCAATTTGCCATCCAAATAATAATTAACATTTTTAATATATTTAATAGTGCTGTCAATTGATACTAATTAATCACAAAAGGACAATGTAAAATAGCGAAAAATCACAATGTCAATTCTTTCCCAAAACAATCAAATTAATGCTCTATACCTAGTGTGTGTTAATATAGATGGCTTTTTTTTTGTACCGCTCCTCAGTCAACATATGAGCACACGTCTCGAAGTGAAGCAACCCGGAAGTTGAATGACAAAAACAAAAGAGAAGAAATAACATGCTTAAAACGAACGCAGCAATGCTACAAGGTAGCACTGCAGGACCACAACTTCCCGTCTACACGCACAAACAAACCTCAACAATGCATCATATCAAATGCATTTTAAAATAATTAAAAAAATAAAGCTGGCTACTTCACGGATTTCACTTATCGCTCGTTATTTTTGGATCGTAACTCCCGCGATAAACGAGGGATCACTGTACCTCACTTCTTAATCACTCAACTTATGTAGACTGATCATTACAATGCAATACACAATACACTTACCGGTCTGCAACCAGTAACATCACATGCTAATGTGTAGGAAAAGCAAGATTATATCTCTTTATGACATAACAGCTTTATATTTCCAAATGGGTAAGCGTCAGCAGGCATTGCAACTCAGCTGCAAATTCCTGATGGATGAGGAGTAGCATCTTTTAGTTTGTCTTTCAGTTCTAAGCAGATTTTTGTTATTCTTGGGTTAGTCCTTGTCCCTTTCGAAAAGTGGGGGTCCACTGTATTCTCTGATTGTTTGATAATATAATATAATAAAATACAATACAACTTCATTTGTAGAACACATTGCAGAACAGCTGCAGCTGTAACAAAGTGCTTGTCAAAGAGTATAATATAACATCAATAATTCAATAACAAAGAAATCTTTTTTTACTTATTTAATTTCCAGTATATGTAAAATATAAAATTATTGTATTAATTCTGTATAATTTTACAGTTTGTGTAAATTTAATAGCAATTTGAAGTATTTTATTGTATTTTCTCTCTATAGGAAAATGTACTTTTTAAAACTATTTTCCACATAATACTATTTATATTTACATAATAAAATTATACCTCCAAAATAAAATACAATATATTATTGAAAGTTATTTTTTATTTTTAGCCCAAATATGTTTGGTTTTGGAAATATTGGAGTTGTATGTGCAAGATAATTGAAGATCGGAGACCGTGAATGACATGTAAATATTGAAAGATAGCAGTAAGCTCAGTGTCACAAATTGTCACTATCCAGCAAAAAACGTGTAGTTCCAAAATGTTCTAATAGGTTCTGTAGTTCCTTATGTCCACCAACATGCATGATTAAATCTCCCCTAGATCACAGGAAAGGGTTATTGACACTCACAACAAGGCATCATGTGGACGGACAAACAGCGAGGGATCCGAATGTCTCAGCAGGAGATCCTGTGCAAGAACTCCTGCGGTTACTATGGCAACCCCGTATGGCAGGGCTTCTGCTCCAAGTGCTGGAGGAAGCGAGTGCGGCCTGCCGAAGCCTGCCAACAAGACACCAGGTAAACTCCACCGGCAGCCTTGAAGTAAACTTGTCTCTTTATAGTCATACAAGCAAAAAATTTAACATGATGTAATCAAAAGTTCACATGAGTTTAAAAGAAGTTGACCCATTTAAAATTAAAAAAACTTGAACTTCTGTTTATTGCTAGGGATCCATTCCAGAAGCACTGAAAATCTTCGTTAGAGAAAGACCGAATGATTTATAAAAAAAAAAAAAATGTCTTACCCTTCATACTCGTTATCTGGGCATATTGAACAAAACGGGGGGAAAAAACTAATTACAAGCATAAAATGTAAAGGAAGTAGAAACTACTTTTAAGTTTTGTCGTGTCTTTGTGTTAGATATGTGCCTTTAGGAGGCAGGACCTTGTGTGAATGTATATGTGACATGGGTGAGGCTGTGTGTGAATGTCCAGGCGTGATCTCTGGCCGACAGTAGGCCGTGCTCGAGTGTGCTCATTGTGTTAGTCTTGAATGTTCAACAAACAGCGTTTTTTGTTTTTTTTTGCGTCAGTGACTGTGGCTCTCCTTTTCCACATGTCAGGGCATTACTGCAATACAGTGGGGAAGAGCTGGATCTTTGGTACCTTATCACTTGTTACATAGCTTCTTCTTTTTTGGAAGTAATATTGAGAAATAAAAAATAAAACGCAAAGTTAAAAAAAAAAGTTTACTACTCACTGAACTGTGATCTAGTTGGCTACGCTGATGTAATTCTGAAACTTTGAGTGACTCAATAGGCTCATTTGCCCCCTTAAAATGTTGGCAGGATTCTGATTGGTGTCTCTCTGACCTCCTCTTGGTGACTTTTTGCAGAGCGAGTGGTGACGGCACGCCACCGACCTTCTCCAAATTTGAGGAGAAGAAGAATATAGAGAAGGGTCGTCGTATCAACACCATGAGGAGACTCTTCTGGGGCGGCCCGTCCCCTCCCAAAACTGGTAGGCACGATATTGACAACACTGGGCCCCAACCCTTTTTGGCACACGGACTAGTTTCACGTAAAGAAACACTGTACAATCGATTTTGACGGGAATGCATAGAAACAAATACATGGATTTTTTTTTTCTTTGCCTTATGGTTGAATACATTTAATTTGTAACGCAATTTACTTGTATATTAAATCCATTTTCCTCATTTAAATAAATTAATTCACTCCAGCACCCAAAAAACATTTTTAATTTTTAATCAAGGAAAATAACACTGCATTGTACAAAACATCATAAAAAACAAAGCAATGGTTTTATAAGTGGAAATTCGGTACATACTACAGCATTTGTGTGTTGCATTAAAGAGTTTGCCTTTAAGAAGCTTAGTCGGGCCATTTTTTTTTCTCCAATTCCCTCAAGTAACTTCATATAAGAAGTTTGCTTGGAATTCCATTGTATAATCCTTAACCTTCACTTTATTTATTAAGAGGGAAGAGTTGTAATGTAAATGTAGAAGAATGGAATGTAAATGTAATACATCACTCTTGTAACATAACAGACACCACAGTACAACTTAGAATGTGCATGAACGAGAAACACAAACTGGGGCCTTTGTCGATATGACAATAAATGCGAAGCCACATTTTTATGTAACTATTAGCAGCGTCCACCTGAAAAGCGGCACCACAGAACAAGTGTACAAACACATAACTCACCATAACGCTTCATCAAGAGCTGCTCGCCACATATTGTGCAGAGCGGACTTTGTACGTGTTCTGTTTCTTTAGCTCATTTGCCTGCCTTGTGGGTTTATTATTAGCGTGATGCGCGCGAGACAATTAGCATCTTGACCTGGATCAAGAGTCCATCATAGATGGATGTAACGGGGGAGAATCACTTTTCTTTATACTTAAAAGCATAAATTGGCGGTTCTTCCTCTGCCAGCTACTAAACTTGTTTGGTTGTGATTGCTCCCACCTCTCCCATTAGAACCTTCAGACAGCCAGATGAATATGTTAAAAGCCTTCCAGAAGCTGGAACCGGGGGACTTCACCGGTTTCTTAAAAACACTGCGCAGCCCGTCCTCCCAGCGTCTGCAGTCCCGTTGCACAGCCTTCCTCAACACAATGGAAGCTTACCATGTAATCACCATCATTGTCTCATATTCAGAAAATATCCGAGGGTTGTTCTCACGGCATATTTCTATGCAGGATCTGCCCGTTCAGAAGCAGTCGGACCTCGTGCAAGACTTCTACCAGTCCTTTGCCGGCTATTTCAGCAGTGAGTACCCATCACTTCAGTGCCATTCAAATCAACATCAGAATGAATGGTGGATTTTTTTTTCTTTTCAGGGTTTTCAGAAGCTGAGCTCACTCAGACGATGGAGCATGTGGAAAAGCTCATAATGACGCGCTTGCACAAATGGGTCTTCTGTCATGACAGCTGTGACGACGAGCAGAAGGACCTGACTTTGCAGAGGAGGATACGGTTCGTTTTGCCTCACACTTGTTTTTTAATTACCAGAGGTTTCTTAGTTTCGTTGGGTGCTTGCAGTTTTGGGTTCATCAGCCTGCATTTTTTGGGGGAGGAGTTGGTATTCTTTCCTGGGTATTCATATTCAGTTTTAGATTACTTTCATATATGAGATTGTAAGAAATAAACATTTTCAGTGTTAAACATTAAAAAGGTACACGTTGAAAACATTACAATTGTCTAATATATACTTTATATAATAGTGAAAATTACAAAATCACTCCATTATTATTAGTCTTAATTAAATGAAAATGACGTATATATGAATGGGCTATCACTACCCCCCCCCTCGCTGCTGAAGCCAGAGGGCAGCCCATCTTGCGTTGCCACTCTGACTGACAACTTAAAAAAAAAAAAATTTTTTTTTTCACTGAAACTACTGTTATCAGTGCGCATTTTACACAACAATCTCCATATGGAGTAATGAGGGCCTTCAGAGTGTATTATTTCAGTCTTATGAATTTTGACACGCAGAGGTTAGCTTTACAATTTGCAGCACTTTTTGTCCTGATGGGCTTTTTCACTTTCATTTTATGTTCTCTAATAATTGCAATTCAAATCAGAAAAATGCCTGGTGGGATCCATTATGATCTTCGACAACAACAAATCTCTTGTTTTTGGTTCCTAATCCTGACTGCGTTAAAATTTGTTGTTGGACGCTGACTCGTTTCCTATTGTGTTGCTTTTTGGCAGTTCGTTAAACTGGGTCACCCCACAGATGCTCAGTGTACCTGTCCCAGATGTGCAGACCGCCGTCACGTGCGATCCCTTTCTTCCTGCTATAACGGCCATTATCGAGATGGATGCCAAACGGGCGCCTCAAGACAAGCTTGTGTGCGTGTCCAAGTGTAGCCAGCACGTGTTTGAGGCGCTCTCGGCCTCCAGCAGCGAGCCAGCCAATGCCGACGACTTCCTGTCCGCCCTGGTCTACGTGGTGCTCAAGGCAAACCCGCCTCGGCTGCACTCCAACATGCAATACGTCATCCGCTTTGGCCTTCCGCACAGCCTCATGGCCGGAGAGAGCGGCTACTACTTCACCAACCTGGTAGGCTAATTTTCTTACTTTTTACAAATATTTTATACCAATGAAAAATAACTGAAGGAGTTAAATCTGAAAAGTATCTGTACTTGACCCCAATTCAATCATTTGGTTCCAGTCCTGCGCGGTGGCCTTCATTGAAAAACTGGACGGCCCCTCGCTCAACCTCAGCCCGGAGGAATTTGAAGGCTACATGGGGCGTCGACGGAGCCCGGTGGCCGCTGGTGGGCTGCAGGAGGCGGCCTGCGAAACGCGGCACCTGCTGGACGAGCTGACGTCACGACAGGAGCGGCTGGACCGCGACGTGGACGCCCTCAGCATGCAGTTGCGGACGTGGGTGCAGGCAGTTCACTCGCAGATAGACCAGGCCACGTCCCAGCTGGCCCTTGCGCAAGAGGAAGTGACCGATCTCTCTTTATCATCGTTGTCATCCTCCTCCTCTGATTCAGCTGTCATAGAGCATCTAGTGTTTGCGGATCAATATGCAGGGCCTTCCGATACAGACTGTTAGTCATAATCCCTAAAGGTACTTTTTATTACTAAACCAGCTGCACTAACTATCACTTGATCACAAAAGCACAGGTTGTACTTCCACTTTGTACATGTGAATCATTTGCACTTGTTTGGTATTAGTGTGGGCAAAATGAAGGAAGTTTTAAATGCATTCCGTGATTACCAGCAACTGTGATAGCGTAGCACTCAGGTTTGTTGTTTTTCCCCAAGAATAATTTATAATATATGAAATGGAGATTTATAAAATATGGTCCATAATACTGCTATATGGGGATGTGAAATAACTAAGCAACTTACTTAAAATTGCACTGTTTACATGCATATTTTTGCTTTTGATGGGTTTCCATAATAAAAATCAGAATTGACTTTGCTATGCCGTCGTTGGTTATTAACTTTTAAAAGAAAATTGAAGGTATATTTTAAATTATTGGTGTTGTGGTTATCATTTTTAATATTTTTCCCTCCAAATCTTGCCAACAGTAAATTAAGTTGTACTATCTTTTTTTATGGTAAACATTGTAATGCCCTCGTACGTGATTAGAGATGACACCGTCAGAATGTTTTTTGTAGTGCGTTTGCTTAAAGTTTCCGCTCCTATTTTTAAATCTACCCGGGCACAATGCGGTGTAACTCACGCAGAATTTCGAGACAGTTCCTCCTGGATTACAAAACCTGCCCGGACACAAATGTGGTGTAACACAACCAGGAAGTCGTCATGAAGATGACATACGAAATCAGTCCAGAAACATCCATGGATGATGTGAATAATCTTATTAAAAAGAAAGATGACATCGAAGAGCAAATTAAAGCGTACTACGACGTCCTGGAAGACGTAAGTTAAAGGAATATAATCAGACGGTCGCCGAAGTTGTGCAGCTAAAGTCTTTGTTTTTACAGCAAGGTGTTGGACTTGATGGTCCCTTGGTGGACGCAGAAGGCTACCCGAGAGCCGACGTCAACTTGTACCAGATAAGAACCGCCAGACATAATATTTCATGTTGGTAACTCAGCGACTATTCTTTCTAGGGGTTTCTACACGGTGACGCGGGGCATATCAGTGGACACGTCACGAGAGGCACTTAAAACAGGTTCACTCGTCAGGATACCAAAAATATACATTTTAAAATGGGGGAAATATTTACTAAAATACTTGGCTTAATTGGGAATATATTTAAATTGTACGAATATATTTGACAAATGTACAGAAATGGTTGTGATGGAAAGCTTGAAAAAATATTGGGAAAAATGTAACCTGGAAAATAAAAAAATGTTTAACAGCAATAGACACATTGAGTGAAATATCAGAACGATGCAGAAAAAATGGCAATTTGTTTAAAAACAGGGGGTGTATAGTAAACAAATGTATAGAAAAGTGGATCTGGTGGGTAATAAAATGGAAAAATGCACAGACAAAAATGTAATTTGTAAAAAAAAAAAAAAACTCAAAATATTACACATAAGATATTAAGGCTGCACAATATAAGTATGTGACAACAATTTTCAAATATATACATGTATAATATATATATATATATAATATATAGTAAAGAGCTGGAGAAATTAACAAAATGGCGTGCAAAGTTGTGTCAAAAATTAAGGAATCGTAAGCTCTACAGTAATGGACACCTGGCACCATTTGCCATTGCAGGCCTGCAGAATGATCACAAGGCCATCATGGCGGAGATCGAGGACGCCTTGCACAGACTGCACGCCCGTGAGAAAGCCAAGCGCCTGCACGACCAGACAGAAGCCCTTGAAGAGGCCATGGAGCAGCAGGACACGCTTCCGCCCGCCTTTGCGCGGGTGGATGTCGTCACGCAGGGTTCTCCTGCCTCCGCAGCTGTGAGTGACGGGAGACCCTTTTGGTCGGAATTGAGATCCTTTCTTGACTTTTTGCTCTCCTTAAAAAAGGGCCTCAGAGTGGGAGATGAAGTTGTTGAGTTTGGTTCAGTGAACACTGGCAACTTCCAGAGCCTCCACAACATTGCTTCTGTAGTGCAGCACAGTGAAGGGGTAAGACTCCAGATGGACGCCTTAATGGCCTCTACAGACCAATCTGACCTTTGCCATTGGAAAGTCAGTACATGCCGTCGTCTCTTTGGTGTAGCGTGCAATGTTGTAAAGTCTGAGCCGTTGTTGGGGGCGATTCAACATGTACATGGGTCGGTCTGTTTTATTTCATCATTCATTCATCATTTTATTACCGATGTCATTTTTACATGCAAACCCATTTTACAAGTGCCAATGCTAATTTCAATGATGTTCTTTTAAATATATTTTTGTGAGGATTAGAAGTTTGGACAATGGATAAATAGCTGCGACACTGTAATCTTGTCAAAGAAACCCAAAGCTACCAGACCTGCCCAAGACTTCTCTCCAAACATTATGTTAAAAAAAAAAAAAAGTAGCTAACAGTAATTGACATCGCTAAGCCTTTTCATATATCACATAACATGGTTAGCTGCAGACTTAAGGGTATGTTTTTTTATTTTTAATTAAGAATATCTTTGGGGTTTGTTTTGTAGAAGCCACTGCGTGTGACAGTGGTCCGTGGGAGGCAGAGAGCCCACATGAGCTTGACTCCGCAGCGGTGGTCCGGCCAGGGTCTGATGGGGTGGGTTCCTAACAACGCAGATTTATTTATATAAATATGATTTGTCACACATCATTGCACTTGTTTTTTTTGCCAGGTGCAAGATTGTGCCCATGCCTCCACCGTGAGCTTCAAAGACCTTCATGTGAATAAAGAACTTTTCAAATTCAGCCACAGCACGTTTTTTCTTTTTACTTTGTAAATATGAGAAAAAAAATCTGCACTGAATAAACATTCAAAATTAAAAAGATTTAATGATTAAACAATCATTTTATCCAAGATTAATAAAGCTGCAAATGGAATAGAAAAAAATGATCATGCTGCTTTGAATTTCTTCTTTTTGCCTTTGACCATTTGTGGGAGCTGGATTTTGAAAGCAGTCCTACAAAACACACAGAGATATTCAATAGAAAAATGTACATTTAAGTATTAATGTGAGTAAAAAGGTTTTTTTTTTTTTAAAACTTACTCGCAGGTTGTACAGATGGGGCTGAAGTTGCAGAATACTGTGGTGGAGAAAGAAGTAGCAGAAATTTAAAATGGACATTAATATGACTTTTTCCTACTGATACTTACCAGTAACTCTCTATAAAATGAAAAACTTTAATATAACTTTATGGACCTTACGTACGGCATCTTATTCCATATTTCTGAGGGAAAGATTGGGAAGGGTATGGGCTTTAGGTTAATTCAAGAAGCGGCGGTTATGGGGATTGAAAATGTCATTTACTGTAACTTGATGTCATTCCAGCAAACGGCAAGTATATTTGAAAAAGGTTGATGCTATCAGTGTCATCGCCATGCATTACACTATTGTTCACTAGTCATAACCCAAATGTGAAAATGGTCCATGTATAATTTCCATACAATTGTGTAGACTATTTTGCTCATAAATGCAACTTTATTTGCATATTCCAATGCATTTGTCTTGGAAAAAAGACTTCTCATATTAGGACTTAAGTCATAACAAAAAGATTTCACTTTGTTCTTGAGGCCTTTTTTTCTGGGAACAAAATGATCATTGTCACTACTTTGTAAAAATCAGAATGCTGAGTCTTTTTCTCTAGAGAAAATATGACTTGTGGTACTTTACAACTTTTCCCACCTGGTTTTCTTCTCATATTCGGACTTAATTCCTTCAAAACTACACTTAATTAGATATTCCGACTTAATTTTCCTAAAAAATGTAACTTTGTTCTCATACCAGTCAGATTTTTTAAAATATACATTTTATCTCATAATATTGGGTGTTTACACATTTTGAACAAAGCTAATATAAAAAAAAAATCAAACTCATGAGAAGCCTTTTATTCCATTGAAAAAAAAAACTTCCTATAAAATTGTGCTTTTCCTGGAGAAATAAAAAAAAAAAAGTAGCATTATTTTTCCGTCATAAAAACAAGACTATTACTGAAATAACATTTTTTTTGCCTTATAAATTTAACTTGAATCTTGGAAAATCTGACATTCTATTTTTCTCTGAAAAACTACGACTATTACGCAGGTGAGAGATGCGCGCACTTACTAGACAAGCAGACGGAGCAGACGTAACCGATCTGGATGAGGTTGCGGTGGCAGAAGCAGGCCGCCCTGTAGTCCACGTGGGCCGGTGGTGGCAGCAGCAGCTGTGAACGTTGCTCGCCATCTGGCAGGAAGACCCACTGCGCCATAAAGTCACACCAACTCTTTTAGCACCTTAACTAATGCACATGTGCAGAAAAGCTTCGAGTGGCGGCGGTCACCAGCAGGTACTGTGCCAGGGCCGCCTTCTGGGGGATCTTCAGGTACAAGCCTCCTGTGATATCACAAGCCTGTCGGTTCAGAGAGGACACCAAAGAACAACTGGCTTTACAAATCTGGCCTCTCCCTATGGTCACACTTTCCGAATATTTCATACAGATAAACAGTAGCTAATATTACCGTTTCATAATTTTGTGAGGGTTACAACAGCATTCCTCTAATATTTATGTGTTTTCTTATATGTTAAATTATGCATGTGTCCCTAATGTTATGACTTGTGGCACTGATATTACACACCAAGTAATGTAATGATAATGGAATTATTTTGAGGTGAATGTTCATAGCATTCATCTCTAGCGTGCATCTCAAAGTATGACTGACGTCTGTTTGTATGTGTAGGTGTGTGCGAGTAAAAAAAAAAAATAATAAAAATCCTAGGACAGTACTTGCTGTAGGAGCCCCGAGTCCGACTCCAACACACACGCGTCTATCAGGATGCTCTGTTGTAAAACATAAAAACAAGAATTTGAAAAGTTTGGGGTAAAATCACTATGAGATGGTCATTGAGTGTGCTCAAATTAGCAACAAGTGGTTATGACCTGCTTTTGGGCAGCGAAGATTACATTCATGAAGTTCATGTACTGCAAGGCGCAGTCGTCCGCTGCCTTGATCACCTAATCAAGCACATTCATTTAATTCACAATTCATGAAAAAATATATAAGATTAATTTGATCATGTTTTTCCAATAAATCAAAGCTTACCAAAATTCGAGACTTGACCTCCTGTCCAACTGGGAAAAAAATATCACAGCAAATATTACACATGCAAGACAATTTATGACTAAAATGGTCATAAATTAAAGTACCTTCAAGTTCCTTTGAGACTCTGTTAATATCTGATTTGAAATCATTCAGATTAATTACAGAAAAAAATGGAAGGGGATTATTCATTTTTTCCCATAAAACGTGTTTTTAAATACTTTATATTGTATTATAAGTTACAATATTTTCTTAGCGTTTGTCAAAATGTTTTTTTTCTTTTTGTTTTATGTCATATTATTTCATTCATATTGTCTTACATTTCCTCAAAGTTATGAAAACATTCCCCAAAGTCTGTTTTACAATATATTGTTTAATTTTATTTATATTATTTTATCATTTGTAAAAAAAAAAGTGTCTGTTTGTATTTTGTATTGTAATATTTTTACTCTATGAGTTGATATAATTTGTTGAGTATTTTAGTTTTTATTGTTTAATTTATATAGTTGTCAAATGTAACAATGTGTTATTAAATTACATATTGCATTAAAGACAAGATCCAACATGGCCTATTTTTCACAAACAAGTTCAGTTCATATTTTTTTTTTGGATCGGGAAACTGATATCATTTTCTTGTTTATTTATTCATTTTGGAGAAATTAAGAAATAAGTGACAACTTGAAAAATTAGGAAAATGGCCACGCTTCACATTTGACATTTTAGTACTGATGTCTTTTTTATATGCAAACCTTTTATAAAAGTGCCAATGTTACCGTCAATGAAGTGTCCCTTTAATTTGTACAATTTGCTCATATTTTTTTTTTTTAAATTTTTTGTTTTTACTTTGTTTTATTTGTTTTCAAGTTCGTCAATATTCTTTTATCAAAATTCTAGTCCTTCAATATATGATTCCTTTTATGTTACAATGCATCTCTATCTTGCAATTCATTTGTAGTGTTTTATGGTTTGTCAAATGATTTAACTATATCCCATATATTTGCAAATTTAATCAGTTATATTTCTAGAGTTGGATTGTGGAATAGCAAATGTGCATATTATAGGGGAAGGATACAGCAAAGAGCTTTGGCAAGGGATCCGGCGAGCAAAGTGTCTGTGGAACCTCCCGTCACTTCAACTGCAAAGTAAACACATACAAAATATAATTAAAATCATTGAAAGCCACATGTGCCCCCTTTTTATTGTGAATTCTCAAAATGATCAAACTGCGTTGCAATGCACCACCGGGGCTCATTTGGACAATTCCCTAGTCGGTTGTCACAAAGTACAAGCCCTGAAATTCACCCAAAATGGCTGACTTTTTTTGGTGTGTGAATCCCGCCACAATAGACATGTCCATCTAATTTGGTTTCCATCAACAAAACTGGTGTCATGACAGAATTTTTTTTGTTCAAATTTTCCACATGACTGAGTATGAGTCCTGTTATTAAAATCCATACATTTTCACCAGGAAACACTGGCTTGTAAAAACGGATACATTTAGCTGTGTCAAGAAATGTACAATGGATAAATATATCACCCCACCCATCCATTATCTTATCCTTTCGGATGTAATCTTTAAGAACTGTTTTTGGTCAAATATTTATTTCAGTCCAATTTCTATTAAATTCATGTACACTTACAGTACATTTGAATTGATTATTTAGTAGTGGTGTTGACCTACTGTTGGACATCAAGTTTCTGATCCGGTCAGCAATGATGCCATTGGCTATGGACAGCAGTTCGTACTTGCCATCGCCGCTAGAGCACACGTCGTCTGGGGTGGCTTCGCCGTCTGGCTGACTCTTACTGGGATACAGAAAGTGACTGAAACAAAAAGCATGACAGTGAGTATATTCGTATACAAGCCATTTCTATCAAATCAAGAAATTTGGATAGGTTAGATCAGGGGTATAAAACTCATTTTTGTCAGAGGCCAGACTGTTCTTACAGTTTCCCTTAAGACTGGGGAACCACATAAATGTTGAATCACCTCCTCATATTATTACATATACAGCGCACAACAAGTTGATGGAAAACAAGTTTTGATATCAGAAGTAAAAAAATAAACTAATTAACTGCTGTTAATAATAATAATGTAACAAGAGAATGCTTGCAATATCTCAACAGTATTATTTATTACATATCGTCGCTGTACTGTGAAAAACATGCATGTCCAATTTCGTCATTTTTAAATTTTTCACGTTAATGGAATGTCGGTAAATCGGAAACACCCTTAATGTAAACATAAAAAAATGGACAAAAGTGTTTTTCACAAGACAGCAACGATATGACAATTAAAAATGTTTATCAATTTTAGCAAGCATCATGCAAGTTGGCATGCCTGGTTTGCCTCCACGGGCCACATAAAATAATGAGGCGGGCCAGATCTGAGCCCCGGGCCTTGAGTTTGTAACTATGGGTTAGCTCGATAGATCAAAACAAACAAGCAAAAACAGAAACACAGGCAGCTAGACAGACAGACAGATGGTGAATGACCTGTCTTGACAGTGGCTGGCGATGACAGCCAGCTTGTTATTCCTGCTCATGGCCACGTGAGAGTTAGCCATCACCATAACAGCGTCCATACATTTGGTGAGCGTGAACTACGAACACACACAAAAAAAAATCACTTTATTTGTTAGGGATATCATTGCGCAGTGGTTATTCTACCGTAGCTGACAACATGCCCCGAAAGGGCTGCTTTATTCGTTCACGTCACGAGTTCGAATCTCGGTCACGGCAAAACCAACCAACAAACAAACACTGCGTTAAGAATATTGTTTGCTGTTATCATTCCGATACCTGCGGCTCACGCTGGGCTTGCTGGCCCCACCAAATCGGGTTAACGTCCACGACGATGACCAACAAATTAATTTCCTCCTCTGCAGGAACACATTTGGAAAACAAATAAACATTATTGGTAGAAAACGTAAAAAGTCATTGTTAAATGATCCCGAACAAAACGAACCTGATGCCATCACGACGGCCCAATTCTTATTTTATCGTTCACATTTCATCTGATAACACAGAAATCGACGAATAAAGGAGTACAATCGTTCAGAATATTATCGAACTATTAATTTGATGAACTCTAAGAAATGTATAAGATATCGACTCTGGTCGCAGGTTATGACGCTTCTACCTCTTGTATTTTTCTGTGTTCGTCTAGATTTAAATGTCACACTGCTGCCACCTATCGCACGGAGTAATTTGGAGTCGCCATTTCTGATTATTCAATGCAATTTTTATTAATCTATATGGATGGTTGTTTGTGCCAACATTAAATAAATGTGAAGCCAGTTAAATAAATTAGAACTCATTCATTAGAATGTCACATTCAAAGTCATTAAAATCTGAAACAATTTACAAGTTGATTTAAAAGGTGAGTAAGTTGTGCTACATAATCATAAATGATTTATATTGAACTTAAATTAAAAATAAAGATTTTTTTATTTAATGGCTATTTAATCAATTGTGCTAAAATTTAACAAATATAAAAATAATTTATTACAATTTATTGAATTGTCTATTATTCAAATAAACTGTGGAATATATTCAACTATTGAACCTATTTAAGTTTTCATTTCATGACGCTATACATTTAATGCCATAAATCAAATATATGGAGCGTTGTTTGTGCAATGAAATGAAATATAAAATGACTAATTTTTTTGTTAAAAAAAATGTTTATTGCATGTCAGATTTAAATATTGAAAAAATATTTAATTACAGTGCAGGGTTGGGCAAACTTTTTGAATGGTGGGCCACAATGGTTTCTAAAATTTGACAGATGGGCAGGACCAGGAGCAGATGGATGGAGTGTTTTGGTAACATCACCTCATCAGAGAAAAAAAATACATTTTCAACAAAATATGTCTTTGACACCCCACAGTATTTAGAAAATAAAACATTAACAAGATTTCTTCATTTAATGTTTTTCAAGTTTGGTAGGCCAGATTAAAATGTTTAATGGACCACATGTGGCCCCCGGGATTTATCTATCCATCCATTATTCGAACCGCTTCTCCTCAGGCAGGGGTGCCTATCCCAGCTGTCTTGAGGCAGTAGGCGGAGTACACCCTGGACTGGTAGCCAGTCAATTGCATTGAATTTATTTTGATTGTTTTTAATTATTTCATGACTTGTTCACTCATTTACCGGTTGTTTGAAGAGTTACTACCCCAAAACCTATCTTAAATTTTTTTGCCAGCGTAGTATCTTGCAGCCAAGGTATGAGATTTTTTGCTTCAAAATGTTAATTTTATTTGTTTAGGGCGGAGTGAACTTCCAGTTCCCGTGGAAAACGTATATTGAATGTTAAATCCGCATCTTTTGTAGAATTTTCTTCATTCCCCATGCAATTAAATGGGTGTCAGTTATACGTGGATTTTTTACGATTCATTGGCCAGCCCAGTTCCCATCCTTTGCAAATATCAGGGGTCCACCGTATGTATATAATGTATATCTACTGTATTCATTAAATACTAATTTGACCACAAGAGTGACACAAAATGCGTCACATAATACTTCGAAGAGACTTTTGATACAGTACATCCAAAACATGCCCTATTTTCTTGTCAGTGGACTTTTTGGGTCCGTAAATTGGTCCTGTATGTGTCAGTTTGGTAGTAATCAGACTCAATGTCCTCTTTTGAGTCGTTCAGTGTGACGTATACGTCCTCGTTCACTTCAGTGACTTTATGGACTCTCTGTTTGACACCCTTGGAACGCCAGTGAGTTCTCAGAGGTTTGACGGTGGGATTGTCCACAGCTTGGTACAGCCCCTCGCCTTCCACCAGCGTGATCTTGTACTTGTGCCATGGACAGACGATGCATACACGCCCATTGAACTCCTGCTGGATAAGAAAGATAGACACAAAGCAGAGATGTAATATTGACAATACATAAGAACACAAATTAAAACATGAATTATGCAGATACTTGAAAGATCACCTCAATGTCGCCTTGTTCTAGGGCACCACCTGCATCTGTCGACACAAAAGCAATCCATGTTATTTGCTTTTTTCCTTCATTAATTGATCACTGCAACTGTTTTTGTGGTTTCCAAACAGATGAAGAGACAGCTATGCTAAGAGCAAAACAAAACTATTCTGGCAAAAAAAGATGAAGGATGAAGAGTAAGATCTGCTGGCAAAAGAAAAAAATGAAGCGATAGAGAGGAAGCTATGATGGGGAAAATAGAATAATAATAAAGTAGAAGCTATACTTGCAAAGCAAGCTTCTGAAAATGTATATGTACAGGTGGGTGAACGAAAGAAAAAAAAACATTTTAGTGAAAGAAGCTGTTAAAAGATGAAGAGGAAGCTACGCTGGCAAAAAAAAAAAGCCAAGAATAAGGATACAAATTTAGGCTGGTAAATCAAACTGCCAAAAGATGAAAAGATGGCTTTGCCAGTGAAATAAACAGCAGAATGATGTGAAACTATGCTGTCAGATATAGAAACTGTCATGCTAAACAAAGCTCATGATGGCAAAAAAATGGGGAAAAAAGCTATGCCAGCAAAAGAGAAGGCAACTCCATCCATCTATTATCTGAGCCGCTTGTCCTATTTTTGACAAAATTATGAATAATGTAGAAAGCTGAAAAAAGGTGATGCTGAAAAAAAAGGGACATGTTTGGTAGCAAAAGAAGAGAAGATGGCAGCTGAAAATCAAGAAGCTGTGCTGGAGAAAGTAATTGCCAAAATGAAATGAAAATTATGCTGACTATAAAAGGTATTGTATTCAACTGAAAGACTTACGATAACAGCGCATGTCCATAGCATGGAACTCCCCCCGGTGGTACACGACTAGGACATCCCGGCATCCATTAACCAGCTTGGTCACACGGCCGCGTCTGATGATGTCCTCACGTTTCCCAACAAAGTGAGATGAAGGAGGCAGAGGAGGAGGGAGAGGAGAAGATGAAGATGAGATCTGCCAAGTCTTCTCCTTGGAGGACATGTTGATGACTTGCTACAGGGGCATTGCTGTTCAAGAAAAGAATCATGAAAGCCAATCATCAGTGATGTATTTTTTTTTTAATTAGGATAAATTTTTAACTACTACTAGCAAAAATGTGCAAACAAATAGACTCAATATGCTGGCGAAAGATGGCACAAAAATATGGTGTGGAACCTATGCTGTAAAAAGAAGCTACAGAATGGTGAAGTGGTGAAAGAAGTTGCTGAAAGATAAAGATATATGCTGGCAAATAAATAGGAAGCATTACTGGGTAAAGAATGGGTGCAAGACGATGCGGAAAAAAAAGATTGTCTCCTGGTAGAAGGTGACGAGGAATGGGGAGGAATTAAGATATGCTGATAAAGAAGCTACTGTGAGATGAAGACGCCACCACGCTGGTAAAAGGTAAAGAGCAAGCTCTGCTGACATGTGAAGGTGCCAAAGGAAGAGGAAAATATGCTAAAAAAAAGAAAAACTATGGTTTGATAATTGGCGGATAGAACCACGAGCAGGAAACACAAAGTGTCGATGGTGTCAAACTGTAATGTTAACCTAAACCCCACGCTAAATTGTCAACTCAGTGTCAACTTTGTACATTAAATGTCACAACACGAGTCTATCTTCTATATAGAAATATATAGATAATATTTTACATTTAAAAAAAAATATATAACTCAACTGCAACAAACAGGAAGTTGCGGAGATTAGCACAACGTGCTAACGACGATCAGCATAGTTTGTGTTATGTGTTACCGCTAATACTGTTCCTTTGTATAACAGCGTCGCCGTCGGGAGAATGGAAATTACTGGCGGCCATGTTACGTTGCCACTTGCTAAATGCATCTTGTGTGAATACATTGATTTCTCCGCAGCATTATGCCGTTATTTTCTGTCTTCACAGCGAAAATTCCAAATGTTGGCGTATAATTGGACCAATAGGTCTGGGTAAAAGTCTACTTACACACTGGTGAAATTGTGATAATACATTTTCTCGCATGAAATAGATCTTCAAGTGCTACTCATTGTTTGTCTGCATCATGTCTGAACCGCGAACAATTAAATGGAAGGAAAGCCCATCGTTTTTGGTTTTTTTTTTGCAAATTGATACTGTTTGCGCATCATTAAAAACTCGCTGTTTAATGTTAACCTAACCTTTGTAAATCACCATCCACGATATTGAGGTTGTGTGTTCTGAAAGTTTTTTTTGTGAGGCTCTTATCACGCCATACAGGGACCCTAGCATGAACATAAGTGTTTTCAGCGAAAAACTAACAGAAGCTAACATTAATAGTGGCAACGCAAGATGCCTTCTCTCTAACTTCAACCGCAAGAGGCCACGGTGAAACCAAGTTATTTCTAGGCGTGCATTCCCTATTATTGTCCGGCCTGAAACACGAGTCCATAGCGGCGATTTTTTTATTCCATATTTATTGAAAACAAACATTGAGCGCTATCGAATTTCCTTTGATCGAACAGTAAATATCTTATAAACGTTTTGAGTGACAATAATAATCATGATCGTCAGATTAATGTTTGCGATTGACATCTTTTAAAATGCCGTAACTGACTGATCTAATCTTATTTTATCGGATTATCAACTTTCTCCAGCTCACCCGCGAGAGCCGTCGCCTTGGAGACCCAAGTGTGCGGAAATAGCGATACTTGTCAATGCAAACTGTCACAAGGGAGCCATTTCATGTGACTTTTAATTCTACTCTAGCAATAGATTAGCACCGTCAGGTCGTTTTTGAATCAAAAGGCTCGCATATCACGACGCCCCTTGTGGCGTCCAGTACACTTTTCAAACATCATCGGACCTCAGAAACGTGCTCACACTTCTTCGGCCGTCTTCAATGTGCATCTTGTTTTTGCCCGAAATTTACTCTGGTAAGTTTATTTACATTTTATGTTGTACTTTATATGTGTGACTTTCCAAAACTCAAGTTTCCAAAATGATAGGATTGAGGATCAGGGAAAGGGCTCTCAAGTGATTTATTTATTGTGTGAACTATCGGATTAAAACGCTGCTCAGTAAATTATTTTAAATATGGTCAATCAATTGCATTTATGTTTTGTGATATAAATGTGAGTCAGTTTATTTATGCTCTTGCGCATTTTGTTGTCAAAGTCAGTGGCAGGCCGTGGATTCTGTACCTGGGCCTAGGATTTACCCAATTTAATTCACTTCCTAATACCACCGCCGCTATCGCGACACCAAACAATAACAGCACACATTAGTGTCATGTACATCATCAGGACCAATAGTTATCTAGTAGAGTGTTTATCAATTATTTGCTGTTACACCCCACTCCCACAAAGAAGAGAATATTTCACACACACCCAAATAAATATATCTAAATATAGTTTGTTTATACAATTGTAAAATTGTTCTAAGTACACCTCTACAGTGGAGATAATACGCTTTAAACAGTCTGACTGACAATTAGAGCGACACTGCCACCTACTGTAGTGAATGTGTAAGCAATTAATTGCTAATAAAGGTGCATCACGTAGACTAAGTATTAATCAAATACTGTGAATACTTATTCACATGATTTCTTAGCTTTTTTTTATGAATTTGTAATTTTATAAGAGAGCACGCTGGACAACTGGTTCGCTCAGTCGTCTCGAAGTGCAGAGGTCCAGGGTTTGATTCTAGGCTCCTGCCTATCTGTGTGGAATTTGCATATTCTCACAGAGCCTTCGTGGGTTTTCTCCAGGTACTCTGGTTTCCTCCCACATGCCAAAAAAATGCACGGTAGGTTCATGGAACACTCAAAATTGTCCATAGGTGTGATTGTTAATGGTTGTATGTCGGTGTGTGCCCTGTGATTGGCTGGCAACCAGTCCAGGGTGTACCTCGCCTATTGCCCAAAGACAGCTGGGATAGGCTCCAGGGGATCTGATAATGGATGGATGGATGCAATTTTATTTCACATTGAGGTGTGGCGCCAATATTCTTGTGATGAGAATGTGGTCAATTGAATTGAGTAAGAGAGGTGCGTTGTCAATTAGAGTGGAGGCCACTATTATAGGGAATACATTTTTTTACATTTTGTGCTGTGCTTTGTTCCTCAATAGTTTTGTGATGACATCGTGGTCAACGTTATTCATTGACACAAGGCACACAGGAGGGGAATCAGCAAGGACACATTGCCATGGCAGCGGTATGAGGCTTTGTATCATTTGGATCCATCATATTATATGGATGGATAAAGTAATACCCCCAATTATAGCAGGGTACACTTGTCTTGTCTCTCAGTTGAGATGTGAATCGGACATTTTGTAAATAGTGAATTATGAAAATGTGGGGATTTACTGTATTAATTTCAAGCTTCATTGCATAATTTATCACAAAAGTGGTTCCCGCCAGGGTCGGTGCAGACAAGTTGAAGATCATCCAATCATGACACTGAACCTGTTTGAGTACCTCAAGGTGGTGGGACTTCAGCATCTTCACGAGCGGTAATAATATCTTCGGTCCAAACCCGGACCGGCAAGCACTCATTTTTGCATGTTCCCTTCAGCTTCACCTCCATGGGGATTCGCCACGTAGCTCATCTGGTAGCCCTCACTACGGAGGACCTGCCCCTCCTGGACATCCACTCGGTCGAAGATAAAAGCCGCCTCTTCAAATTAGTCCACCTGGTCAAAACACTGGAGCAGGATGGGCTGAGACTTGGAGAAGTGGCGGATGACCAGGGGGCGTCCCCCAAGCGTTCTGCGTTGCACAGCAGCCATAGGGTGCAAGCAAGAAGCGCCAGGCCAGACATTACTAAACGCTTAGCCATGTACAATACATACTCCGCACTACCACCCCCGAAGAATGTCACGCTCCACCATCACCACCAGCAGCACCCGAGACCTAGAGCAGCAGCCAAGAGATGCACGGAGAAAGCAAGTCATCCAATGCCTGTTTATGAAGCCAAGAGAAAACCAGGGTACAACTACGGGCTTCCGCTTCAGCCTGTTTCTGCAAAAAAGTGAGTTGAGTGCTTTGCAGCTCCCCACCAGCTGGACTGAATGATCAAGTGTGTGCAAAGGTTGTTAAAATGGATGCCATACCCTCAGTAGTCAATCAGCAACGAATGTTGTAATCAGAATCAGATATAACAAGTCATTATACTATAATATGTTGGAATCGTTTATTTATTACTAATATCATATAAATATTTAACAGCATATGAAAAAATAATTAATTGGAACATCAACTTGCTTGCAAGTCCTTCTTGCACAAAACACAAGATGCACCAAAGGTCTTGACGAGCGATGCCTAAAAATTAATAAAGCATTTTAATTTACCGTGGAAATTCCCATGCATTTCCAATTGTTGGATTTTACCTCACTCCTTCAAAAGAAATTATTTGATTTGCATCAAATTGTAGTTGCTTCATTTTCTTTCATTTGTATTCTGTCATTTATAGGCAAACTCATGGGCCTAGGATCATCGTTTGCGTGAGGAAACGACCTCTGACACACGCCGAGAGCAGGAAGGGCGAAGTGGATGTCGTGATAATACCCAGTGCGGAGTGCGTGATTGTGGAAGAACGCAAGGAAGCTGTGGATCTCACCCAGTACATTCTCCAGGTGTGACATGTCACATTTTTCATTTTAAAACAATAATACCCTGAGATCCCATCGGCTGTCTCCTAAATGCTTATGTCACTGTCTGATTTGTTTTGTAGCACCCATTCTACTTTGACCAAGTTTTTGGAGAGTATCATTCCAATCAGGAAGTATATAAGAAAACGGCATATCCTCTGGTGCAGCACATGCTCGATGGGTAAGGTGTCAACTTGCCCATTTATTTCCTTTTATTTATCAATTCTTTTTTATTTCAGTTCGTTTATATATTTTTTACACTATGTATTCATTTTATTTGTTGAATATTTTTAAGGGTTCCCTCAAGCCAGAATAGAAATTCTGATCAGTACTTACTGAGACGGTTGTTTTTTTTTTTAAGGGACGTTTCCTGCGAGTATAGACTTTTACTCAGTAGTTAATATTAATTCAAGAAACCGTTTTCTTTCAGCTCAATTTTATGTTATTGTTTAAAGGATCTTCACAGCCTTTATGATCAGTAGTTAATGGTACTAATTCGACCAGTTGTATGCGCATATGTAGGGGGAAGGCCACCTGCTTTGCATTTGGCCAGACGGGCGCGGGCAAGACTCATACCATGATGGGTTCGACTCCTGGCGAAGCGGGTTTATACGTGCTGGCGGTCCAGGACATCTTTGCCCACCTGTCAGCAACGCGCAGCCAAATGCTGGTGTATGTCAGCTTCTGTGAGATCTACTGTCGCCAGCTCTATGACCTGCTCAACAACAGGAAAAGGTGCTCTTTGTTTTTGGATGGGTTCTAAAGTAGCCAAAAATGGAAAATTACTTTTTAGCCACTTTGGCGTCAGCGGTGTCAAACCAGAGGCCTTTGGGGGCAGAATTCTCCGTCCTCATTCTTTTCAACAAACTCCATTTTTGATCTTTTTTTCAGGTTGTTTGTGAGGGAGGATGGTAATGGTGTGGTTCACATTGCAGGCCTTTGTGACGTTAGAGTGGACTCAGTCAACTCGATCCTGAAGGTCGGTAAACAACTAACTGCCTTTGACTTATAAGACAAACGAGGGTCTTTCTGCATATTGGATAAAATAGTGCCATCGTTGTCCCTTTTTTATTGCGTTTCAAGGTGATTTCACAGGGTTTGGCGGCACGCAAAAAGAGGGTCAGTGGCGTCAATCCGCTCTCGTCTCGGTCTCACGCTTTGCTTCAAATTCAGCTCAGATCCCCCAACCAGCAAATCATTGGCAGGTGATCTACTACATTGGACTGTCAGCTTGGTATCTGCATAGGTTATACTCATGTCCCACAAAACAAGTGTACAACATGCTCTGTTTTTGTAAGAATGTGGTTCATCGACTTGGCGGGAAGTGAGCGCGCGTCGGATACCACAGCAACAGACTGGCAGACTCGTATGGAGGGAGCTGAGATCAACCAGAGTCTGTTGGCTGTAAGCTACAACAACACGCTTCTTTATGGACTTATTGGCTAATTTGGCATTAAAAGAGAGCCCCTGGGGGGCAGAATTCTCTATCCTCATACTTAGCATGTGAGATGCTCCTTTAATGGGTTACGGTACTTGTCAGAAGAGGGAAACTGGATTATTGGCCCATTTTGGCATCAAAAGTGAGAGATGGCAACCGAAATTATCTGTCCTCAACGGTTTCAAGTTATGAAATGGGCTTTTTAGGCAATCTCAGCATCAGAAGTGGGAGACCTGAAATGATTTCAAATTTTCCCTCCCGCAGCTTAAAGAATGTATCCGCTCCCTTGATCAGGAGCAGCGCCACACACCTTTCAGACAAAGCAAACTCACTCAGGTGCTAAGACCTCAAATGCAGTCTTTCTGGAATGTTATTTTCAGTTCACTAAACTGTTGTTGGTTTTTTTGTGCTTAGGTCCTGAAAGATTCATTTGTTGGCAACTCCATGACTTGCATGATTGCCAACATTTCACCTGGTAACATTGCCACAGAGCACACTCTGAACACGCTGAGATATGCTGACCGGTAAGTGTTCATCATGGGAAATTAAGTAATGTATTTTGTCAAAGAAAAAGCCCTGGAATTTGCCCAAAATAGCTGCTTCGAACGCAACCTGTTATGATAGACCGATGATCTTGGCTGGAGATAGTGAGTTTCGGGGTGTTTTTTTTTTTTGGGAGGGGGTGGCAGGGTTGCTGCAGTGGTGACCTGAATTAGTGTGGAACACACTGTTGTCTATCATAAAGGCATACTATTAAAAAAAAAATCACCTTGGCTATATACTGAATGTATAAAACACTAAGGGCCGAATTCACTAAAGGATTGCGTGGCTTTTGCGTTGTGCCAACCGGTAAAAATGAGCATCAGATTGCATCTAATTCACAAAGCCTGCACAGGTGGTGAACTCTCTGCTCTGCCAAGCGGAATTCATCTCTGCTCAGATGTTATTTGGATGTATTCAAATTATGCCAAATATGCATATGTGGCAGAAAATGTGCCCGCGTTTATGGCAATGAGCCTCATTGATGAATGTCTAATTCATTAACACCAGTGCTGATCTGGCCACTCCACTTAATGTTCTACTGCTTCACCCCTGGCTGGTGTGAACTTGGTGCTCCTCTGGAAGCCTGATCATGGAAGCAGTAGAAAAGAGAACGCAGAGAGTTCAAATGAAACAAAGTACATGCACATGCTAGATTTTCAGCTGAAATGTATCGCTTGAAAAATGATTCCATTAGCCATAGTTTTGGTACAACATTGTGACATGTGTGATTATTTCAGAAATTGCACAACAAAACAAATAGGTGAGTTGTTTAGCGACTACTGTAATTCTTGCTATTCATGGAATAATGCCCAATACCTTTTGTGACTCGTAAGTTTGGCATCTCCACTAAAAGGTTTAATGCTGTTATTTCCAGTAGATGCTACAAGATTGTGCAAAAACCTCACATATTCATTAAGACAAGGCTTTGGCCTGTTTAAAGTCCATATCCCACTGAACAGCAAAGGTTTGCGAGTGGTTGTGAGGGTACTGGTCGTTGATGAATGTTCAAAAGAAAAACTTTTTTGCAGCTATTAAAACTGTTTGTAAACGTCATTTTGACCTTGAACGAACCTTGATGAAAAAATAAACATTCGCTACCCTTGCAAACCCTCGCCACTCTGTGTGAAAAAAGCTTTCAAGATAAGTTCCTCCCTTTAAACAGTTTTCTATCACAATGTCTCAAGATGACACCAAGCATGATTTTTCTTTGGTGCTTCGGTCCCATCTTGTGGTATTTCAGAAACAGCAAATAGGTAACAGGTTAGTGCAAATAATGGATGATAGGTACCATAAATACAAAAACTTGGGATGGGTTTCAGAGGATAAAAAATGCAAATCGGTTAACTTGTCAACATTTTCTGTACCCTAATAAATTCTGGCAGTTACTGAAGGCACCAGAACACAGCCGGATGAAAAAGTGTCGAGTGATTTGGTGGACAACCAGCAAGTGATCAGACCTGTTCAGGACATCTGTTTTATTTCCCACAGTGTGAAGGAGTTGAGGGGTTGCAGTGAAGGACAAGAATGCAAAAGCCCACCGCCTTCCAAATACAGCGGCGTTGGGAAGAATCTCTCAAAGACCCCAAAGACGACAACACCCCGAGCATCTCTTGGCTCCCTTTCACCCACCGCAAGGAAATCCGTGGGGTGTCCCGTTGACTGTTCCACGCCTAAGAGCAGTCGATATGGGGAGGAAAGAGCTGCAAAAGCCAAACATGGGGTCAGACTTGAGAAGGCAAGGAACTCCCAGGAAAAGGGCGATGGAGGGCTCTGTTCCGACAAAGAAAACGAGGGAGTGCCAAGTGAGGGAAGCCAAAATGAGAAAACATCAGAGTCAACAGAAAAAAGTAGAGAAGACACGACGGTGGACAAGGAGATGCAGCAGCACCTGCGACATTATCACCAGCAGCTGCAAATGTTCGTGCCGTTCTCCGTGTCACCACCTTCTTCCAGCCACCGATCCCGCCGCTCCTCCGTATCATCCCCCGGACAACTCGCATTTTCCGCCCGTCCTAATTCAAAAGATGCCCCGACGGTGTACGACAGCGGGGTCGGAAGTAGTGATTCGGTAGGAGAGGACGCGCCGCAAAGGGCACAGATGAGGTGGATGACTAATTTACAACCTCCTGACCCCGTGGTGAATGCAGCCGTTGTGTCCCTCAACTCCGGAGAGAACGGAGAGGACTCGCTGGAAATGGACCCCTCGCTCGACGGGCTGTGGACGGACTGTTTAATGTCGGTCCGCAAGACCCTGTGCGGCTCCCCTGCTGTTCAAATGCCACATCAGCAGGCGCAATCTGTGCAGCCCTGCTCTTCAGCCTGTGAACTGAAGAGTGTGGTGCGAGCCCTCCAGGAAAGGAAAATGCTACCTCGACCGTTAAAAAATACACCGGTGCACAAACATGTGGAGGATAAAGCAAAAACGTCTCAGGATAACGCCTCAAGCGTCTCCCAAACCAAGGCATCCACAGCCTTGCCGGTTCAAGGAGATCGGACCAACAGCCAGCCACTTGGGAGAAAAAATGAGCCACTCACACATGCAAACAATAAAGACAGACAATTAAACTTCCGGTCTTCTACTTCTGACTCCAAATTTGCAAAAAAGTACACAAAGGAGTTCACACATGCAAAGGATGAGAATGCTGATCTTTGTCTACCACAGGACTTCCAGTCTCCTACCTGTGCCAAAAAGTTGGAAAAAAAGTGCACAAAGGAGCGGCTCACACATGCAAAAATTAATGATGACAAAATTCAATTCAAATCACCTTCTCATACCAAATTGATGAGTAAGTGCAAACGGGACCATCTCACACAAGCAAAGGATGACACGGAGATTCGCTCCCCAATGAATTGCTGGTCTCCTACTTCTGGAATGAAACTGGACATTAAGAACACAATGAAGGAGCATCTGACACATGCAAAGAAAAAACACCGAGAATTTTTCCTCCGGTCTCCCACCTCTGGCGCCAAATTGCCCAATGAGTGCATAATAAACGAGCATTTCATGCATGCAAAGGATGAAGATGCAGACCTCTGTGTCCCAAAAGATTCTTGGTTTCCGTTTTCTGACACCAAATTGGACAATAAGTATAATTTGTCGCATCTCACACATGCAAAGGATGAGGATGCAGATCTCTGCCTACCAAAGGACGTCGGGCCTCCCACTTCTGATGCAGATCATCTCACAGAACAGAGACGCGGACCTGCCTCATGTGCACCAAAAAAAGCCATCTCACCCACTTTCAATATGAGTGAAAACACGGCACCAAATCTTCAGACCAGTGCTGCTACACCAGAACCAGATCACCAGGGCAAATCTCATCATTTCCAAATCGAGGATCCTGCGGAGTTGCACTGGAAAGAAAGACCCTGCAACCCAGAGTTTTCCATAACAATGGATCATGCCAAGTAAGTAAGGTGGCTCAAATTGCGTTCAGGAGTTGGGCGGTATTTTCTTTGCACATGGAAAGTTTTTTTTCATTTTTTTTCACTCCTAACTTCCCAATTCTGATGCTCGGCGACAAACTGCCTCCCTGACATTTCTGATACCAAATTAGCGACCAATCTCAGTGCTGGCAGATCTTAACATCTCCATATTGAAGATACAATAAAATACAATCATTATGATTATAAAGTCAGAATTATTTCCTACTTTTGGAATGTTGGTCCTTCAGTAAGGCTAAAACTGTTGCCTTGGAGATAGTTTTGCTGTAATCTTTGTAAACTACCACGCAATACTCCACACTTCACACACTCTTCTTTTCTCAACTCAAGATGGCGGGTTATCCAGGCCCACTGGGAGAAACTGAGGAAGATGGAGCCTTTATTGCATGAGGACCAAACGCTTCTATGCAAGCAGCCTCATATGGTCAGAAGTGGTAACATTCTGCTGTTGACTGCATCTTTAATTCTGCTCTGATGGACTTCTTGCTTTAAAAAAAAAAAATAGGCATTTGTGGACTACGTGGACAAGCTGGAGGAGATCCTGGATCGCAATGCTCAGTGTCTGCGCAGCATGAGAACCAAGCTTCGCTTATATCGTATGACCAGCTCCTTTTCTGAGCCCGAGCACAAACACGATATGTAAGCAGTGGCTTGAATAAAACAATGTCATAAGCGATTGTTTACATTTTTCACTCAGGAATACCGACATCTTTATTTTATATTTAAGATGTTTACATTGCTTATCAGGTGGAAAAACTCTAATTTAAGTTTTATAATTTAATGTGTTTGATTTTATGGCTAGTTTTTATTTAAATTAATAAAATTGTTTTACAATAGAAAGGTGTGTGGGTTTTTTGTGACACTAAACAGGTGAATTTAATTTTATTCACAATTGAATAATTTAAATATGTTTGCGTTTTTGTCTACTGAGGGATTATAAATCATAATAATAATAAATTAATTAAAACATCTGGGAGTTACAGTATTCCAAAATGGTTAGCTTGAATATGTTTGAGTATATATAGTCGGCAACAAAAACAAATATAATGGTCTCCCATGCAATGATTTAAGTGAATTATACAAACTATATATTTTTAATATTTGCAAACATTACCTTTTTTACTGCACACTTCTGGTTATAAATCCCCTTTATGTAATTCCATAAGTATTCGCTCACTTGCCTTCAAATTTTGCCTCACAAAATTCACTTTGAGCAGTAATGACTGGTGCAAATTTCTAATTTTGAGGAGCACTTTCTTGCAAATTAATCCCAGGTACCTGAGGGAAGGGTTTTATTAAACAATAAAAACATGACAATATAGTGAATGAACAATTGATTTCCTTTTTAAATCAACATTTTTTTATTTCTTGAATTCACATGTGATTATCAACAAACTATTTTCTTGTCTAGAAATATATCTGTGCGGCAATTTCAAAACAAATATGAATTTCAGTTTAAGTGTAATACTTCAGAATGAATTGCATGGTCATTTAATAAAGCTGAATTGATGAAAAAAAAAAAGTGATCTACAAGTATGATAATGTAATTTTGAGAACGTATGTAGTGTGGGATGCTTTCCTGTATGTTTTAGAGGTTTCCTCTTGATTCAAATGATTGGGATAATTATCTGCAGAAATTGCAGATGAGCTGACAATTTAAATCACAACTTTAAATGGGGATTTATGTAGCACTGCAATTTACAATTATTTTTATAATGATTAATCTGATCAATTATTTTGTTGATTAATGGATGAATCGGATAGAAAATAAATCATTTTATTGACATCTATTTTTTCAAAAGCAAATGAAAATTCCATTATTGATTAGGTCATGTCAGAAAATATGCAAAGTAAATGTAAATGTTTTATTTTAATTCCAAACAATGACAGCCTTCTTTCGAGGACTACAGAAATCTGATATTATTTACTATTGAGCTTTTGTACAACTTTGAAAAAATTAGTTGATTATCAGAAATAATTATTGATTATATTGATCATCGAATAGTGGTTAAGTACTCTATTTATTGTCGGGCCGCTAGATTTATATAGTTTGTTAATTCTAAAAAGATGCCAAATTTTATTGTGAATTATTTTGTTTTTTTTACCTGCTTTTCACGCGATACTAAAATAATACACTTAAATGTTTAATTAAATGTGCCGATTTGTTTTTGCTTCTTGGGTGATTACAATTAATTTAAATTATTATAGATCTAATTAATAAAGCAAAACCAAGTATATTGGTTTCGCGTAATTATTTAATGGCACTGTACGAATCATATTTTATTTTCCATTAAAATATCAATAACAAACGTGCTCGCTCCCGTACATTTGAGGCGCACCCATATACGTCCCGTCATGTCGTAATGGTGTTTTTTTTTCCGTCTGTTGAACTAAGTGTTTCACACGGCTGCTGTAGGATTGGCTGCTTGCTCTGTGTCGTTAAGTTGTTCTTTGATCAATAAAGCAATGCGGAAAGAAAACGGAAGAGCTTCTCACAACCGTGAACTACGGCGCGGTGGGTCACGTGACATCTGCTGCTGCTGATCTGAGCGAAGCGTGTTCGCAGGTAATGGAAATGATAGTCAAGGAAGATGTTTTGATATGATTTATTTTGTTAAATACTGGAGCTTTACGCTTTAGAAGACAGCGACTGACCTCAGGTCCCGCGTTATGTCTTTTACTTGTGGGTAAAACGTATACCAAGCCTGCGTTGTGCCCGTATTGTGTGAACAGGCCGTTCGCTTGTTTGGCTAATTTTGAGTGTCCTGTCGAAATTTATTCTCTCATAGTGTCGTTTACAAAATATTAACGTTTTGTTTTTTTTTACCTCTCACGCTCCCTATCTGGAGACGTTTAAACTATTTATATGAAGAAGACCGCGCTGTCTTGAGTCACGCTTGTTAGCACGCCGCTAGGCGTTAGCTTCCAATAACTCCAGTCTCCTCTCGGCGTTGACAATAAAGCGAGTTCTTGGGACACTTTTTTTCAAAAAAGTTTGTTTTTCTATTCAATTCTCTCCCCCAAGTGATGAACTCGATTATAATCGACGAACTTGTGTGTTTTGTCGATACGCTGTAGTTTTAATATCGAGCGGGTTATCGTGTGAGAGTCGCACGCACCAAACAAAGACGGAGTGGCTGCTAAAAGCTAAGCTAACGTGGGCATTAGCCCACTGCGACTCCCATTTGTTCAATAACACCCTTTACACACATTTGACTAATACTGCTAAAAATATGCGTTAAACTGATACATTAGTTAATTATATCTCTTAACTTAATTAGTGCTTGTTTTAATGTAGAATGTAATGTCTGACGACTGTTTGAACTTTTGTGTACTACGTTGCTACTAAAACGTCGAATTAAAATGTAACTGATTTTATTGTTATAAAAGTGCTTGATCGCTGGTCAGTGACGGTGTGTTTGTGTGACTGAAAGTGTAGAGGGGGTGTTTGTAAGAGGACACCTCGACTGTCCCCTCCAGAGTTCTATATTTAACCCTCAGAGGTAGGTGGGTGACAGATGGAGTTATACTCTTACATGGTATACTCCCACGCACCAGTCCACTTGCATGTTTACTTTAAGGGGCGTACTATGGACAGTTGACTTTAATGTTGGTATGCATTACAGTGAACCCCTGTTTAATCATGGGTGTTCCAGACCGATCAGAGGTTGGTAAAAAAAACATATGATCTAAAGAGACAGGATAATGAAGCTTTCCAAAAAAAAGTTTTTCCGCTCCGCATGCCTCAAAATTATTAGGCATGTATTACATTCCTGCTCAACAGTTATCCAAATAGCAGCATGATAAAATGTCCCCAAAATAACAGTCTGTCGAAAATAGTGTATAATATTTTATTGGGCTGCCAAGTTGCGACATATGTCATCACTTAATTATGAAAAAAAGAACAAAACATTCCATTTCCGATTGCTCACTGGCACATATTGCGCCACTCTGTGACTCGGGTTTCCCTTTAAAGGGGAAATAAAGTGAAAACATGTACTTTGCAACACGGTATTCTGTTTTCTATTGCCTTAGATTATAAATTAAGCAACAAAATCCAGCATGTATCGAGGGGGGGCATTTTGCTCTGCTTGCAAACGTAAAAAACAGTCACGGCTTACCTGTTTTCTGGTTTTGGTCATGTGATCAATGTGTCTTTAATTGTAATGACAAACTGCTTATGAATTGTAATTATTCTATTCTCAATGCTGTTTTCCCTCTAGGTTGATGATTCTCCTTTGTGTCTCTCTGTTTTCAGATTTTTTTCTATTTTGTACATACATTGTTTTGTATATACTGTATATGATGACTTCTTTGGTCAGCAATCAAACCCGGACTCGGGACAGAACGCTGCCCACTACCACACAGCCACAGAAACACATTCAGGTGAGTGGTTGCTGTACATGTTATGGAACATCCCTAGTACTGACATAGTTGTGGATTGAGAGTGAGAATTTCACTTCCTTTCTCTTGCCGAATATTTTCTGTGTGATGTCTGTATGCTGAGACTCAAAGTCCTGTAAGAATGAATAGTTTCGTGTGGTTTGGTGGTGTCACACCTTATCATACATGACTCTAAAACTCTGGATTGCTTGACTTGATTATTTTTTTTCCCAACGTTTTCTTTTATTCTGTTTAATCTTGATGCTGTTTCTCACTGAAGTCTTTCTGCGTACCAGGCAACAGCAGAACAGATCCGTTTGGCCCAGATGATCTATGACAAAAATGATGCCGTCTTTGAGGGCAAAGTCAAGCAGGTACAGTTTCTGTTAGTTGTCTGCTTTCTTGCAAAGTGTGTTGGTGATGATTCCATGTACTTAAACACTCACAGCTGATTGAGGTTACTGGCAAGACTCAAGACGAGTGCATGGTCGCCCTTCATGACAGCAACGAGGATGTCAACAGAGCCATCAATTTCCTGCTTGAGAGCACCTCTGACACAGTGAGAGCCCGCATCTTGTTTGTTTGTCATCCTTCTACATGATTGGATAACACATGACTGATTTGTTTTTTTGTTTGTTTTTTGCATGTGTGATCAGAACTCCTGGGAGACCGTTGGGAAGAAGCGAAGCCTTGGAAAAGAAGGAGGCGCCTCGGAGGTAAAAGAGATCCGTGAGAAGAAGGGAGGCGAGCGGGAAGCTAGTCGCGGGCGAGGGGCAGCCAACAGGAGAGGCCGCGGGATTATCAGAGGACGTGAAGGTAAAAGTGAGCAATGACATTAAACCGTTGCTTTATTTTTAATGATGGCTGGTGTGTTTGTCAAGAACATTATAGATTCTGTTGTTCATGCATGCACATTGGTTTGCTGCTCAGCTGTCTGGACCCCAGTTCTAAACAGCAGCATACAGCAAATACAGTGGTACCTTGACATTTAGCTTGAGATTCTAAATAACCATCACCATTTTCTTTTCTTTCGGTGTGTATAAGATGAGCCCCACTGAGATTTGTTATAAACAAACTGGCACCCCCCCCCCAAAACATGTGAATAGTCTCAATGTTGTATTGTTGCGATAAAGACGATAGATTATGCAATGATTTGTCTTGACTAGTCGACACTCTGACACATGGTTGCCTTGCTATTCAGTACACGTTCATGGAGGTGTTGTGGGTAGCGTGGACACTTTGCTCATGCTGTTTTTGTTAATGCTTTACTTTCAGGTAATGCAGAGGAGAACGGCTTTGAGGTGGTACCCGCGGAGAGGGGGGGAGACCGTGGACGCAGAGGACGAGGTAGAGGTAATCAACTTTCTTATGCTTCAGTCAGACTAAATGTGTGTCGAGCGATTCAGGTGGGGTATTTACGTGTAAAATCGATGCAGAAATGCGTGAGAGGCGTTGCGAGTTCCGCCTTTTCCATGACGGATGGGGGAGCTGGGTGGCTGTGAACTTTTTTCCGTGTCACAGCAGGCTGTCGGCTTCTCCGTCACACATAGAAGCAGCACATTTCACAAACACACACACCCACAGCCTGATTAAATAATGGGCTGGGCGATAATCCAATATCAATATGTATTGGAATCGTCATGTGACCAATATCTATAGAAATGGCCTTCAATAAAATGTTTGATAGAAACAAAAATCAGAAAGCATACCCCAATTGCCGCATTGTGCATGTTATAGGCATCGCGCAGCGGCCTCCAAACCTGAAGAAACGCACTAAACCAACGAAGAAGCAGCAGCAACACAGAGAGAGGGTGCTGAAACTCTGTGCTAATAAATGACCAGTCAACTCAGTACAATAAGTTGATATATTGCCTATTAACCTGATGAAGCACCTCCGGATGCACATGTGGCGTACAAATAAAGGAGTTCTCTTTGTCTGACATGCTACCACTAGTGTTAAATCAGACAAGTAAAATATGAATGGACTATGGTAATAATGGGTACGCTATTAAAGATAAAGTAGTCCTAAGATGGTTGGTCGACACTAATACATGTACCGCAAGAGATTGTTAGTAACTACACTAATATAAAGTATTATACGACAACAATTAAAGCATTCCAGGGCACATTCATTTACGCCGCTGTACTTCGTCCGTCAAGCCGTAAGCGCAATTTCCTCTGAGCAGGTAAACTGCCGGAATCGTACAGAGCCACAATTGATTCCTTGTTTTGTTTTGTTTTTCCTTAGTATCCTGCTTTCCTTAATTGCATGCATTTCACTCTCTTACACGGCCATTACCGTTCTTTTTCATTTGGGTGCCATGAGCTACAGATGACAAAACTCATGCCAATGAAGTCATTCACATGTCGCAGTTTTGAATCCGATCATGGCGGAGTGGTCAGTTTTTCCGTTGTATGGAGCGGGAACATCTTGAGTTTGCGCTACTGCGGCTTCGCTGTGGCTTCCAAATATCAGAATTTCCGTTGTGAGGACTTGATCATTAATGTAATATAGTAGTAGAAAATTTAATGCATATATATTTTTTTTTCGGGTGAGGGAATTTCTGTTTGACAGAGGTCCGTAGGTGGGAATGCTTACTGTACTTGTATCGTGATATACTTTTCAGCCATGTTGCCCAGCCCTAGGGCTGGGCTCCTCCGTGATAACAAGCAGTCACATTTTTTTTCAGCAATTAAATTAAGTTTAAAGTTTTTTTGTATCCTGAATACATAACACTGGTAGATGCATTTCCTTCATGGACAAAAGTCAGGAAAATCAGTTTTAGCATGTCTGGCGTGATATACGCAATATGCGTCTGGTGGTAAACTTGACATCTGTCACATCTTTCCTTTGCTTTGGATCTGCTGCCTCTGAAGGTGAAAAAATTCAGTATCTTCTGATCCACAATTTATTTTGTGTTGGTACAGAAGGGCGACTTGGTCAAAAGGGGGAAAAACACCACCTTTAACAGCCCTTTTCCTCTTCATAGGTTTAGCGACCATCAACCACCATCTATTTGTGTCAGTGAGCTAGTGAAATACTTGAAGACTCAACATTTGTGCAGTGAGCATAAGCCTCACAGCTGCCACCCATTGAAGGTGAAGGGGGTGCTGCTAATTAAAGCTGCACGGTTATTCTACCTAAAAGAGCTTGCCTAAATCTTTATAGACAATTGTGGCGTCTTGATTTGCTGTAAATGAATTGGTGGTCATCTTTTGGTAAGAATGTCCCCAGGTGGTTCTGCGTTATTTTTGGTGAAAGCAAAACAAGAGGGGTGTGTCAAATGGCCTTAAAAGCAGAGTAAATAATTGACATTTTAAGCATGTTTTTCTTTTTTGCTCCTTCTGTGATTAAGTTTTTGTCCTGGTACCATATAAGATTTGAAATATTTTGTCCCAAACATTAAGTTTAGAATAGTTATGTTTAACAATTCGGCTCGTCCATATCTGTTGTTGACCAGTAACATGGCTCCAGCGCACACACTGTTTTTTTTGTCATGTAGAATTACAATAGACACATGCATCCCTTGCATTAAGTTTCCAACGGGGATAAAGCACAACTTTTGCAATGTATTGATTTTCTCCACTGACTGACCTGTGACTTGGGCTTCTTAATGTGAAAATGTGTGCACTCATTTTCTGTTTCTGAGCGGGAATTTTTTTTTTTTGTAATGAATGAAATGTTCAGAAATATAGCATGCAAGTACATAAATTGGCAACACAAACTCTTTTTTTTTATAACTACCTCCTCCAAATATTGGGGTATAACACTGCATGTAAGCAAGGATTGTTTTTGAGGTCGCTAGTTAATCACAGCGCATATGTAAACAACCAACCATTCACATTCACACGTACAAATGATTTGCAGTCTTCAATCGACCAACCATGTATGTTTTTGGAATACATTAATCACCAGCCCTCATAAAACTGTGTGAAAACTGTTTAAAAACCTCTCGTGGTACTTTGTGTGTGCCTTCAGGGGCTGGTGGTCGTGGTCGAGGAAGAGCAGCTGCCGGCGCCAGGTTTGCCCAGGTTATGGGGTAAGAATGTCCTCATTACTGATGAAGGTTGACAGAGGTGGTGATGTTTATGACAAGCACATATCTCAATTTTGACCATGTCGAAAAAAAATTCTGAACCTCTTTTGGAAATCTAGCTTATAAACAGACATTTCATCCATATGGTCACATTAACCTGCTTTCCTCTCTTAGCTCCTTCAATCCTGCTGCCTACCCCGCCGGTCGCCATGAGAATTGTGAGAGTGATGCCAACGAGACTGCTGAGGTACCCGGTAAGGGACATGACAAACCTGAACATAGGTCCTTCATTAATAGATAAAGAGCGTCAACACCATCTTTTCAACTTGTCTTGAAATGTAAGAATTATAATTCGGTCGCATATATTTCGTCTTCTGATCGTTAAATGTAATCAAAGTTGTAGTTCAATAATATTCCAGTGATACCTGATGAACTGCAAGGACTGAATAAATATTAAGTTATGTATAAAAATACCATGATGGAGAATGTAGTTGTTTCCCCAAATTGACTTGGCAAATGTGCAGTGTTGGTAGCAGCCCACTAATAATGCTTTCTAACGGTTTTAATGGTTGCAAACAGTATATCTTGTCACGATCCAATTTTGAACATGTTCAAAGTCTTTTGCGACCTTGTACAAAGACTGACGAAAAAACATTGTGTGCTCGCAAACACTCACAATCCTTCCCCACACAGTTAAAAACGGGCTTTTGTTCTTGGTCGTATAACGGCCACAAGAGCCCTCCTTGGTATCCGTGACTGGTATCGACTACTTTGGTGCCTACAGATACCTGGTATTGGTAGTCACCCATCCCTACTTTGAACATTGCATCTTGAAGTGCCTGAAAATTTTAAAGTAAAGGGAATAATGACAAAAATAATTGAGATATAAACTATCTGAACTAATATTAACTAAATATCTTGGTGACAATTTCTGCCTACCTTGAAATCAACTTGGAATAGACCATTTGTTTTGGTTCAGTTGCGTCACGTCAGGTGAGTTGCAGCGAACATGAATGAACTGTGCATTTTCCCATGTGGATATAATTACTACCAAAATAACCATTGTATTTCCCTCCTTGTGGTGTGTGGCACTTACTGTTAAGTTAAATTATTCCAGTGTTATGTCATTGACATGGCTGCTGCTGTTTTTTAGCAACATGGGGAGGCAACCCAGAAGATTGGACTACAGAAGACTGGAATGAAGACGTGAGTTGATGGGGCTGTGATAATGCCCATTAGAGGTTTTTATCCATTACTTACTTGACTAATGTTTTATTTTTTTTTGCTCCTTCTCAGTTATCTGAAACCAAAGTATTCACTTCCTCTTCCACTCCGGGAAACCACAAGTGAGACCTCCCGCTGACTTGTACTATTTTGAATATTTCATTTCAATATTTTATTTCTTCCCCTCCAGTGTGGATCTGACAGGCCTCCTGCCAAAGGCCGGAGTGTCTGTGGAGTCAGACCTAGTTGACGGACCCGCTGCCGAGGATCTGGGCCAAAGCCTGGTTTTCACCAACTCCCACCATAATGGACGCACGGCCACGCACAGCTACGCCCACGCCGCCTCTGCAAGCACCACTTATGCACACGCCGCACTGGTAGGGGTGTGTGTGTGTGTGTGTGTGTATGTATATAGAGAGAGATGTCATTTCTTTTTTTAAAACGCTTTTGCCCATTAACAAAACAATTTGTTTTTGCTGGATACATGATTTTATGCATGGTACAGTGTCTAAGTTAAGGTTTCCTGCCAGAGGTGAATGTTATCTTAAAATCCTTTTATGCCTAAGAGTTTTCTAAACCAAATGAAGATAGTTCTAAGCTTTTTTAAAAAAATAAATTTATTTCCCCATAATGAAAGACATCAAATTGGAATTTAAGGCACATTCCCGTCCTTTAAACATGGAAAGTCCATTACAACGTAATCTAGGTTCACAATATTGAAAAAGTTAAAAAATAAATAAAAGTAAGACTTAATGATTTTGGCCCACTCTGTATTTATATTATATTTTCATCTTGCCCAGTCTTCAGTCCCTGGACCTGGTTTTGGGTCCCTCAATGTACCCAAACCGGCACCCGTCTTGGATGCCAGGACAGCTGATCAGCACAACGGGCCTCGGCTCGGTCAGAGAGCGAGTCAGATTACGGCCGCTCACGCAACCATCACTGGTAGTGTTTCCAAAGATGCCGTGCCACCCACTGTACCGAGCCCTGCCCCCACCACCTCAACCTCGGTCGAAATCAAACCTCAGAGATTGGACAACGGACCTTTAACAGGCCTACACAGTAAGTTCTTCTTTGTTTAAACAGGTCGTTATGTAAAATGGTCAAGCTTTTATAAACTTTTATATAAGTAGTTCTCTGTATTGCCTTCCCACACACAAACAACGAAACAAATTTTCTGATACCCATTTCCTAAAATGTGCCTTAAACCAGCCATTTTGAATTTCGCCATATTGGGCGGTAACAGCGTTTACACCAGACGTGTGAAACTCATTTTAGCTCAGAGGCCAAATGGCGGAAAAGCTATTCCCAAGTGGGCCGGACCGCTAAAATCATGATCTGCATCTTTAAACAATTTGCGTCTATATCCTTCAGATGTCCAATATTTGAGTGGTCTCCGTTCTCCGCAAATAGTGATAAAATATCTTAAAATATATTTTCAAAATTATAATTTATTTTTTCCATCAAATATTTTGTATAGAACGCACAATAAGATAAACTAAAAATAAATCTGTAAATAAATTATGGATGTACGGCTCACAAACGTCACGGTTCGGTACGTACCTCGGTATTGGTGTCACGGTTCGATACCGTTCGGTACAGCAAAAAGTCTCAAATGCACAAGAATATATATTTTTTTATTATCTTTAGCAAAGACACTCGGTTATGAAGGACACACCGAGGATGCACTCTCCAACTCACGAGTCCCACACAGAGAGGGCGAAGGAAAAACTAAAGCCCTTGGTAGCAGTGGCCACACTGATTTTAAAATAAATAAAAATGTACATCTCCATTTAACAATTGTTTTCATTTTGTTGTAGTGGAGATGAAGCTTCAGCCAGAACCCTCTGTGGTGCTCAGCCAGCTAGCGAACAGACACCAACAATCTTCCACCCTTCCCCCCACAGAGCCTCCTGTTCTGTCCCATTCCCGCGCCCCACAAGTGCCCACGCCACCAGGTACAATTGCGTCTGTGTTCTACACATTCTTCTATTCTGCATACAGGGGCTGAACAATTTATCCCTACTGTCCTAGCTCCTTGCGAACGCTCGACGCCAAGCTAACTTGCATTGCACCATTGTAAGCAGCGGCTATGGCCTATATGGTGCAGAACCTCGTTTAAGTAACTAATCCTCACTTCTGTGACTGCAAGTATGCCACACTTTGAACATGTTGCGCTATCGCTTGATGCGGATAAGCACAAGAGAGGGAGAACGTGAAGCTAGAGCTAATCGCTCAATTAATTTTGAAATGCAGAGTCGTAAAAGACCAAAATAATTGCTTAGGTGTGCAACACAGTTCACAAGTCGGAATAGCACCGCGGTAGGGTGGAGACCAACCACCTATGAAAGGCAAATTAGTATGACAATTAAGTATCTAGAAATAAAACAGCTACATAGTAAGTACACTCTAAAACCAGAAATGAATTGGTTGCGGCTGCCATCAACCATGACGGGGAGGTTTTTTGAGTATAGTAGTTATCAGCAGTGTTATTCGTGTTTGTTTACACTATTTTGCCCTACAAAGTACTTTGTAGAATTTTAAGATCTACATTATAATGGGTCTCAAAATGTCTCTATTCTTAGTTTAGCTTTTCCAAGGGACTTTATTGTTTTGATATCATTACATAAAAGATAAAGATGACATGTTTACATAAAAATGCTACATTTTATCAGCGTGAGTAAATAGTGATGCCTTTTTTTTTTCCACACAATTGCATTTTTATACATGTTTGATGGCAAGCAGTAGGAATTTATTTAACCGTTTTAAAAACCTTAAAAGGACTGCCTCCCTCAGGGAGCATTTTAAGTGTGCTAGATTTATTAGAATAATGAGGAATAGTGATTATTGCAATGAAGCAAAACCCAAGAAAAAAAGTTCTGTCAATTAAATTCAAATTGCAATATCTGTCAGAAAAATTGCAATTCAATGTTTTCCTAAAACCACGCAGTCCCTCTACCCATCTTTTCGAATGTCCAGTTAGATCCCCCCATTTCTTTTTGTATGCTTTAGGTCACGAATCGTCAGTCCTGCCTGTTAGAGATGGACACTCACCAGGAATGAAGCTGCCAGGTGGGGACCCACCTATCACAGAACCACCTCCCATGCGGCAGCTCAAGACCCAGAAGCGTAGAGTCCCGCTCCCCTCAAAGGTGCCCCAATACAACTACTAAGAAAGTTGTGAATATCATAGAGTAGTTAGTGTTGTTATTCATTGATTACTGATATATATATTTTTATTTTATTTTCAAAACTGGATGTTTGCGATTTGAATTTACTTTGACTTAGCAATGGACTATGGTGCGCTCCAGGTTTCACATTTGCGTGACCTTGTTGCTGTAGGAATGATCTAAAAAAATGTGTAATTCCTTTAGACCCCTATATGTCTTCAGGAGCTGCGTGCGCAGAACTGATTTAGAAAAAAAAAAAAACTCGTAGATGTGCATTGCGTGGCTGGGAAGAATTTTTAGTTTTTTTTGTGGCCAGTTAAATGTTGTAAAATGCCCTTTATCTATTCACACGAAAACTCTTCTCCGTCCTCAGATTCCTTCGTCGGCTGTAGAGATGCCAGGCTCGTCTGACGTCTCAGGCTTTAATGTTCAGTTCGGAGCACTGGATTTTGGTTCTGAAACGGGTGCCGTCGACATGGCCCAAAAGGAGTCAACCAGGGAGCAAGCACCGTTGGCACTTCCAGCGGGGGCTGCTGCCATTCCCGTGCAGCAGCCGCAGAGCTTGTTTTCCAAACCTGCATCACTGAGGTGTGTAACTTTTCTTTGTGGGGGGGACATTTTTTTTTTTTAAATACCTACCTAAGAATATTCCCTCCACGTTTTCCTAACAGCGAACACATGAGCATTATAACCACCATGCCAGATGCCAGCTTCCCCTCACCGTCCTTGGGCTTACCGAGCGCCACGCCCTCTCCCTCCCTAGGCCTCTCCGGTGTGGCCGCCCCGCCCTCTTCCACGGCATCGGTCCCTGGAAAACGTGTGGAGAGTGGTGGACCCAGGTCCCTGCCTCCCCACCTCGCTTTCTCTCAGAGCAAAGAAAGCCCCTCATCTGTTGCCGCCCCCCTCACGGTAAGGCAAGAGCACTGATACACAACATTTTTCACTTATCATCATAAAATTATTTACAGCAATTTCTGAACTACAAAGCACACCTAATCAAAAGCTGCAATATCTAATTGTACGTACATTGGCTGCTCCATATTAATAGCCACAGTTACCCACATTATAACATGGGATATTTGCAATGGAAGGTCACGCAGATGGATCGAATTTTATTTACCTTAAACATCAGTTGATCAAAGCATGGTGGGCGGGGGTGGGCGCCTCAGTCTGAAGTTTATCTTCCTGCATGGTATACCAGCTGTGTGTGGTGACAGAACAATTAAATGCTCTTGCACTACATGGCAGCAGGTGCAATTAACCGGTGTATCCATCTTTTTAAATGCACTTTATATTCTTAGGTTTTGTGGCATGAGATTTTATTTCAATGTAAAATATGTGCCTTGGCTCAGTATCGTTTAGAAAATGTTAGAGAAAATGTGTGCTTGAAAGAATGATTTTGATGATCTTGAGTTTCTTTCTCATTTATGATAGAATGGTTACTGTGGCATGAAGACGCAAAGCTCACAGGACGGTAAGTTTGTGACTCAGAATGCCTGACAAATTCACATGATAAAAAAAAAAAAGAACCAAATTCCCCCTTCCATTTTAGTTGCACCATCGCTGAGAACTGTGAAAACAGAGTCTCCGATATTGAGTGACGGCGGCCCCGCCCACCACTCGCCTTCACCGGCAACCACCACCACGCATTCGGCGGCCATCCCCTCGCTCAACAGGTAGAAAGCCGTTTGTTTTTTTTTGTTTTTTTTTTGTTTTTTGTAAAATACAGCATTCAAATGGAATACCGTAATCACGGCTACAGTGCCCGCACTATACTTTGAGCATTATAATCCTGAAACATATGTCGGGACCATCATAAACGGAGGTATCGGTGTAAAGTTAAATTGATTGTCTGTTTATCAGTAACATTTTTAATTCTACCGTCATACAAGTGCAAAGGGAAGTTGATCACTTTTTAAAGCGTGTGTGAATGAATGCTGACGAATGTAAATGTATTGTCATTTGCTTTCCAGTCACGTGAGCAGTTCTCATTCATCAGGGCTGGCCCACACCACAAGCTCATCTCTGCCAGTAAGTGTGAAAGTCCTCCCACCAACTTGAAACAGAAAGTTACGCATCAAAGACTTGACCTCATTCTCTCTCTGGCCTCATTTTCCTCAGACAAGTAACGAAGACAGCATTAGCGGCAATCTCCACGCCCTTTCCACACCGTCCAGCCAGCCCCACAATGCCACTCCTGCGACCCCGCTGGCTGTCAGCAGTAGTTCAAGCGCCAACAGCGCTCCACACCCGTCCGGAGCGCCAGGACTGACCCAGAATGGCACAAACTGTGCTCTTTCCGCTGCAAACAGCCGCACTGCGCCCCTACTCACCACCACTGCTGGTAAGCACTCAAAGATTTACTGTTATGTTGACCATCTTCTGTTTTTCCTATGTACATTAAAATAGGGACTGAGCTAGGCTGTGCCACGAATAGCGGGCAACTGTGAGTAATTGATGCCTCCGTCAAAATGTTTAGGATTGCCCTTATTGATAGTTGACGCTTAAAGAAAGCCCAAACTGTGATCCTAAAACACTTAATATAAAACTCATAACCTTTCCCTTCAAATTAAGCACTCCTGCCCGGAGTGCCAACACAAAGCCATTCTTAAGAAGGCTCATCAGAAACTTTATTTAATGTGGTTGCTCAGGAAAAATCTTATTGCATTGATACTGCTGGTTTGCACTTGTCCAATGATAAAAGTCGTTCTATTCTAAAAGCCTAACAGATGAGGCTATTTCGAAGGAAGCTTTTTTTTCCTTTTTAGATGGGGCTTTGGTGCCATTCTGTGGCAACTTGGGGCGTTTCAGAAGAGCAGTAAATGGTAAACTGCAAATATGCAGATTACTGTATGGGGACAGTTCATTTACTCAACCACTGTTGGGCGGAGGCATTAGGTGGCTGTTAAACTTGGTTGTAACAAGAACTATTTTGGAGAACTGAAGTAGACTGGGTAGAATAGGAAAAGTACAACAATGTGGAACGCCCACATCACTTCATGCCATCTCTGCATAACATAAGGTCATCTTTGTACTTCGGGAGCTTGTTTTACAATATATGCTTAAACTCCATACTTTAATTCATCTGACAGATTGTTGAAGTGGTCCCTAGGGGTTGCTGTTTTGGTTTGCAACAGTGTTCAACTTCTCTGTCGTTGAAGATTGTTATTGAATTGTGCCCATGAATCCTGTTAGTTGCTACCTTTTTTGTGATGCAGAAAATGTAAGACATTTGACAAAATGTGGCGCATTAACCTTCATTACAAAACGCATTTAAACCTGTAAGTACATAAATCGATTAAATCTCAAGTGATTTTGACTTAATCGCTTTTCCTCTTTCCCAGGTAAAACTCCCCCCAACTTGGCACAAGGAGTACCCCCTCTCCTGGCCAGCCAGTACATCATGGGCCCTGGTGGCTTACTCCCTGCTTACCCGGTAACATTAAATGTCAAATACAGATGTATAAGATAAGATGTCCTTTATTAGTCCCACAATGGGGAAATTTGAGCATGAGACAAACATACTTATCTTGTCATTTGTGTTAATTGCATTAGCAGATCTATGGTTACGAGGACCTGCAGATGTTGCAGTCTCGCCTTCCTATTGTGAGTCTCATTTTGAATATATTAGGAAGAGCATATGGTCAGTTAAAGGTTCGATTACTTGGTGATGGTAGAATTTACACTCAGTGTCTTACCATCTATGCAGGACTACTATGGTGTAGCATTCCCTGGTACTACGGCAACCATGCCTGGCAGAGACGGCTTGGCCAGCAATCCTTACTCAGGTGAGTGGCGGTGGGGTTTTGTCTGTCAATCTGGAGAAAGTTTTTTTTAGACAGGGTTCTGCACCGTCTTGTAACATCTTTGGACCTACTTGCAAAAGTACAACAGCAATTACAGTTTTCCCTCAGTTTTAAATTTTTGGCCCTGTAACGGTATAATCACTGAAATGAAGAAAGCCACGGTCACAGATGCACTCTTGTTTATTGAATGCCGGGAGAATGTGAAAACAAACACTATTACCACACACATGCAGCAGTTGTTGTTGGCTGTGGCACATGCCAAGCCCTACCTCTTAAAGGCACATGCAAGGCCACTAGGTGTGGGCAATTAATTTTGTAAAAGGGGCAACGTGAGAAACTGGAACGTTTGCAGAGGGCCCAGCTCGCTACCTCGTGGACCAATGGTGACTGTATGCGCACCGAAAAATTATCCCTGCTAAGGTTTAAGGTAGAGATTTAGCTTCAATTTTACACACGCACACACAATTGTTCCAGTAATTCAATTAATTGTTGCAGCCCTAAAGTCAACACTCCAGGTATCTTGCCAATTGTGAGCACACCCATAGTTTGCGAATGGCGGTTTAGTCGGCTACCTTTACATCATATTTTGGTCTCCCGTTTGCTAGGTGAGGCAACAAAGTTTGGCCGAAATGACTCTTCATCCCCGGCGCCGCCCACCAGCCTGTCCACGGGGGGTGTGCAGTCACAGGCCCAGCAGGTGCCGCAGGGTGGTACGCAGGGGCAGGGACAAGGCCAGAGCCAAGGCCAGCAGAACCAGAACCAGGCCTTCCTCAACCCCCCACTACCACCTGGCTATGGATATACTGGTACAGATGGGCACTACATGCTCCACACTCGACCTTGACACATTTTTATTATAGTGTAATTTGTGTGTCAGGTCTGCCGTATTACGCGGGCATGCCAGGAGTCCCCTCGGCCTTCCAGTACGCCCCCACCGTATTTGTGCCTCCTACTTCGGCCAAGCAGCCCACCATGGGCCTGGCCAACCCTTCCAATCAATACCACCAACAGCATCAGCCAACCTATGGACAGCATGCATATGGCACAGGTAAGACCCCAAAACAGGTCGAATTTGAATAAATAGGGTTGAACGATGTATCATTTGGTGATAGAAATTGTACCTCCAAGCTTCATTTGAAGCGGTCTTGAACCCATTCCAATCCCACCCGCCAAACTCACTGGTATTTGTGGACTGGTCCCAATTGTCAATCAGCTCCGAGATAGTTAAAAATGCTTTATATCCATGTCATGTAAAAAATAAAAATGACAACAGCTAGAGTGTGAGCATGCTCAAAACCCATAAAATCTGTTACTGCCATGACAAGGAGATTGCAAGTTAAAATGCATCAAAAATATTTATGTCAGCAGGGTTAATTGCATTTATTTGTGCTATTTTACACCACCAAGTGCTGAGTTTTGAGATCTATACAATAATTGCTCTCAACATTACTATTTATTTTAAATCACTCTCCCTTTGCTCAGGAATGATATTTAAATAGATGTCATTAAATTAAAGAGAATGTTAACATTAAAAAAGAGAAAACTATAAATTATATTTTCTGACACTTTTAACAGGAAATATTTACATTCACATTTAAATAACCTGTTCAAAAACACTTGTAGTATTTTATATTTTTTTTATTAAATTTTTTTTAACTGGGACTGCAAGATAATTCAGTATGTATAGCGATTGCTGTGTGCGTGAACAATTGTGCACTGCTCTCTCTCAGCGAACATGGCGACGCTGGCGCACACGTCTACACATTACATTTCTACACTACATTCACTCATTTCCACCCCAGTTGAATCTACAAACAGGAAACCACATTCAATCCCACTTTCCTTACAATTTCAGTCGCACAACAGAAGGGCGCACACCCAGTTGTTCTTTGAAGCACACACACATCTCAGACTCACTGCTGCTGCCGATGACACACGGACCACTCTATTTAGGAAGTCCAAACATGGGCGGAGTTTATGAGCCTCTTAATTGAGGGTCTTACGCGCGTTTCAGAGGTCAGCTCAGTCATAAGATGGTTGGTCAACTGTAAATTTCTTTATTTAAATAAATAAAGGTATTAATTTTTTTCTTGTTTTAATTTGAAAAAATCTATTATCAATATTGACTGATATTTAATGTGAAACATTTTACAGCCATATTACCCAGTCCTAAAAATAGTTACAGTATATAGTCGCATAGTTTAAAAGGTTTATTTAATCTTGATCATGACCAGTTTATTTGACTTATTCATAGTTGCATTGACCGTAACTGGTTAACCATGTTAAAATAAAATAATCCACATTTCCCCCCCGGGCCCCCAGTCCTTATTTTGAAGACCATAATTTCCAGACTGCAAAAAGTAAAAGCCGCAACATCAAAATTTAGCCCTAAGAACTAATTTGTACATGCATTAGCGGCTTCGGACTACTAGCTACGGGTCTCCACATTATTAAATGGAGCATTATCTATATTAAGAACACCAGTAGACGCACCCCCAACCATTAAAAACAATGCTGAATGCAGCAGTACAAAATTGGGGAAAATAATGTTTAAAAAAAGATTTTACATGTATACACACGGAATTGTGTGATAATGTGTGAAGGCAAACGGTAGGTATTGCTTTATTGTACCATTTTAAAAACCTTGAATGGAATGTCTCCCTTAAACGGCTTCTTCAGTGTCCTTTTATTCGTAGAATAATAGTATTTATAGTTGGAGGAACAGCGTTCTTTCCTAATTTCCAGAACCATATTGTCAATGACTTGGCACTTCGTAAAATAGCGCAGACCTACATCAAGGCAAAATTATCCTTCCCCTTTTCTGTTTTTAAGTGTTCTCAGTGGGTTTTTTTTTTGTTTTGTTTTAACATTGGATAGCAAGGTCTTAACATTTGTCTAAAAATGTCACGTTTGAATAAAAACTTTTGGCTAGGTTGTTTAGTTTTATGAAGATGATTTGACTTAAGAGTAGATTTTTCTGGAATAATGAAGGTTGACTGTACCTATGCGTAGATTTTTTTTTTTTTTTTTTTAAACACTGGTTTTCTCATGTGCATGTCAGTTAAGGTTGCATGATGCTCTAAAAGATGGGGAGGGGCGGGGGGGTTGAGTACATAATTTTTGTTTTATTTCTCAAACTCCCTTTCACGTTGAGTCTCAAAAATGTTGCTCCAAACATGTTGACTGATGCTAAAGCAGAACAAAGCCTCATTTGAGCATTGACGTTAACTTTGGCACTTATATAATAGGTTTGCATGTAAAAACGTTATAAGCAATGAAAGTCCGGTGATTTCCAATGGAGAGTTTGTAATCGGTCCCTTCAATGACTCAGACCGAAACAGGGAAAGTGTGTGTGTGTGCAGCGTGGCCATATTCTCATTAAAAGTAGGTGTTTTTCAAGTCTCTTATTTCCCAATTTCTTCTAAATTAGTGGATAAAAAGAAACTGATAACTAATTTCAGTTTCCTGATCAAAATGTGTATATATAAACTGAGCTTGCTTGTTAGTGAAAATTTGGCCATCTTGGATCTTGCCCTCTATTTACCGTCTACACTGCATGTGTGTGGATTGTTGGGGAGTCATGCCTTTTGTTTGTGTGTGTGTGTGTGTGTGTGTTAGGCTTCTACTGCATGCATAGCTCAATGCCTCCCCGCCCAACACTACCACTATCACCGCCCCCTTGCAGAGGTCGGCTCAATATAGACACAGCTACCATTGTAGTCAGGTTACCTTATTGCCTTTTCCCCTTCTCTTCACCTCCTCTTCACCTCACCTGTCCTATCTGCTCTTCTTTTTCTTTACTTCCTCTTCCTCCTCCTCCTTCAGCCTTTGATGACCTGTCTCAAGCCCATGCTGGGGAGTACAATAAGGGAGGGTACGGAGGCTCTGCCCAGTCTCAAGTCGCCAAGTCGGCGGGCAGCGGCCCAGGGAAAGGTACATGCGCCAACATGCACGTACACACACACACGCACGTGCGCACATGCAAATCAAATCAGTGGGCATTTAAAAATAAACATGCGGACGCTCAGTGTGTGTCTTTGTTTGGACGTCATTCACGTTGGAAAATGGCGTGCTTCCTGCTTGTGCCGTGCCTCAAATTCATTAATCAGCATCTTTTTACTGGCTGACCTTTCCCCAAGAGCCCCTCCCACCATCTATTTATTTATTCGCGCACCTGTGTGGCACTGACATGTTCCGTTTGTAACGCATGTCGCTTTCCCTTTTGCCCTCAGCACCCGGAATGTCTGGATCGGGCAGCAGTGGAGGAGTACCTGACATAAGTGCATCTATTTACAGCAAAACACAGGTGAATTCTCACTCATTCACTTTTTGTCCGTATTTTCATAAGAACGTGTTATTAATAGGAACCCCCTATATATCGTGGGAGATGCCTTTCAGACACACATGCAATTAGTGAAAATATACAATAGGGAGACCTTGAGGTGCCGTATTTTCACGACCATTGGTGGCGCCTAAAAGTCTGAAATTTTCTCCAAAATGGACTGGGCCTTATGTGTGGCGAGAGTTCTAAATATCTGTACATGTGACTTTTCTGAGTGCTCTGCCTGACTGACTGGGAGAATTTCACGGTGTATGTTAGCAGCCTCTGTTGGTAAATTTTGAAACCACAGAGCGCTGAACTGTCTGGGAATCAGTTGAGTACAGACCAGTATGTACGTGCGGGACAAAGCTGGATAAAAAAAACTCTGTCATTGTCTGTCTTTTCATTGTTATTGCAAGCAAGAAATATCTCAGGTTAGTTTAACCTTTACACAACAGACACCGTCTCTGCCTATTTCACTATTCGCGGCGGGGCCTTGTCCCGGGGAATTGCGGGGGAATACTGTGATATAAACGTAACTCAACTGCCTACATTAAGTTTAGAATGCAAGTGTACTACAAACAATAAACCCCAAAATGCTCGATCATCTAAATCTCATTGTACATTGCCCCTAAGAAATGTCATATAGGTGATTTGGTCTTGAAAGAAAATGTTCCTTTGCCCATGTACACTTAAAAGATCTCAAACATTTCAGAGCAAGAGCATTCCATTGCGTAACAATTGTGTACAGTAGTTCTTCTGCTAAACGATGGTGTTTTTGTTTTTCTTCAACTAGTCGTTCGACAAGCAAGGCTTCCACACTGGTACGCCGCCGCCCTTCAACCTGCCCTCGGCACTGGGTGGCGCGGGCCCCATGAACCCCGGGGGTGCACCAGGCTACGCACCAGCCCCCTTCCTGCACATTTTGCCTCCGCATCAGCAGCCCCATTCGCAGCTGTTACATCACCACCTCACACAGGACACACAGGTATTTCCATGTTGTGCATATTCGGGATTGGTCCCGTAGACTACTTTTTTTTTACATCCCTAAAAAAGGCTTTTTGAGCCTTCCTCAACTTTCCTAGTCTGGTGTTGCTTCTCTCTAAGCCTTTTGGGAACATGCTCCAGTCAGTAAATTCAAAATGAGAGAAAATAATTATTGGTTTGCTAAAATAAACATTAATAAGTTTAAATAGATATGTTGTCTTTGCATTGTATCAAAATGAATGTCACAAAGGATTTACAAATGTATTATTATTTACATTTTATATAACTTAATTGGGGCGGCACGGTGGCCGACTGGTTAGCACGATGGCCACACAGTGAGAGACAGCATCGGGCGTGGGTTCGATCCCGGCTCCGGCCATCATGTTTGGAGTTTGCATGTTCTCCCCGTGCTTGCGTGGGTTTCCTCCGGGTACTCCGGTTTCCTCCCACATTCCAAAAACATGCATGGCAGGCCGATTGAACACTCTAAATTGCCCCTAGGTATGAGTGTGAGCGCGGATGGTTGTTCGTCTCTGTGTGCCCTGCAATTGGCTGGCAACCAGTTGAGGGTGTCCCCCGCCTACTGCCTGAAGATAGCTGGGATAGGCTCCAGCACCCCCCGCGACCCTAGTGAGGAGAAGCGGTACAGATGATGGATGGATAACTTAATTGGAATTGGGGTTTGTATAACACCGGCGTCAGACGGAATGATCATACCTCCCAAATAGGGCTGGGCGATAAACCGAAAATTTACCGTTACCGAAATTTATTACAATGATCGAAATCATTTTGCCCATGTCGGTAAATTCGGTGTTTAAAAAAAAAAAAAAGAAAAGCCTTTTCTGTCTGCGGCAATGTTAATGCCCCTTTAAGACCGCTACAGCGCCTCTAGTCACGTGACTCCACCCGTCTAATCGAGAAAGAAAACTGACGTCGCTGTCGTAGCCGGCGATTCAAATCCAGAAGCTTTTTCACCACCTACAACACAACCATGCTGTGCTGAAAGTTCAAAGTGAGAAGCAAGGTTCGACAAGTGACAACAGCCCATTAACGGAGGCGACACCATACGAGAGAACGTCTCAGAGGTGGACGCGATAGCCTAGCACATAGCTAAAGATAAAGCTCCTCTAGTTACAGTGGCGCGCACAGGATTTAAACGCTTCATGAAAGCCGTATTTCCCGATATGGACTACATCGGGCCGGGAGCTTAGACATGTCAAGCATTTTGCATCTACATCCGACTTGTGGTCGGGTCGCAACATGGATCCCTGATTGAGCCTGACTGTGCATTACATAGATGACAAGTGGCGACTGCGCACCAGAGTACTCGAGACGGCACATTTTCCCCGATGATGCACACTTGTTTATTTGGCTTGCATTGACATTTTCTTTCATTTTATTTCGCATTTTTTTATTTGCCATTATTTACATCATGAGAGCATCTTGGCGCAATCTATTTGCAGAAAAAGATTTTGCAAGAGTTACCCTTTTTCTTTGTGACATTGTTCAAGTCATGCAAAGCAAGCTATTTGGAATGTTTATACAAATGATTTTTGTACTTTTATTTTTCATTGAAAGTAATGTGTACCAGTTGGTCAATAATAAAAACAGTCAATATACATTTCCTGCATTTATTTTTATTTTAGTCCACGGGGGGAATTTATCGTGCATTTATCGTTATCGAGGTAAAATTGGTCAATTTCTCGCGATATTGATTTGAGGTCATATCGCCCAGCCCTACTCCCAAATCTGCACTTTCCAAGAGATCCTAATGACATTGTTCACCAGTTATCATTAAAAAGCGCTAGTCATTTTCAGCACTAGAAATTGTAACATGTAAAATATCACACACACATGTGGACTAATCGGTATTATAGATTTGTGAAAAATATTAAATTTAACAAATTTTGGTAAAGGTTTCAGCCCTATGCCAGCAATGTGTACAGGTATCATTTGAAATGGATAGAAGTCATGTTGAGGTGTAGTTTATATTTTCTTCCACGTTACCTAATTGTAGTGTGAGCGTGTTAGTATCTTACATTCATGTATTTTCTGTCGGTGTTTGACTCATACAATGGCAATGTCTTAAGAATCAAAGTCCCAGGTACGTATTTATATATTTTTCGATTTGTTTGCGCACTAGGGAAAAGGAGAGTTTGAGTATGGCTGGCAGTACTCTGGTGTTTGTTCACAGGCAAGACTAATGGTGTGGTGTGGTTTTTCTCTCACTCTCTCTCCAGGGCGGTCCAGGTCAGCGTAGTCAATCAGGCAGCATGCAGCAGAAAAGCCAAGGCAGCAAGTCCAGTTACGGCAGCTCCCCGTACTGGGGCAACTGAGGATTGCTTCTAAAACACCACACCCCCAAATAACCCTTACCCCAGCACCTCCCCTTTTTTGTGCTCAAAGGAACAAAAAGGAAAGACGCACACTCACAAAGCAACCATTTGTGACCTGGCCTCGCCCCCACCTCCTTAAGTCCTCATTATAGTTCTCTTCCTCCCCCACCTCCAAATTGGTTGCTTGTGTAAGATATTTATGTATGTATTTATATAAATATATATATATATATACTGTATATGTAATAGTAGAACTTGATAATGTGGGTTGCATTTTTGAAGGACTTTTTTTTTTGGTAAAGTTTGAACACTGATGGAAGAGAAGAAAGTTACAGGTAAAAGAAACAAGCAGAGAACGACAGCACTGATTGACACATGAGGACTGTTCTGGTGGGGGCGAGGGGCTTAACCACCACAACTACTGCGTTTCGCTTTATTTTTTTTATATACGTTACACACACACACATCTTCATTTTGTAAGCTCTCCCCTCTCTCGTCAAAGACGCAAACCGCTCACCCAAATTTTATATTTTAATTTAATTTTAATCCTCATTGCCCTCCTAATAAAGGTTCTGAGATGTTGAAAGTTTAACTCGACTCATGTTCTTTATTTCTTTGGCTGGTTCAACGAAAAACACTGAAATGTATGACTTCCAAATCTTTTTACACGAAAGCAACTGTTTGATGACCAACAATGTTGTAATTGTAAGTTTTCTTTTTTTTTTTTTTTTTTTATATTCTTTCACGGTCAATATTGTTTGAGTGGGAACTAATAGACAATTTTTTTTTAAACTGAAGGGTACCTAAATTTATATATTGTCCAGCAATGTATTCCTTTGAGTAAAATTTTCAACTAATTTAAAAGTAACGGTCAAGGTACTAAAAGTGCTTGCAGTATCTCATATCTCTGTGGTGTTAAAAGTGAAGAAAATTTGAGATAAACATGTCAAGTGCACATGTATGACAAGCCTTCAAGGACCGGACTCTCCACCATGAGAGACTGCTCTGGAATGCAATAAGACCCCGAGGGCTCCACAAAATGTGGAGGTCTTTACAAAAAAAGCCCTACAATACCCCTTTTCATGATTGTTGCAAAGTTATACTTTGCCATTTTTTTTTTTTATTTGAACACTTAATTTGTTAAAATTAGTCTACTGTTGCGCTTGTCTAAATTTTCTGACATTTTTGGCAATGTCATCCAATGTAAGATAGACAGAACAACCATGATGTCAAGGCATGGCAAATTATAGCCCCTACTAATTGTAATGATGATGAAAATGTACAAAGGTCGAATCTGATTTTTTTTTCCAGTACAGTGCCATCCCCTGGACGTTGTGGTGGTCATTCTTTTAGGTCTTCTGAGTTGCGCCGTGCAAGCGGTGGAGTGTTTTGGTGGGGGTGAGTGGGACGAACACATGATGCGCCCTGATATTTCCCCCAAGCGGGCTAGGAATGTTCCTCTGAGTTTACTGACATTTTCTTTGGTTCAGCGAGTCCACTAGCCTGGGGAATTTGAGGGGGTCTATTTAGTCTAATTTTAAAGGCCTGAATAGCTAAAAGAAAAAAATCCTCACTTGCTACTTCCTTTCTTCCCCTTAACCTCCATCCAGGAATGGAGGTTAGTGCATGACATGCTTGTCATGTTCATGGGCTGGAGGAACTGAGCCGCAATTAGCATGCGATTAGGACGCCCCTCCCAGCTTTTTGGGGTGGGGGTTGACAAAAAGATGTCCGTCAGCAGTGAATGGACAGATAATAGCCAGCACATTCCAGAATGACAGCGTTTAGTCAGCTGTGACCTGCACTGCATGGCTGATGGGTGGAGGGGGGCGTGATGGGTTACTCCAGGGCAGTGCTTCTCAATTATTTTATGTTACACCCCCTCCAGCGCAAAGAAAAAGAATTGTGCCCCCACCCTACCAGCAAATTTAAATAATAGCATTTTCACTGCCAAACAAACCTACAGCGTGGAGCAAGGGTGGGAAATCTTTTTGATTGGTGGGCCACAATGGATTCTAAAATTTGACAGAGGGGCCGGACCAGGAGCAGATGGATGGAGTGTTTTGGTAACCTCACCTCATCGGAAAAAAATTTAATTAAATTTTTAATGAAAGTGAACAAAAGCATTACAACCATATCTGTGTTTGACACACCACAGTATTTAGAAAATAAAACATTCACAAGGTTTATTTAATTTTTTTCAAATTCAGTGGGCCGGATTAAAACGTTTAATGGGCCGCATGTTTGCCTACACCTGGTGTAGAGTTAATCCTCGCTGCGCACAATAGGCAATGAAAGCGCCACTGCAAACTAGTGGTGTGGATGTGTAATTACACTTTATTGTAGTACGGCGGAACAACAACATGTTCCCCAGGGTGAACCGCGCCCCCCTCCGCCTCCCACCACCCCGCCGCCCCCCCAGTGGGGCCCGCACTGCTCCAGGGTACTTGCAAAGGCTGTTTGGACATGACATCTAAAGTAAACATGCAGAAAAAAACCTCCAAATTGGGACATGATCCACTCTGTGACGCTCAAAGGAAATAGTCATGATGAAACCTTTAGCAACCATACAGACAATGTGGTGACATATCCATCCATCTGTTATGGAAAAAAAACAACGGTTGTATGTAAATATATTTTCGATGTTGCATATACCGTGTTCTATTCCGTTGTTTATACTTTTACATTCGTTTTCATTAACTTATTTTTTTGCAACACAATTTTTTGGTTCCAATATTTTGGAGATCACAGGCAACTGTAGATGATGGCCAGAATGTTGAGCAATGTGCTCGAGATAGGAGCCGTCATTCAGCTCATTTTATTTATTTCTTCATTTCTTTACTTTGACTAGGGATTCGATGGCTGCACGCTGGCGGTGAACTCAACTCGCTTCACAACCAGCAGCAGTTTGGCAGATAGTGAAGTTTATTTATTATATATTAAAAAAAAAAAGAAGAAGAAGCTTCAAGCATTTTTATTACCACTCCCAGTTGGAGTTTATTGTCATACGCCATGTATTACATTTTTATATATTCTTGTCATAATTCAAAACATAATATTTTTCGTGCGTGTCTGTGCGTGTGAGAGAATGCGAGAGAGGGAAGTTATTTAGTTAGCGTGAGAAGTTTTTCCTTGTGAGTGTGAAATATACTTTTTTTTTTTTTTTACCACCCAGTGAAAATTCTTTTAAAACCACGTTAAAAAAAACGTTTTCTTTGGCTTTTTGTGACACTTTTACCTGAAGATAGTAATGACCTGGAAAAAAAAGGCAGTGTAATGTTTGCAGTTTAGTCGTTGAGTCTTGTGTAAGGTGGAGGTCATAGTTGAACTAACTCTGCTCTGGTATGTGTGTGTCAATATGAAACAGCACACTGACAAGGCTCGCATTCAGCAGCACATCTTAACAAGATGTTTAGTGTGTGTGTTTGCGTGCGTGTTCGTGCACGTGTGTGCGTGACACCCATAAAACCGTACCTAGGAGATGATGATCCTCAAGGTTTACGCATGCTAAAACAGGCGTAAACGTGATTGCCGCATAGTTAATTTTGTGCATTCTTGGAAGAGTACATCCATATAGATTAATTTATGATGTGTGTTTTATTTCACCGATATAAATTGCATTGCATGCCACGTCTGAAAGTCAGGGTATTTCCTTCATATACCGTAAATGTTTTACATATTTACTTGCCTCCATTGACTGAGGAAAAATATTGAATGTTGTTATTATCCAGTCTATTTTTTTTCCTGCTGAAGGAAGTACAGGCAACATAGGGCGTGTACTTTGCCTACTTGGACTGCTACTACTACTATTACTATGTAGTTACCTATTTTTTTGTAATATGAAAGTTCTTTTTTTTTCTCTGGGTGGTTGTATTTTATTATATTTTATCCGAGACGCTTATCCTCGCGAAGGACATGGGCATGTTGGAGCTTGTCCCAGCCATCTTCGTGCAATAGGTGGGGTACACCCTGAACTTGTTTTATCTTTAATACATTTAATATTTTTGTTATTTTGAAAAGGTAAAAAAAATCTATATCCATCAATAGTGACTGATGTGAAACACTGGTGAAATACTAATTGTCATAAAAACAGTCACAGTTTAACAGTTAACATTTGAACATGTATTATTTTGCACTTCAATTTATTTTGAACAAAGACTAAAACTTAGGGACTTTTCTTTTTTTTTTTTTGCACTTAATTTATTGATTTGCATCTGCAGTGCCCAGCCATGTCCAGCAGATGACTCTATTTTTCCTTTATTTCCAATGTGGTACTGTATTATTTGCAAGTGTAGTGGTAGATGCTGCTGTCTGGAGGGAGTTCAATTCCCGGCCAGTGCACCAAATATAAGCCACTACTGGTCCCAAGCCCGAATGAAAAATTTGTGGGTTTCATCAGTCATCAGGAAGGCCATTCGGCAAACTGAAAGTTGCAACATAGTACTTTAGACCTATATGTAATACCCGGGACAAGATCTGAGGTGGAACACCTCCTCAAAGACTGCTACGGAAATTTCTGCATTGACCAACTAGGTTTTGAAGATGACCCACTTCTATGAAGGCGTCTCTGTGCAGCGCTTCATCTTATTAAATGGATTCTTGCTCTGTTCTAACTACATTGTGTTAAAAATTGCCTACTCAGCGTCTATTGCAGCGTGGTCATCCAGGAGGCAGGATTGCCCCAGCTGTGGCCCCTCCTCAAGATTTCTTTTTTTTTTTCCCAGATGTTTTTTTTTGTTTGTTTCCTTGCCCTCCTGCGCGGTTGAGCTCAATAGATGTCAGTATTCGTCAACTGTGGGTATGTGAAGCCCTTTGAGACTCGTGATTAAAGCCCATATAAATAAAGTTGACTTGACTGTAAATGCTGCCTGACTACCTTTTCCAGAGGTTCTGTACCATAACCCCACTACGGTTGTCATTTCAAGTGGGCATGTCTGGCATGAGCCTTTTTCATTTTAGCTTATGGGCTCTTTACACTTGAGCCCTATGAATGCGGCCTGGCAACAAGTGACTTGACAAAAATCCATCCAGCCGTTTTCTATTGCGTGTCTGTATCACGGGGATGCCTATCCGAGTTGAAATGAGTCAAGAGTCAAGATAAACCCCATACTGCTCGCGAGCGACCAACAGGGCAAACAGAGACAAACAAGCATTCTCAATACCATCACACCTTTGGACATTAAAGTCTTCAATGAAGCTAACTTGCATGTTTTTGCATCGTGTTTTCCTCCTTTGTCAAAATAGGCTTGCTATGTTTTTCACCGAATAATTCAATAAAAAATGACTGTGAGAGATAAAGTTGTCTGTGTATGAAGTTTTTGCCTGCAATCTTATTGGCTATATATATATTTTTTTTATGCCTGGTATAAACCATAATTCCAATGGTGTTGGGATGTTGTGCAAAACGTAAATAACAACAGAGTACAATGAAATGCAAATCATTTTCAACCCATGCTCATTGTAGTCAGTGCATTCAAACACTACTAATGAAAGATATTCAATGCTCAAACTGAGGAACCTTATTGTTATGGGGTTTTGAAAATATTCTCTCATTATAATTTATTGCCTGCAACACATTCCAAAAAAGCTGCGACAGGGGGAACAAATGACTGGAAAAGTTGAGGAATTCTTTAAAAAAAAAAACTACCGTGGGTTGCATTTATGAAGTCAATTACCTGCTACAAGGAACTCAACATTTTATTTCTGCATGTACCAAAAACCTGTGATTGGCTGGCAACCAGTTCAGGGTGTACCCCGCCTACTGCCTGAAGAGAGCTGGGACAGGCTCCAGCTTCCCCGTGACCCTCGTGAGAAGACGCTGAACAGGTAAAGGATGTACCAAAAACAATTAAACTCTGAAGCTTGCTTTCGAGTAAAATAGTCTATTTGAGTTGGAATTTAAAATGAAACACTCATTTATCAAAGTTGCAAAGAGCCACAGCAGATGAATGAAAGTGACCCAGGCTGCAGACCCCGGATCGAGTAAATTAATCTCAGCAAACTGTTGAATATTACTCCGATTTGTTCCTGCTTGATTTTGAGTGTGATGGGCATTGTTGTAGATTTGTGTGAATTCATGAACCCCCTGACTGGATATTATGATATAAAGAATGATGCACACATGCAGGGAATCACGGCCGCCGCTGGCCACTCCTCACTTAGGTGTTGTGTCACTTGCTTAAATGAATTTTTAAACCTAAAAATAGATACATAAATAAAATAAGAATGCAAATTAAAAAATAAATCTCACTTCCATCTTATGAGAACTACGTTATTGTATTACTTGGCCTCATTTATCTGGATTACGGCTGCTGGAACTATGTGCATACTGCCTGGTTTTAAACTTTGGGACTGTAAACCCTCGCCCAGCAATGAGGTAGTTTTCTGCAGTGACGGTCAAGTGTACTGGGATGCTGGCCTGTGCTGGCACTCAACAATCAGCCGACTAGACTGTAGACGAAACACGCTGAAACATGTCAGGTAAATAACAACCTAAAAAAAGAGACAGAATGAACTCTATTCTGTCATAGACTGGAGACCATTTAACGATTTGATTCAAGGAGTTTCTGTTCCTTAAAGATATATTTTACAGCTGAAGCATAAAAGAAAAAAAATTCAATTGATTACATAAAAGCATAGAATAAGCTCATCATGGTTTTGTCTAAAACCGGGATGGGCATTTTACATTTTGCTGAGGTGGATATTCCAAAATAGTTCCAAAGAAGTTGCACAGTCACAAGCTAACGTGTCACCACAAGGCCATGGGGGTGTGGGAGTGACCGACCATCTATGAGTGTGCATGGAGTGCACGGCAAATGATTGACACCTCTGATAGGTTGTTCTTCCTCGGATGTTGTGGTTTCTTAAAAAAAAGCAAAGTACCCCTTTTTACATTTTAGAGTCTGTACTTTTACTGAAAGAAGTTGAATCCATACTTACCGGAGAATTTATTTTACACATATCCTTCATCTTAAGTACATTGAGAATACTTTTGCCACCGCTGGATGTTTGCATCTTTACTTTTGTTTTTCTAAATAAATCTCGCAAATTTACCAGTATGACCCCCTTACCCTTTGTCATGTCAGCCCCCCAATCCCTTCTCTATTAAAAAGGGTCTGTTTTTCAATCAACTCTCTTTAAGACCCAGCGGCACCGCGGTAGGCAACCCCCTCCTCCTTCCCTCTCCTCCCTTCCCCTGTCCTCCCCTCCCTCCCTTGGCTTGGACTCTCCTCTCTAGTCTGGTGTTCCGCCGACCAGGCTGCTCCAGCTAGTTAGTCGTTAGTGAGGAGACGCTGTGTGGACACTAATCTCTGTGGAGCGCTTGTGGAGCCAACCGCTTCGGAGGAGCCTACGTCTACTACTGCTACCACAGGAGTGAACTTCCAACTCTCCCATGTGGACATTATTAGACCTTTGAGGTGAAAGGGGAACTTCCCAGTACCACCACTATCCCCCGTCCCTTCCTCGGTCCTTCTCGCTCGTTGTCCCGCTTCGGCCGTCCATGAGATCCGTGCTCGACCGAAGTTAGCCTTTTTTATTGGGGGGAAGAAAAAGAAGAGGAGGCGGAGGAGGAGGAGAAAAGAAAAGTTAGCGGGGAGAAGATGGTCCGCCTGCTGTGCGTCCTGGCGCTCAGCCTCGGCTTCCTCACGCCACCAACGCAGTGCCATGCTCGGATTTACACTAACCACTGGGCGGTCAGGATAGCCGGCGGGGCCGCGGTGGCCGAGCGGATAGCGGAGAAGTACGGCTACAGAAACATGGGACAGGTAGGCGACATTCCTTTCATTTCCTTCGGTCGTACCAAGTTGTCAAAGTGTCACGGAAGTCAAGCCGCCACACCAAAGCTCGTCCAAATGTTGTTTGAACCGGCTAAAGGTCCGCTCTGAGGAAAGCCGTGGTGAGACGGAGCCGGACCGCGCAACAGGTGCTTCAGCCTCGCCGGGCCGGGAGAAATCGCATGTGCTTGAGCCTTTTCGCAAACCAGTGTGAGCCCATCAGACAAAGTTTCATGAATTATATCAAGGAAAAACAAAACCATTGTATTCGTCAATCAGGGCTATTTTGCAGCAGGTGTCAAGCAAAGTGCTAGAAACGAAAAGCGAAATAAGCAATTAGAGTTGATGGGTTGAGGCTAAATGGGTGCAGTACCTCGCTGTGACCTGCTAGGGCGCTGTTGTGTCGCTCCCAACTAGTTTGGCAGATGAAGAATAACATAAAGGCATTTGAGCCACGGGCCTCTTTAAACCACTCGAGCGGCCTTTCTGTGGGCAACCATCCTGTGTTGCAGCCATTATTGACAACTTTTTTTTGCTTTTCACTGAAAATTCTATTATCAGTGCGTGTTTTATGCCAGGATCACTGTATGGAGTTATGAGAACTTCATTGGCTGTATTCACAATTCAGGGTCTCATGCATCTTGACTTACAGATGTTAGGTTTACATTTCACAGTAATTTTTCCCTGATTTGCTTTCATTTCATTGTTTATGGTTCTGACAACATGATACAGACACATTTTTGAGAAGCGCTCAGAGATGTACCTTATGAAAGTACGTTTATAATTGCATTCTTACTGATGAACTGTGCATGTAGAGCTTCTCCCACAGTTATTGGTACAACTGTATGCCACACATTGTAGCATTTTCAACGTGGAGACAGAAAATAATGTTGCTATAGCGCAGAGAAATTTGTGTATTCAAGTTAGGCGCACTTTGTGAGTTGCAACACAAGATGGCCGCTGGTAACTTCTGTTCTTTCTGCAGTGTGTAGGCTACATTATTGGTCTAGGTCATTTTAAGACGACTGTTAGTTGAGGTACATCCATCCTTTATCGTTTAGCTTTTTTCCAAGACAAAAAGTTGTCTTAAAAAACAGCACTCTTACAAGAATACAGTGGTAGCTTGACTTACAAATACACAACTTCTGTGGTACAATCTGCCATTCGATGCTTTTAGTGCTTTGTGTTTGAGATGCACGCAAGCTTTGGATACAAAACTGTTCACTCTTTCAAAATCTTTAAAAAAATATATGTTTTTCCAGAAAAAAAAAACACATTTTGATTTCTTTTATTTTTGTTTTATTTGTTTATTTCTTTACAAAAAGTCTGACTCTCACAAGAATGTTAATACTTAAACAAATGTTGCAGTCTTACAAAGGTAGGTGTAGTCTTGTAAGATAAAATTGATCTTTTTCTTTCATGCGATGCTTTAGTTCGTGGTCTAATTATTAAAAAAAGGTTTTCACAGGGAAAAATGTTTGGAGATATTTTGGAGAATTTTTTTAAGTCAAAATTTTACATAGGGAAAGAAAATATACTCTTAATGATATGATTTTTTTAATATAGATTTTTTACAATAACTAAATATTGAATTTTACATTTGTTCAATTATTTATTGATTTACAGTATGGTGAAAAATGTTTTTTTAAATGGTTCCTTTTATTTTTAAATTAATGTAATCTCAAGCCGTGCGCTAGTGGGTTGACTGGACATTTAATTTTCCCACATCTGGCATCTCAATTTGCTTCTTAAGATAGCAAATTACTTAAGACTGGATGGTTATACCCATGCACCGGACTCCATTTTGCCTCAATTTGTGCAACACGCAGACATCTGATACCTAACAATAGATAAAGGCGACATGGCCACAATTAATTTCTTACAATTAGACAAAGTGACTTCAGATTGGGGTCTAAAAAGTCTTAAACGTGACTCCCATCAGCCTCCTTGAGTTGACCTAAAATGCATGATTTGCTCTCATTCCTAAGTGGGTCATAATTTCCAAAGAGATGGTCACGTTCACACTTTTCAAGGTTAATTTGGAACGAGTCCTGCAGTGCATTCCCTCCACCATGTTGACTATAGTCAGTAAAGACCACAATGAGGCATGCATCCATAAATGAGATCTTGGCATCAACAGTTTAGGTGGTGGGGGGGGGCTGTTTGGACACAGTTAAAGAGCCTGTCGTGGGGGGTGGGGTAAAAAGATATACACCCCTCCAGCATGGACCTCACACATACTCCTCTCACACCAAAATATAGTTCAAGCCCGCACTTGCCGGCATGGGGGGGCATTCTGACAGGTTGTTGTGGGGTAGCCTAGTCAACAGCTATTGAACCCCCACTCATTGCCTCCGCTCTTCCACTATCCCCGCCTTGCCCAGCCCGCCCACCCACTACACTCCCCAGAGAGAAGAGCCTTAATGGCCTCGTTTATCCACCGCTCTTTGACTGGAACTAAACGTGCAGAGCCTTCCACTCCCCCATCACCACCACTCACTCACCCTCGTTCATTTTCTATACCAGCTCACCATAGGAATTCCCCTGTGGAGTGTACCGCCACCCCCAATCCATTCAGCCTCATTTACATGTCAATATGGTGTGTTCATTGGACTTCGACACCTCATAGATGAGCATTTTACTTCACTTCCTGCTGTGGGAGTTTTGTGTTTGTGAGTGCGATTGTGTGCGTGTGGTCGTGTGTGTTTGTGTACATAAGGAGTCTAACTCGAAGTTGTATTTTGACTCCCACCCGCATAGAATCCTCTACTGTTGGGGTAGCGCTAATGGATCACGACTTTACATGTATCAATCGAGGTTGTCAGCCGTGCTTTCTTTTGTTTATGTTCAAGTGGAAAACATTCTTCTTGCCGGCAGTTCTGAATGTAGCATTACGGACCCCACAACATAAAATGAAGAAGAATTCGACAATTGGGGGAGAAGTGACAAAAACTGCTGGGAAAAAAACAATTATCCCATGAGAATTAACTTGTAATTAAGAGGAAAAAAAGTCATACTCTGAAGATAATAGTGTCATAGTTTTTTAAGTTGAAAAAGTTTAATTTTTTCAAGATAAAAAAATAGGTAATGCGATCAAGGAAAAGGTATTTCTTTAAAGAAAAAAACTGACGAAATGTTTGTAATCTCATAACAATTTTAATAAGTTTTTGATGTTTAAAAAAATGGCATTTGCCAAGGGTAAGAAGGCCAACTTCAAAGTAAACTTTAGCTGACCAAATAATAGACAGTAATGCTTGCTTTTATTTTGAAGTTGTTTCTGGGAGAGTGTCGCAGCGGAATGACTGACTTGACTTGTGTTTCAGACTGTTTGGGGCATTTATATTGCTGTCACAAGCTGTTATCATAGACTTCAACTACACTGTCCCGAAATAACATTCAATTGCTAATTAAGTGTGCTAAAAACAACTTAATTATGCTGACACGGTATTGTATGGCACCAGTTGCCAGCGTTTAGCGGCAGCTGTGCTCACGGCTAGCAGCTCTCAAGTGCACAATATAGGATGGCGAAAATAGTTACTTCTCAAAGGCAGTAGATTTGAATGACCCTACACGCTTTGTTGCTGGCTTCTTACTCTTCTGATGTCACTTCATCTCATAGACCATATTCTATTGGGAGAGATTCGTCACGTCACTAATGCTTCTAGGGGGGCCAAGACATGCTGCCATGCACAGTTTAAATTTAATGTAGAAAATGTTATCTAAAAACACAAAACCAGTTGGTTATTCACTACGGAGTGGAAATGTTGTCACTAATTATACGTTTATAATTGTTCTTTGACAAAGCAACGTTTTTTTTTATTGTGAATAGCTGATTATTCTATAGAATTTTCAGTAGGATACCCAATACAAAAATATTTGAGAACTGCAGCCCTTATATCAACAAAACTTTATTGATAACAAGTGACACCTCAAATACACCAACATTGGTCGGACACCAGAACTCCGCAATTTAAAAAAAATATATATAATTTTTTTTTAGATTTATAACAAACCTTTAGTCGTATTTAATCCCAAAAAAGGCCCAAGCTTGTTCTCTCTAAAAAGCCTGCTAAAGCTGGAATTGTGCTGGTCTGGCACATTGCGTCTTGTGTTGCGCAGTGATGTCACGGACGGGCATAACTGATTGGTGTGTTTGGAGCTGTTCAGACTGAGATACATCTTGTCCAAATCTGATATGAAACTACCTTCCGAATGTGGTTACAATCAGTCTTGCAAAAATCGGATTTCATATGCTTTGTGACTGATCAGACTACCAAAAGAGCCATCCTATTTCAGTCTGGATAGGCTCAAATTCTGATTTGGTGGCAGTCTGAAGCAAGGCTATAATGACCTCCCTGACGAGACTGTTAGGGGGGCAGCGCCCAACAATCTGGCAGCTAAAGAATAAGGGCTGACTGATGGATGAAGCGATGGATGGATGGATGAAAGGAGTTGGCATCTAAAGAGTGAGCACCTTGTTGGGGAATTCTGGGTAATCCTCTTATGCGTGGAGCCCCCTTCCCAGACTAAGACAGTGGCTCAAATGGAGTCTAAATCAGATGACAAGGTCACAGGCACAATGTATCTTCAAAGGGTTGTTTTTGAAGTACTTGGCACTTGGTGGAGGGCTTGAGGAATGGGGGTGTGAGGAGACCAATCCATGGACAAGTAAACCATGCTTGATGTTTTTCCAAGTCTTTTTTTAACAATTACATTTGGTGGTTTGTCATGCCTGATCTTCTTTACTTTGTTACCGTTTGTATAATATTGCAAGCATTAAGGAAAGAGGGGCTGGTGATAATTCCCTTTGGTCTTTTCAGAATCCTGGCACTCGGGTCTAGAATTACACTTGATATTAGAGCGGTGTCTCCAAATTAGTATAATAATATTTTACATTTGAAAACTCTCACAACGCACTACCAAACAAAAATGTCACCAAGTATGTACTTTGTACAATGGTACCATGAGTCATAAATTTTATTAATAGCATGACAAGCTCATAACTCAATTTACTTGTACATGAAATCAATTTTCCCCTCTCAATTGGATTGAAATGCCATTAATCTGTCCCAGGTCTTTTTAAATTGAAAAATAGCCTCCCTTTCTCCAGTGAGGCAAATACGTGCACTGTGGTAGCGCCCCCTCCTCTACTCGGCACACGCTCCGAAGCCTCGATACGGAACGTAACATCAGTAGTATTTGGATATCCTACTGAAGTCTCTCAACTAATCAGGTGTAAATAAATAAAGAAATAAAATATTGGTTATAAGTACTGAAGACAAAAAAAAAACACCCAAAAAAAATACTCCACTTCATTATGAGCGACCAACTGGTTTTCATTTTTAGATTAGTCTATATTTTGTATTACCCTGCAAAGCACCACATTAATTTCCTTTCTAGAAACATTTGTGAGATTTGAGACAAATCTCCCAATGGACATTAATTTTGGTATGAGACGGAAGTGGTGTCTGACCATTTTGCCGCCCATTACAACACTCTTAAGTAAATCTGGCTTGATAAATTATCATTTGGAACTGAAACTGCGTCAGACAATCAGAATTTAAGTGTGCAGTCATTTACTTCGTCTACTTCCGTTGAAAAGATAACTCTTGTCAGCCTATATGGGGCACCTGAGTGCTTTTTAAACAGCAACACATTATTTCAGGGCGTCATTGTGTTATTGAATTTTGCAGCAACAGTATGTGACGGCAAACAGAGTCAAGTCAACCGCTTCGCCACGACACGCTGCAGGGAACTGCTTCAAAATAAAAGCATTCACACCCAATGATGTCTATATCTTCTTTGGTAAGACCAGGTTTATTTTGATGTTTGCCTTCACTTCTTACTGTAGTGCGAACCATAACCGCTTCTTGGCAGTGTACACGTAAATAAGTGGGTACTTGCGGCAGAAAAAACATTTTTGGTGCATTTTTTTTAATCGTTACCGAATTTCTTAAGGACTCCTTTAAGCCCTAATGCAGTGCTTCGTTTGTCTCTTTCTTTGATAGGTGTGGTTCCTCGTTTTTTGTGTAATTTTATAGACTATTTTTTTTCATCTTTTAAAATTTTTTTTAGGACTAGCAGACAGTCGGCATTCGTTAGTTGAGGTATGGTATTGTCCTTTGCCCTTGCTCCCAGGATCATGATTACTTGTCTTTTGTGGCCGAAAACTTGATTAAATTACCCTTCCGACCACTTTTTGTTGACAGCCAACTGCCACTTCTATGTAGTCCAATCTACGCCTAAACCAGCTCTTACATTTGTGTAATACAGGGATGGGTAACTGGGCCCGTGCCCAAACTTGGAGTCACCCTCAATTAATTTTTGAAAATGAACATGTTTTATTGAGCTGAGCAACCGTAAGTTTAAATAAGTGGACACTACTAGGTGACAATCATTGCTCATAGTGCATCCAATCTAAAGATTGTGATTGCGCATAAATAGAATGTCATCTTAGGTCAAGAAAATGTTGACTTTCAGATCAAATAGAAAGCAGATTATACTGTATATTCATCCAATTCAAATGCTAACCTTCCTGCCTAGGTTTCGTAGAGACACTATCACTCATGAAAGAGAGTTACTGCTACAACCCTGACCTCAAAAGTACAAACAACAGCATTTTGTGCCCCCCAAGTGGCATTGACAATTTGGCGTGTAGGAGGATTTTGTAAATCTCTGTTCAGTTCTCTAAAAGCATTGATATTTTCAAGGATTAATAGTAAGTCATTGTTAGCTGATTGGAACCAGTTTGTGGTTTTTATTTATTCACTTTAATTTGGTTTATATGGGCGACAAAATCATTCAGCGGCACATAGACCTTGACAAAAGAAAAAATATATACATAAGTTTTATCGTACGCAGCATCATAACGCATCCGGAAACAGCGCAAGTAAACACAGCCAGTGGGCAAAAGTTCTAATGGTTGTTGCGGGAAGGCGGGAAGCTGACGTCTAGTGTCATGTAACAATGATAATGTCAGCAGTCTGGAAATGTTTTATTGTGAAATGCAGAGACGGTGCAACGGTGATTTGCAATGTGTGCAAATTAAGCATTTTGTGTGGAAAAAGGCATAGTGCTGCATTTAACACAAATAATTTAATACTGTGAAAAACTGATTTGCCTGGGAAAAAAAATGGATTTAAATGTTTTACTTGGTTTAAACCACTGCTCCACGAACCATATGAAAGGTGTCATCTTTGGATGGTGTTGCCTCCTCCCCCCAAAAAAACAAATTTTAGACAATCTTTTTTTCCTCCTTAATACATTGCCCCGCTATCAGATCGGCACTTGGCAGATATGCCAAATCAGGTGACTTGGAATTGGGTGTGATCAGGACATACTTAATCGTGTTACAAAGAGGGGAAAATAAATCACACTGTGGTTATTCTTTGTTTATTTAAAGCCCTTTGTTGTTGTTGAGTGGCTCTTTTATATGCAATAGAGAATTCAAATGTATATATTATGTACATTTGTTTTAATTACCGTATTTTCCAGACGTCGGACTTCTATATAAACCCGCAGAAACACTTTTTTGAAGAAAAAAAAAAACATATCCAAGCTGCCCCAGAAAAATAAGCCACAGTTTTCTATGTTGGAAAAAAAATGGTTGTTTACTGCATGTTCAGAGCGATTTTGTACTGTGAATGAGCATAATGTACATAAACAGATTCTTATAACAGTGCCTTTTAACACGGCAAAGACTGCTAATTAAAACAGAACAGACCCAAGACAAAAAAAAAAAAATCGAGCTTTATTCAGTGTATTTTCTCAACTATAGAGCGCCCCCTGTGAAAGAAAAATCCACAGAAAAGCTGCACGTTGTATTAGCCGCATGATTCAAAATCTAGGAAAAAAGTAGCGGTTTATAGTCCGGAAAATACGGTTATAAAAAGGTTAGGAAGTGCAAATTGTGGTCCCCTCCAGGAACAGCTGGATTGACCATAAATCAATCTGTCATGCCTGGAGCGTGAGGCACAAGAATGATGTAATAGAAAGGGGACGGTTGTTATGTTCCGTCTCAACGCAACAGAGCTAACCCAGTACCACCATAAAATGTTTTTAATGACTGAGGATTTTGTTGTACGTAAAATATTTAATCCGTGGCTTAAAGTGCATTGGTGACAGTGGATCTCTCCTTGCCCACATGCGAGGGCATGGAGGTACTGTAATTTTTCCGTTTGTTTTTTTCCCATTTCGCCGGAGCGGCAGCGTAGCTGAAACTCACTCCTATGTCAAATTTTATCTCGCAACACAACGCAGTAAGTCAACTAAGCAACACCCTATAACTAAAAAAAAAAAAAAAAAAATCACAAGTTGGGCCGCATGTAACTCCAGCTATCACGCTACAGTATACTGAAATAATGATGGTGTCATCTCCATTTACTCATAAATTTACTTGCATCATGTGAGATCTGGGACTGTTTAGTTAAGCATACATTCTGCCATCTAGTGGAAGTTTCTTTAATTTATTCTACAGGTTACAATATGTTACAAACATACCGGTAGGTAGATGAGCAAAGATGCATTATTTGTAGCAAATAATTAATTTCCAAACTAATTCAGTGAAACTGTACAATTGACCCCACATTGGCTGTGAATCACGATATTAGAAACAAAACAGACCTCCAACAATGCCAAACAATCCTAATTCAGATTGGCACAAAGCCCCCATAGGTGTGTGAAATTTGAAAAATCCACATTCAGTCGTTTTTTTTTTTTTTTTTTAAATTTTTTTGTTACACCATGCAAAAAGAATATTGGTGAAAGAAACCCTCTTGGTGGCGGCAACAAACAAGAGCAATAAAATGTTTTGGTGGACAAACGGTTATATGTTATATTATATTTTATTTATTTATAAAAGGCCCGATTGGACATGCATGTTTTTCACAGGACAGCAACGATATGGAACAAATGCGTTGTAAACATTCACTAAAACATAATTTCCTTGTTGTAAGTAACCAACTAATATAGTTGAAAACATAACCTTCTCAGTCTAGTAAAGGAAATGTGCCCTATGCTCACAATGTCGACAGTGTAACTGGGACTTTTCATTTAGAAAATGGACACAGTTGCACGTAAAAGCCGTGTGAGTGCACTAGTTGAGGCAAATCCCAGACTTGTTGCTCCAGCTCGGGAAGCCTCATTTAAATACACCCAGCGGGTGGTGAGACGGAAAAGAAATTACGGGATTATGATCAAAGTGACGCATGATCCAGTATCAGCACGACAGCACGTGATTGACTTCCCAGTGGTGATAGTTGCGACATACATAGTTCCAAGTAAGCAAAAAGTCAGTCAGGGTTTGTGGCTCCGTGCAAAAAAACTTTGAGAGATAAGCAGCTCACAATGGCTTCAACTTGAAACTATTATTAGAGAATTTGAATAAGATCTACTGTTAGACGTGTTTTAGTTTGGGGACACCACACTCCTAATTATTTTTAGACAGTAGAAATCACATGTTCCAAAATCAAAACAGCAGCTGCCATTAAACATTTATTACAGTTATCTTTAATAGCTAAATTTTAGACATTATTTGCGGAAAAGACACAAATGGCAAGATTTTGCCTGTAGTGGGCATCCCCAATACATTTTTGGGGTTATTTTCCATGAGATTATGTGTGTCCTTTAATCTCATCCTCCGACATTAAAAATGACTCTACATTTAACTGGGCACTCATGTTGAGGGAAGATATTATAGTGGGATACACGACCGCGGCCCACTCCATAACTTAAAAAAAAAAAGTTTTAAATTATTTGCCTGGTTTAAGTTTGATATTGATGCTGCTTGTTGACAATCAGATTTAGGTGCCGTTGTGTTGTACTTGATTTAACGATTTGTGGTTGTCAATTCAATTTCGGGACAACATTGGTTCATTTAGAATCATGCGATCTGAAACGATTCGGTTGCGCAATATCGATTCAATAACTTCAGACGAAAATGTTATCAGTATGACTGAAGTACTGGAGACATTTCCTCAAGTCTTGTTGTTCTTGTAAACCAATCAGGTAACATTTAATTATGTGTATAATAAACAAACAAGTAAAGAAGCATACCTGGCAAATCCATTCATACTTTAATTGAATAAAGTGCAAGCAACAGCTCTTCAGCTTGAATTAACCGTTAGTTTACTTGATGCTGCTGCTGTTTACTTTGTCAATATCGATATAACAACATTAATGTAAGAAAGTGCAAGCAGCATCTCTTCTGGTTAAATGAACACTCGCCCTTCAGGGAATGCACGGGCACCGTTTAGTGAAGGGAATTAAGGCTAGAGGTTTTCAACTACCTGTGGTCGTCGAGGGTAAGATGTTTTGACGCAGTCTATTGAGTGAAAAGTGACATTGCTTATGCGGCATTGAAAGTCTTTTGCACCAACCACATAAACACTGTTGCTTTATAAGATTCGAGGCATTCATTTGCAGCGAACCCCTTTATTTTTGTTAAACCTTGTACTGTATGTATAAAAATATTTTAAACAAAAAAACAATTTCCAAAGAAAAATAAAGTATTTGAATTAAGTTGTTGCGTATTTTGGCTTCGGTTGCAAGTGTTCAACATTTTATTGTGCGTTTTGAAATTTTGTTTGCAACTCCTGCCTTCTGGTTGCGAATCAACTTCAGTCTTGTGGTCCTTCGCTGAACGATATAAGAAGCATTGTCATAGGTCAGCTTGGAGTGTTGCTGTAACAACTTCCGCCCACAGGGGAAAAATACGAAGCCGACAGCGGGCGACAGACAACATTGGAGTAATTCATGTTATGTAAATATTCATATTTATAATAATTCACCAAGTTAGAGCGAGATGTTTCTACTATTTGTGGCATTGCTTCTTCTGAGAATGTCGTTCATATGAAAGTAAAATTATTAAATCCTTAACTGAATTGAAAATCTTGTGAATCAAATCGATTTTGTAAATCTGAATCGAAACGCAGGCCAAGGTGATAGTTGTCACTCACTTGCCTCGTCGCCACCACCTCGCTCCACAGTCGTATTCTGCGTTGGCCCTGCAGAAGTGGTGGACGGGGTGAGCAGTGGCTTATTTGCATGAGACATTACCACTTCCTTAACACGCACCGAGATCTTTTTCTGAGCTCTTAGTTGATTCCTAAACTCGTGTGTTGTATGAGCCGAAAGCTGATCTAATGGACTGTGTGGGGCTGGCCATGGATCAATGACACACCACGGGAGCCTTGGCAGCCATGACACTCGGATTGTGTGGTCTTTATCAATTATTAAAACTAATCACCTTCCGTGCAGCTGCCCTCCACTTCGCATCCTCCTACTCGCTGTCAATGTGATTGTGTTATTATTGGTGATGATGTCAAGCTTGAGTCTAGTTAAGAAATGGCGCCGATGAGTATTGTAAATAAATACCGGGATGAAAATATAGGGAAATATCAAAGGGTACTTAGTACCGTAAATATGATGGTCCATGGGGTGTGTGTGTTGTACATGAACACTAACACAATGTCCAAAATGTTGTGTTTCTATGTGTGGCATTGTATGTTCACACAAGTGATCGTGTAAGGGCGTGCGTGTTAGCACGTGTCCGTGTTTAGATTCCAGGACTTTATTTGTTCCCCCCAGAAAACCATGGTTCTTGCCGATCTCAGCATTTCTCTAGGACCATCCTTTTTAATTTGTTCTGACCGTTATTTTGTGCTTTTACAGATTGGGGATTTGAAAGACCACTACCACTTCTTCCACAGTCGGACCATTAAGAGGTCCACTTTGTCCAGTCGCGGTCGCCACAGTTTTATCTCCATGGAGCCCAAGGTAAGCACGTACTCGCTCTCTGAATGCTCACAATTGCATTCCCAATTTTCCCGCCTGTGTTGTATTGATGCAGATGAGTGGCGGGGTTGTTGCAAATTTACCTGTAGCTTACCTCATTTTAACATGGCAAAACTCTTTGAGCCTGAATGCTCTGCTACTCTGGTATATTGTGACCTCCTCTTTTTCCCAAAACTTGATTTAGCTACAAAGTACAATCAATTAATCCAGTAATATGTCCATTGTCCATCTCTTGTAAAGATTTCACACAAATCTGTAACGTATCAAAATCAATATTATTGACTACTTAAATACCAAGTGTGAAGTAAACTTGACCAACCGTATTTTGAGCAATAAATCTATTTTCAGAATACTCACGTTAGTTTATTTTTTTTAACGCAAAGGTAACCTAACAACGAAAATGATTTTGTTCGGCAATCTCCGGTATTCTTCGGGAATGACGTCACTCGGAGAACGACTAGTCGCCAGTCGCCATTGTACTCCATTGTTGATTGCCCGATGAGCTGCCCAACTGCCATTGTTGTTGCGTTATACTGCGAAATGCCTCGGTGCTGTGTGGGGATGCATTCATCGCATTCTGGGAAGCATTTGTTTGAGTGGCCAAAACAAAAAAATAAGGGCACGCAAATGGACTAATTTCCTTCTGGCAAAGAGTGGGAATTTGTTGGTTATCATAAGTGGTGAGCCGAACAACCGCTTTGTGATCAATGCCTCACGATACAATACTGCATTACTAGAGCTCTGGGCCTCATTTTGAGGCATTCTGTTCATTTCCATTGTGCAAGGTGGCGGCTGCGAGTGCTGGATTAAGCCAAATAAAGGGAAGGTGGCGTGCCGAGGGGTTAGTCGGGTGATGTCTGGCTAATCTGCAGGATCAGCGAGAGGGCGAGTCTGCCGAGCTGCTATGACGTCTCACTCTGTGTGAGAATGACTCAGACGGGGTGTAGCGCCACCGTCAACTTGTTGCAACGCATATAAAGCTCGGTTACCTTGACAAAGTGCCGCTTTATGGCATGGGCTTAACGCCCACGTCACCTGCCTCTGTCAGGTCAAAGAGCATTTCTCTGTTGATGGGTGTGCATTTTTTACTTTTGTTTAATGACATAGAGGAATTTATGGCTGGGCTCAGCAACACAATCTGACTGGCTGTAGGAGTTTAAAACCCCTTTTTTTGAGGTGGTTGAAGTTCGCTACCCCCACTCAATTTGTGTTGAAAGCAACTATTGCTTTCCTTGTCGCAGCCACATATTTACTATACTCTGATGTAGGTGCAAGCGCAACCAACTTCTGCATTTGACAAAGCAGGTTTAAGCACTTCCTTAAATAAATTAATAGCGCAACCCTATAGAAGAGACTGGCACAAAGCACCCGTAGGAATTTGAAATGTCTACAGTACACTTTGTTTGAAACAAGATATCTTCAGAAGCTGTAAAGATGGCAATATCCCGACTTTAGGCTTTGTTTGTGTTTATCAAGTATCGAAAATAAATAATATACATGTACGGTGTGTAACTCTTCTCTGAAGGCACCAGGCATAAAGAAAGCAACCTGGTTCTTGTTCAAACCATCATTTCTTTGAGCCACTTGAATATTTGTATTATTGTTTGTAATTCACCCAACCTTTGTGGTTCGAAAGGATGGGCGGACGGGAACATTTCGTCGAGGCGCGAGGTGCATTAAATACAGTTAGACATTTCATAACGTTACTATTTTACTTAATTGCAATCAATGGTCAATGTAGTGACTATCTGGATGTGTTGCACTACCTAATCAAATGACTTGGATTCCATCCTCTATCCTGGTGGTTGGATGTCAAATATTCAAGGATATAATTTAGGGATGTAATGATTCACTCAAGCCCCAATTCGATTTTCCATTTTCTGTTCCCCAAATCAATTTGATTAGATTTTTATTTTTTTAAATCACTGCCATGCCTGCCTCTGTACACTTGTATGGTGCTGCATCAATCCACAAACGCAATTTTGTCGTGTCTAGCCCTACCGTAAACACAAGACAGTGTGTTGGGAAAAAAGATTGTCAGTGTAATAGGACCTTAAGTTACCTGAAGTGCTCTTGAACAGCCACCATTAATGATGTTTGGTAAATAATTGACAGTAGGCTTTTTTTTTTTAATTGGTAAAATAGCAGGGGGCTTAAATGACTGCACATTTTGATTTAATCTGTTATTTCATCAAATTGCAATGTATTTACTGCTTTACTGATTAATTGTAAACAACAGTTTGTGGTCATTACAGTTTGGTGGTGCTAACCCCTTTTAAAGTCCATGCACATTCAGGTGTGTTTGTTGCCGGAGGACATTTGCGTCTCAGAGGGTTTGAGTCAACGAGACCAAAAGCCATCTAGCGTGCTACGTGGTTTGCACTTGAATCCTCCCCAACGCTCCCTTCGTCACAACGCAGGGACTGAATGCAAACTAGGTTAATTTCATTTTTAATCAAAGTAAATACGACGATCAAACGTGGAAAGAATGCTCATTAGGACTCATGAGCGTACGGATAACAGACAACCGAAAGGTTGTTGTGAGTAAAATGTTAAAAACTCCATCACAAAAACACCAGTGGATCAATTTGTCCTTATTGACTCTTCTCAAATGAACTCTTCCCCACTTTCCCCCGTGGTTACTGACCCAGGCGAACCACCTGCGATCGTATAGTCTGAGTAAGTGGAAGCGTGCATGCATGCGCATGTGTTTGCATGTGTGCGTTTGGGGGTCTTTTGAGACTACACAAACAAGGTCCCAAACAAATTAAAGAAGAGAAAATTGGAAGCAATGCAAGCTGGCCCGGCAGAAAGTCATTGCCGGAGTAAAAGTAAAACAGAATGGAGCGTGTCCGATGCCTGTGGCGAGCCAACAAAGGGGTGCGCTGATACCCGGGTAGAAACGTAGCGCGATATTGCCTTTGCCTTTCAGTATGGATTGGAATAACGTGGCGTATCCAAAGTGCTATAAGTGCAGACTCTTATCAGGGGAACAAAGCGTGTCATCGCCATCCGATTCTTTGGGGAAACAGCGGAAGGTTTTTGTCTGCGGCTGGTCACCCGGACAATGGATTCAACTTTGCTTAAATCTTTTTTTGAAAAGTGCAAATCCACTCTTCTGAGTTGCAACGGAAGCCAGCAACCCTAAAAATTCTTAGTGATGGGGATTGACCATTCAAAAAAGGGGGTTTTGCAGTTCAAAACTTTTATCGTGGCTTAAAACTACCCAACAAAGTATAAAATTAGTGTTTTGTCATTTTTATGTAGTCTATCAATGCCCAGTACAATACAACATTATTTGAAACCGTTTTAAAATTTTTAAAGTTTCTCTAAATTTAACTTGCTGGTGCTTGCGCGGGGGAGTATAACGGCATGCTTTTGGTCGTGTTCATGAGCCACGATATTAGTTCTTCCATCTACGTCTGTTACGCTTTCCACAAAAAAACAAAACAAAACTAATTCATATACTGCACCAAAAACATAAAGTTTTAGAGGCATGTACAAGGCTAGCACTGGTGTAAAAGAAAAAAGATACTGTGGCTCTCCGTTACCGCACGTGGGGACACTCTAATGCTCCTTTTCACGTCAGTCGAGCCACAGAATATGTGAAGCTTGACTGCACGACAAAATTTGGCTTGCAATACAATGCAAATGGTTCATAACTTCAATAACCTGCAAGTTGGAGCATATGTAAGTCAAGAGTACACTTGACTGAGGGACAATGCCAAACTGTGTTTGAATCGTATATGTGGGCGAAGCTTTGCAACATAGTTCAACTCACCATAAAACATGAGACACAGTCTTGTTCTTCTGTTTGATGAGCATCACAAATTTTGCACAGCAATGGGCATGGACGATTTATTGATTTATTTACGAAGTGCCCATCTTTGGTGAACACTAGTTTTGCGCACAGTGCGACAGTTCACTTGTGTTAGGTTTGTGTCACCCTTTTGGTTTAAAGTGGCCATTTTACATCACATTTAGCTGTTTTCAGAGTTCCTTCTAAAAAAAAACAACTACACCCCTCCCCCCAGTTACTACCCAATTCGAACTACCTATACTAGACCCGGTGATGCTAAATTGAGAAACGTCCATCTGATGATTTGCTAGAAGACACAAAACTCTTATATCAAAACTCTCCAAAGTCAAAGACTAACCACCTAATCAACCAGTTGATTTTTGTCCCCATCACTAAGCGCCATGTTTTATCTTACCGCTATTTGCAAAGCTCTGTGTAGCTGACTTCTGCAGAGTTGGAGTAGTTGTGGTTTATACACATCAGAAAGGATTTCTGGGCAAAAACAAATAATTTTTCTCCCACTTGCATGTATAAAAGTTAATGTGGCTTTGCCGATTCTCAAGAGGGCAAACACAAGTGTATTCACTCAAATGCAAACTACTGGGAATATAATTGAGGTGCTGTCGACGCTGCATGTGGAAGTCGCAGTTGACTTTACTGTGCTGAAAAAGCAGTGATGCCTTCACTGTCTCCCCAGAGTTATGGCAGTAATGGAATTGAAATGCTAATGTATGCAAATTGCACCAGTGGTTTTAAGTAGACAAGCGGATCTTAATGAACACTATCGTGTTTTTGAGGCGGATGCAGTGATGTAGCGTAGCAGTGTTAGGTTAATAAAGACTATTCGGGACGGTATTTAACTTTAGTTCTCTCCCAGGTGGCCTCGTCTTCATCTTTTTCCACATAGACGAGACTTCAACACCTCTATAAAGACCTCAATTGAGTTATTAAGTCGCCCGTATTTATAAAATCAATTCTCTTTCTTCTGCTATTTGTTTCTCACTCCAGTGGAGACTTTTCTCTTTTTTTCTTGGACTCTCCAGGGACTCATTCTCCTCAAGCCTCTTCTCCTCCCAGCTTTATCTCGTCTCGCCGCCTCCCAACCCTCCAGAGAAGCCGGCAAATTGTTTCTGCGCATGAAAGCGGATAATCACGCCGCAGTAATTATGTCAGTCTCGCTCTCAAGTCGTATCGACACGTTGGAAAAACGCTCCACCTTTTTATGCACACGGACATTGTTTGGCAAGATGAAAATTTCTTGTGCTGCCTGGAAATGAATCTCTTTATGGTCTTAAGTTCTGCTTCTGTTTCATCCTTAGGTGCCATGTCATGGTTTGGACAGTGAATAGAGATGTAAGGGGAGAATGTTAAAAAAAAAAAAAAAAAAGAACAACAACATCAAAAAGGCTAATTTTCCTCCTGCTGATCTTATTTTTGTATTTGGGAGTTTTTGCACAGGAAATAATGGATATAGAATCAATGTCTAATGCCTAAGTAACATTTATTTTGCATTCTGGATTTGAATTAAATTAATTAGATTTTCTTTCAGTTCTAATAAAAAAAAAAAAGGCTAACATGTTCTAAATTAAAAAAAGAAAAAAACAAAACCTGTTTCATTTGGTAAAATTGCATTTTTGTGGTTGGGTCTATTGTGAGTAGACCCACAAAAAGAGCCCATGCTCAACAAGTGGCCTTTTTAGGGCCATTTTGTCCATTCAATATCCTTCAAGAGCAAATGTAGTCTTTAGTTTTTGTTCAGTTTGCATCAAATTTGAACAACAAAAATTGAAACAAATGGGCGACCCTACATCTATGGGCAATCTACATATTTATGACATCTATTAGATTCATGCTTCTTACCTACGATGTCTGCTGGATTAATTTTAGATTTAGAAAGGAAAGTGGAAAAAAAACATTCTGGTGAATATCTGGAGGTGCAACTCCAAAGCAAAAAAATGTCGGGTGAGCGCTAGACACTTGCTTTCTGCCACCTGGAAATATGCTGGCACTTATTGTTCACAAACATTATTAAAAGTCCTATTGTGTTTTTATTGCTTGCGTGTGCCTGTGTGTGTGTACACAGGTGGCTGTTTTTCCCCTTGACCACTTAGGGGGTATTACAATGCATTCTTACAATACCTTAGGCACTGTGATGTCATTTTTGGTTGATCAAAAGTGGCAAAATGGATGGGCCCCTGAGAAGGAGAAAAATCGCTGGATTTTGCTGCTCAAGTCCACAAAATTAATATTAATCAGAATGCCGTGTTTAATGGAGCTGCATAGATCATATTATTGAAAAGAAAAGTTTTGACTTAACTTGCTCTTCCGTTTTTCTGTAACCATTTTTTGTAATCAAAATATTCAAGTTATTCGAATAATTGTTGTAGCCCTACTGGTGATGAAGTTCGAAAAGGTTTGTGGTTTTATGTTTTCCATTCATGTATTTTAACATCCCGTCTTTCACCCCACGTGACTACACAGCGTTGTTTAGCTTCGCCATGGATGCCGCTAGCCTAAAATGACTGCTACATCCCACAATGTAACACGGTTTCTAAAGCATACGGTACCGTAAGCGATAATGACGTTGGACAATGATTTGCTAATATCTGTGCCTTTATTTCTTGTTTACCCTTACTTATTTTTGTGCTGTGTTTTTAACCACACACTGGTAAAAAGGTCACTAAAACGTGGTCCTGGGTCTAGAACAGATTAATTGCACTAATTACGTTGCGAAAAATCTCGGTTTGCAATTTTTCGGTTCGCGAAGAGGGTCGCTGAATGGATTCGTTTCTTGAATTGAGGTTCGATTCAATGACTTTGGACTCTAATGGAATGTTTCAGGTGGAGTGGATCCAGCAGCAGGTGGTGAAGCGGAGGATCAAGCGGGATTACAAGCAGGCTCTGCCCCTTTCTCTGTCCAGCCACACCCACGGCTTCCCAAATTTCCTCAGCAATATCTTCTACAACGACGCCAAGTGGAGCAGTATGTGGTACATTGTAAGTACACCATGCCACCCACACCAAATGTTTTATTTCCTTTGTTAGCTGTCATGCTAGTATAGGTCAAAGTTTACTCAAGGTTGTTTCTCTTACTCTGATTGCTGGCGGATGAAAGGAGCTGAGGGATTTGTTTTTATGAATGGAAGACTAGTAGAGCCATAGTATAGTAAGGACAATCAAAAGAAATGACAAAACTAAAATGATATATGAAACGTACAAAAATATTGGAGAAATTAAAAAAAAAAAAAAGATTCAATGAAAAGCACCCAAATATATATCTGAACTGCTTCTCCTCACGAGGGTTGCGGGCATGCTGGACCCGATCCCAATAGTGTTCGGGCAGTAGGCGGGGTACACCCTGAACTGGGTGCTAGCTAATCATAGTGCACAGACAGAAAAACAACCAATTACACTTACAATCGCACTTAGAGCCAATTTAGAGTGTTCAATTAACGTACCATGCATATTTTTGGAATGTGGGATGAAACCGGAGTATCTGGAGAAAACCTCGAGAGAACATGCAGCGTTCACACAGGACCGCCGAAGGCCGGATTTGAAACCTGGACATCTGCACTGTGGGGCAGACGTACTAACCAGTCCTCCACTGCGCCGCAGCACCCAAATTTTGGGAAAGAACAAAAACAAATATTATGCTGTAGCCGAGTGTTCGTGAACAAAATGTAAAATGGTAAAGTCCAGGTCAAAAACTAGACTAAATTGTTGACAATTTTTGTGGACTAAAACTAGTAGCATACATTTTTTTTTGTTGGACAAAAATTAAAACTAAAATACTTCACCTATTGTTAAATAAAACTTGACAAAATAAAAATGGGAAGACGTTGACTAAATTTGATAAAAACAAGTCAGAACTGATGAAATTAACACTTCTGTAGTCATTTCTGCTTTAAATGAATCGGCTCAGATCAACTAAGACAGAGATTTGAGCTGCTTATCACAAGTTGTTTGCACGGCCCTTCAGATCGTTGCACTTTCTCGGCTGTTAGTAGACCTCCGCTCTGTCAATGGTTAATATTGTGCAGATAAGAGCTAATACTTTGACCACCGCTTTTAATATTTTTCTGGCTTTTGAACAGAACTCTCCGAACTGAATTCTGAGGCGGCTAAAAAAACGTTTCAGACACATTTTGATGCCGTTTTTGAGTGGGATTGTTTGTCGGAGCTTTTTCAGTTAATTCAAAAAAGCTTTTTATATTCTTGTGTTCCTATAAAAACTCCAAAATACACTTCACAAAAAACCTCAGTGTTTGAAACTTCGAAATGATGTGTGACGTCATCACATTGTTTGCGCTGCTTATGTAGAGAATAGGCGGACGTGACTGAGGACAGCATGCAGATGTTAAAGTTGGAAAGGGGCATTTTGAAAGAGCACGCTTAGAGGCCCCAGTAGGTACTCGTTAAGGGTCTGTAAGTTTCTTTAACAACATTTGTGTTTGCTGTGCACACTTTATATTCGCTAAGATTAAACAGTGTACTATCATGAAGTCTACTATTAGTATCCGCCTGTCAAATAATATGAGTTAGACATGGCTGTAGGTGAAATTACTTTAAGTTAGTCAGTATTTGATGGGATTTTTGTATATTCTACAAGCGCTAATGCTAACCGCTCGCTAACATTGTTTAAATTTTGTCCAGACGATAGCGTATAAGGTTATTCATAAGCCTTCACTTTATCTTTGGTGTTTTTCTATTAGGTAGGTGTGAATGTCCGGCCATTTCACGGTGGCCAGTTCTGTTAAATCGTCCATTAAGTCAACTTCTCAAAGTAACATTTACGGTCGTGGACGGGGAATTTACTGAATATACAAAGTGTGTAATAGTTTTTGTTTTCGTGTTTAGTTTTACGCTAAACTCCAATTGGGATGTCATTAAACAGTTTGAAGCACCCTGTGGGAGGGCAGATTTTTACGCGTCAACACGCTTGCTTCACAAACATGGTGCATTTAGGGTGCTTTCACAATGTTGGGAACTTGCAAACACGCCGCACCGTTCGGCACATTGTTTTTCTTTGATTATAATGTTTTTAAGATCACGAGAATCCAAAATCAACATTAAAATTACATCTTGATTAATTGTCCTTGGCATTACCGCATATGTTTATCCTCACTAGCTTGATTCTTTTTACATTTGACCATTAACAAGCAACAATCTTTGTCTTTTGGCCGCGACAGCACTGCAATGATGATGTGCACAACTGCCAGTCAGACATGAATATCGTGGGAGCTTGGAAGCGGGGCTACACGGGCAAAGGTGTGGTGGTGACCATTCTGGATGACGGCATCGAGCGCAACCACCCAGACCTTGCTCAGAACTACGTGAGTTTGTATGTATGCCATTGTGTGTGCGTGCGTGCGTGCGTGTGTGCGTGTTCATGCATGCGTGCCTATTGCGTTTACACTACTTGCATGGGAACTCTTCCGAACACGATGTCCAGTTGTGGTACGCTGACAAATTGTAATGTCTACTGTGGATTATGGCGGCATTAGTCAGCGAACTCACATTTATTAAAACCAAAACACAGTGTTTGTATACCCGTGTTCATCAAACAACAATGATGCTATTACGGTCACTCGGCGATCACATATCATGTGTTGCGTTTATAAACTCTGAAATCTCATAACTCAACGGAACCTACCATGGTGATCTATTTGCCACATGCCATTAATGGTAACACCTAAGAACACAACAGTACCTACCAAGGTCATTAGAATATACCAAGGTACAGTGCTAAAAATAAAAAATGGCTGGAGGCATGCAGGCTCAGGTGCATTTTGTATGTGTAGATAATATTATGCATACTAGAGAACAAAACACTTTATATTAAATGTAAATAAAAACAAAATTAAAATCAATTAGTGTTTATTTTTGTACATTATATTACCCTTAATTGATTCATATGATTTCAGTCCTGTCTACATTGAAAAATAGATTGGTGTCCAAGTAAAGTAAAATAGGTTTATAAGTATTTTAGTATTTGAAGTAAAGACTCAGTTTTCTCTTTAATTTAGTTCTCGCAGTATTTATAGGCAGTTTCACAGAATTAGTGCAACTCAGCATAGTGTAGTTATTGGTCCCATTTAAAATCCACTAAACTTTTACACACCAATGCAAATTGATTTTGTGGATGGCTGCTGCACCACACGAGTACATTGGAGAATCTACTCCTCTCGGTGGGCGCTTTGCTTTAAATTGAAATTCATTCAAAGAATAAAAATAGGCAATTTCCAAGTTTCACTATTCCTAAAAAAAAACACATTAATTTGTTATATTCTATTTAATATTTATTTAGTTGTTTTTTGATTACCGTACATTATTTCGTTTATTTGAAAATTTTGTTTTAGTTGTCATTTTGTTGTTGGACCTTGTTCCTTAACTGTGCTTAATGGGAACCAAACCGAACCTTGAAACCATTACATCCCCAGTTTTAACGTTTAAAAAAAAATCACACACATGGTAAAATTGCTTTATTTTGAATTACAGTGCGTGCCGGCTTACGCTGCATTCCTCATACTTGTGGGTGTGCAGGTATGTGGCGTGTGCCTCCTCGCGTGCGTCTGCGGTTACGCTGTACGTGCATGTTGAGGTATGTCTAGTACACGTGCATAAACACTCACCGATGTGAGTGTGTATGCATGATTGGAAGTTGTTACCCGAGGCTGCAGGTGAGGCTAAAATGATTCTCACTCCCTTTGATGAATTTGTTGACGCTAAAGGCTGAGCATTAGTTTGATGCCGACATAAAAGCTGCCTTTTTCTTTGACCGCACACGTGCAAATGATTGTTAGAGTCAAAGCTTTTTCCTCATTTCCTGTTTTTTGTCCTTGTTTCTGTTCTCATTCCTCTTCTTCTTCTCCTTCTCATATCTGTTTTTCTTTCCTTCTGCTCCTTCTCCAGGACCACCAAGCCAGCTTTGACGTGAACGGCAATGACCTGGATCCCATGCCACGTTATGACGCAACCAACGAGAACAAGTAAAGAAAAAAAAAACTTTCAATCCCAAATTGAAATCAATATGCAGTTTCTATTCTAGTGGATGAGCCTTTCCGCAAATAGTGAAAAACTGTGAGTAATTGACTTGCCCCCAGTGGTGTTTACAAGTGCCTATACAAACACCGTAATTATGGAGAATAACGTTTTTTTTGCACAAAACCCCAAAAGGAATCACTCAAACTCAAGAAGGAATTTTATTCATGATTATGGATGTAACAATACACTCAAGCCACAATTCGTTTATATTTTCACTAACTGATATCATTTCGATTTGATTTTTAAAATTTTTTTTTATCGCGCCCATGCTTATCTCTGAACATAAACATATTTCACTTTACTTCGGCATTAATCCATTTTTTTTCAACATAGCGGGACTGAAATCATATGAATAACTTAAGAGGAACGTGTTGTGCTCCAGAAAACTAAAATTTTATTGTTATTGATATTTAATTGTGTTTGTATTTAACCTTAATACAATTTTTTTTGTTTTGCTTCTTTAGTTTGCATAATATAATTTACATGTACAAAATCCTGCATGTACCTCATATGTACCCGCTTTGCATCACGGATGACCCGGATTACCACAGATGCGCATTCGCCTTGCAGACAAGGTATTGAGCATATGCAGTTGTTTTGCAGCAAAGACATGAGAGAGTGGCTCTGGTTAACATGGTGTTACAAATCGATACTTACCATTTTAAAATTATGTATAATAATGAGCATTTTCATGTGAATATGTCACATTATAGCTGATGGCTAGTTTACGTCTGGAGTCTTATGGCAGGTTGTACCTTTTTAATTATGCTTGTATTGTTTACCCAGCATCAACAGAAGTATTCTCAAGGATTTTTGCCAATGTTTAGCAATCTTTGCAATGCCCCAGGAAGGAACAGAGAGGGGCAATAACAAGAAGTGTGGTCTGAATATAAAACATGTATTCATTAACAAACAAAAATAAATTGATTTTTAATGAAAGATGCAATAGAGAAAAAATACAACTTAAATACCTTGTTAAAATCTTTTCAAAATTATTTTAATGAAGTAGTTAACTTAGTAAGCAAATAAATCCTGCATGGCAAAATGAAGTGAAGTTAGAAGCTGATGTACTGGAGTCTTATACTTTATTGAGTATATCCTAGTGGATTCTGGAGCTTGAGTCTGGGTGTGTCTGGTCCGCATCAAGAATTCCACAAAAAAGTGGTTCAAGTATGCAAAAAAAAGTACAACTAATCCAATCCTCTTGATCTTAAAATAACAGGTCAGAACGGTTCTTCAAAAACGAGAAAAGGATTGGTCACTTGATCTCTTTTTTCATCTTCCATGTTGTTTGCGTACTTCTCAGCTAATTCAATTTAGTAATGATGTCTGACTTCTTAAGCACTCCAACCTTCTCTTTGCATTCAGGCCATGTCAGGGTGCCTGTGTGTTTAAAAAAAAAAAAAAAATCTTTCTCCTGTTTTTCTTGAACTTGGCTGTTCTCGTCACCAACCTTTTTCTCTTCACGTCAGGTTTTGAAAAAGACAAGACTAACTGGGAATGGATGACAGGTTATCTTATCTGTCCACTCGGCGTCACTTAAGAATTATTGTTTCACCAAAAGCTGTCATGAGCCTGAGCTATGGTAGCATGTTTAAAAAAAAAAAAACATGCACACAAAACGCCCAAGACAATAACACAGCAAAAAAAAAAAAGAGGAGGCTGCACTAACATTAAATGGCTGTCACGTAGCGGACTGTAAAATATCATCCTGCAGACTGCAATGGCCGCCGGACCCTGGGTTCGAGTCCTGTCCCAAATGTGTGTGTTCATGCACACATGGCAAAGACTTTCCGTTAAAAAAAAAAAAAAAAAAAAAGAAGCTAAATTTAGCTCCACCCCGGCATACAGAGCTTGTCTACACCAGCACAGTTCTTCTTGAACAAGAACGGTTGGATGCTGGGGGCATTATAAGCAGGCTTGTTGTTGTGATTGTTGGAGCAGCCACGAGTTGTCCTGCCACAACTTTTCACTCTTCGCTTTGATTCAGCGAGAGAATAGACATACTGGTTGATGGCTGGTCCACGTTAAAGGGGAAAACGCATAGTTTGTCGACTGTTTGTGACACCAGTCGCGGAACTATACAGACACACACTGTACTACTTTCCAATTCAGACAGGGCTTTGGTGCCATCTTTTGGCATCTTAGGGCTTTTCAGAAAATGCACAAAAACATGATTTGGTGAGTTTTTTTTTCTGCGAATAACATGATATGCTTCTATACATTTGTAATTGCTTGCAGTTAAAAATGACATCCAACTTTGTGTAAAACTAGTTACATAATGATTTCAATGATGTCAAACCTTTTAAAACTGGATGTGGGCTGAAATTAGGTAGCCACTTACAAATTTTAAATGCAGGTAAATACTGTACCTGCGTATAGCTTGTCGGTTGCTGGTCAATGTGAGAAGCTAACCCAGCAGTTGCCATCTCTACTGTATGTGTGTAAACATGTTTTTAAAAGAGACATGCGGCAGACAGATGCCACTTTAGTTAGCCTGATTTAATTTTGGGTCTGTCGTGTTTAATGTGCCCAGACAAAAAAAAAACGTTGTGGTTTTACTGTAGTTGCCGCAAGTGAACTTTTTTTCCCTCTTTGATGGGCTTGAGACACTAAGATGACACAGCAGAGCATAAGAGTGAGGTCGCCTGGTGTGATGGGAGTGTGCCTGCAAATCTATGGCTGCCCCAACTCTATTCTGGCCTCATCCCTCGAAACAAGTGAGACGCAGATGTGTGGAAAATGGAAAATACGAGCAAAGTACAAAGAGCGGAACGACGGCCAGACTGAAGATTTTATGGATTAGTAAAGTGAAATGAAGTGAGGGAAGACGACTGAAGCCAGTTTGGCTCATTACGCACCACCAAGGGGACTGCTAGTGATTTAAATCTGTTACAAAAATGCAAAACTTTCATTCAACATGGGCCTTGTGTTCATTTTTCCGTACACTGACACATGTGAGTCAACGCGCCGCTGCCTGTATAATCAAAGCTTAGTCTGCTCGGCTAGCGTCATCCTCGCTCGGGTGCAGTGTCACGTCTTCCATCCCAGATGCTCAAATGGGAAATATCAGTGCCGACATGTGGGAAAACTTAAATATTGAGGCCACACATGCATTAAGCAATACCTCAAAGGTGGAACACAATGTGTTTCTGGATGTTGGTTCACCACTGACTTATTCAGTTCCTGTTACATGTTGTGGCTTGGTTGATTTTTGGCTTTGTGTTTTGAGGTGTGAGCTAGCTTCATAAACGCTGCCACTCGAGTGAAGTGAAAAAAAAACTCGAGCAATTACGGCAAACAAATGTAATGCAGATGCACATGGTATATTAGAGCTGCAATCACTGATGCACTTCCTGACGTTTATTGAAAGGGACAAATAGTGAAACAAACAAATACAAAATAAGAATACCAGCAAGAAGCCGCTGTAGGCCACAAAACTCACACGTCATGTCCAGTTTTTTCATGTCCCTTAATCACAAGAAACATTGACAAATATAACGACATCCCCTGATCTTAACCCCCAGGAGGGCAAGGATGAACTCAAATAACCCCATTTGGGGAAAAATGAGAACCCCTGAGCAGGGACCACAGATGGGGGAATCCCACTTCCAGGATGATCTGGCTGCAATCGATTCTGAATGAGCAACATTTACCACATATGATGGTGTTATACAATGTTACTTGAAATAATGTGAAAGTCAATCAAATGAATTGTTGCAAGTTGACGACTTCAGTGACGTGGGGTATCTGCCCACTTGGTCAATGCTGAACTCTCCAAAGCAGCGCCCTCGAGGATGTGGTCGACCTCTTATCTTTTACCGGTCAGTTGCTACAGAGTTCAGACAGCGACTTCCAATTCGGCCATCATCACCTAATTTGCAAGCCGGGGAAGGGGGGCCAAAAAAGAGAATAAAGGCAGCAGTAAACAGGGCAACAAATACAGTGCTGTGAAAAAGTATTTGATTTCTGTGTATTTTGCATATTTATCTCTCACAAAGGTTTCATTTCATCAAAACCAAGTTTAATATCACCCTGAAACAACACAAGCATATATAAAATGCAGTTTCTAGCTGATGATTTTATTTACCAAGGGGTGGGGGACAAATAACTGAAATCAAACCCATATATTGCACTGTACCTGGTACTACTTAGCAGGTGTATATTCTTTATTGTGCTCGGTACAACCTGGCAGCAGCTGGCTGGATCTCGGTTGGTTCGTAGAAATGTAATTTCTTTTGTTAAAGATCATGTGATCCATGCCACTTTTGATTATCTGTTACATCTGCTATGTTGCAATGCCTTTTGCTTGCAATTCACGTTTGAGATCACTGTAAAGCCAGACATCATGAAAACTAAAATGCAGCACACTGAACAACAATTTAGTCACATTCAATCACGTTGCTCTGTGTTCAATGGGCTTTAGGCATAAATTATTTTCCCTAAAATGTTGGCAACTATAAGTCATGGATTTACACAATTCAAGGACCTTTGCTTTATTGAGCTTTGGTTTAAGGAATTTATTTTTGAGGACCTTTGAGATGGTAGTTTAAAAAAAAAAAAAAAGACACATTTCTGTAATATTTCCCCGGACCTTAAAGCACCCTGGTGTGTTCCCCAGAGCCTTCCCATAACTGAGGGGAGTGTAGGGGCAGATGCAGATGTTCTCTGCAGGAGGTGTGCGCGTGTCTGCCTGCGTGCATGTGTAGAAATGTCTGTCTCTCTGTGTCTCTGTGTCTCTGTCTCTGTCTCTCTCTCTCTCTCTCTTTGTCTGTATGCAAATGGGTTTTCACCTGTATAGCGCATTTCGATCTTCAAGGTACCCAAAGCGCTTAAATACTGTCTCCCTTCACCTTCTGATGATGTAGCATCCAGAGCAATGGGGTGTGGAGCATGTTGCTCAATGATACTTCAACATGGTCACAGGGGCTCATGATAGCACGTGCAAACTTTGGGTTGGGAGATGATTTGACACTTGGGGGATGCTGCTGTGTGTGTGTGTCTGTATGCTGGAGGTAAGGTTTTTTTTTTTTTTTTTTTTTTTTTTTTGTCACCACTGCATTGACTATTGGAATGTTGCCCGAGTATGTGCGTTTGTGTTGACATGTGGCATGGATGTGTAGCTAGTATTGCATTTGTGTAGTGTGGACACATAGTTGCCCTCGTGTGACTTGTTGTGTATGTTAGATGGTGTAATAACTTGAATGTGGTCTCTTCCTCAGACACGGGACACGGTGTGCAGGAGAAGTGGCTGCCTCTGCAAACAACTCACACTGTATTGTGGGAATTGCCTACAACGCCAGAATAGGAGGTGGGCTTATCAGGGTTTTTAATTCAATAATTTATTTGGGTGGCTCATTTAGAAACACTCACTCAGTTTATAGTGAAATAAATGAAAATTGTCCTCAGTTGTTATATTAAACATTTTGTTTCTCATGCTAAAATAAAAAAAAAATTGTAAGACAGATACAGGAGTTAGATAAAAATAAATTATTACATTAAAAAAATTCTACCGGTAGACACAAACTAGTATTCAGAAATATAATAAAGCTACAGAAATAGGAGAAATATTAAAACAAAAAACAAGTATTGGCTATAAAATAGACTAAACACAAGAAAAATGTATAGTATAAAAACAAAAAGAAAATTTGAAAACGTAATCCAAACTGTTTAAAATGTTAGCGTTTATCGATAACCCGAGTCATCCCTCGTGGTGTGTTATTTTGTGCGGCAGGCGTGCGAATGCTGGACGGGGATGTGACGGACATGGTGGAGGCCAAGTCTCTGAGCTTGCAGCCGCAGCATATAGACATCTACAGCGCCAGCTGGGGACCCGATGATGATGGCAAGACAGTGGACGGACCCGCAGCTCTGGCCAGGCAGGCCTTTGAGAATGGCATCCGCATGGTGAGGAACTCGTTTCCCCAGACGAAATCATGAAAAACGTGATCCAAAATTAAAAAAAAAAGCACAAAATATCTTGGAAAAAAAGCTAATATTTTGGAAAAAATACAGTGGTAGTTTTACTTACTGTATGATAAAAGAGAATGCGAAGATTTTTTTTTTTCAAAGTCAGAAAATTATGGGTGTCAGATAGATTTTTTGACCAATACAATACATGTAAAAATTTGAGATAATGCTTTATATAGCTTTTTTTTTAACAATGTAATTGGATATGATCAAGGCAATTTCGATATATTTCTCTCAAAGGACTTCATTCATTAGCTGAACGTACGCACCAATTTGTGCACAAAACGTGTGTTAGTAATAAATCATTCTTCGAGCACGATAAGATTAATGATGATTTTTTTTTAATAAATAAAGCAGCAACACCTTTATGCTCTATCCCAATACCTTGCACAGCAGCCGCCACTGTTGATTCATTCGGGTTTGTTGCTGTTTATGATGCTGGTCCAGATGCGTCGACAAATTGTCATTTTCCGGTTACATTTCTCTCGGCATTGGCAAAGGTCAAGATAATCTCCTTTCTTGCTAAATCCAGTCTTGTATTTCCACAAAAGCAAACGCATTGTGTCATCTTAAAAATCTACTCTTCCTCCCTGCCATGATCAACGTTACATGCTAGGGGTAAACCCCGCGCTGATTGTGTTGAATAAAACAAAAAAGAATGTTAAACTTGAATAAAAAAAATTAATGGTATTAGGAATTTTGACTATAACATTTTGTTAATTATATCAATGACTTGTAAAAATAATATAATAAACTAGTCCAGACGTATGGCAATATAAATTCATATAAAATTGTATACTTATAACTGATTTTTACCATTTAGATGGAAGCTCAAATGCACATTCCCAATTAGAGAACAATATTTAGGGGCATTATTAACTCTAAATGACTTATTTAGATAAGAATTAAGCTTATTTTATTTACCCACTTGAAAAAAGATTTTAATGACCAAAACGAAAGAAAATGGTTCATATAAACACCGCAATTGTAATTAAGAGGCTTAATCTGTGTAGAATTTTATTCTGAATCACAGTGGTGCTCTATTTCTTTTGCCACCCAAAACAAACGTCAGTTCAGTCGGAGTGGCCAGGCTGTGTCTTGTCTTGGCATGCTCTGTCTTGATGTAAATGCATAGTGACATTGATGATCACGTACTTGAAAATGGCAGCATCCGACCAAAACTTACGTGCGACATGAGAAGTTGTTTAACACTACTTTCATCTTGTTTTTATCAAACTATTCCTTTAATGTAAGATACACAGCTGTAAAACTGTTCTGATAAATGAGGGGCGCAATTGACCTGAGATCTTTAGTCGGAAAGAACGACAAAAAAATTCTCCCTTTAGGTGAGTGAGTCACACGTCCCACAAAGACAAAGTAGGCTAGTGGAAGTTTGAACCTGGAAGAATGTGTCAAAGGTCATTGTTGGATGTCTTAAGTCTTGATGTCTTCCTGTTTGCTTGACTCTAAGCGGAGATGGCTCTTTAAGTTTAGCATGGAGCTCGGTGACGGCGCAAATGGACATTTTACTTTGAGACGCACCTGACAAGGGCCGCGGCCTTTGGACTTTGCAGCTGCACGTGTGACTCAAATAGGAGTTTCAGTCGTCCGCTTGTTAAAGCCATAAAAGTCAGCAACTCTTCACCTTTATCTTAAGACAGTACAGCTAAGATGTTGACAGACAAAAGCAAAAAGTTAGTTACTGAGCACAAAACGGGCGTGCCAATATGTGGCTTTAGTCATCTCAAAAAAGCCCTTAAATCACTTCAGATTATTTTAGGGGTGTGAATTTTAATGTTGACATAATTTTTACACGCAGACCTGTTTTACAAATGCTATTGTTAAGGTCAATCAAGTGTCCCATTTATATTCATAGTCACATAGCTTTGCTAACGTTGCGAACCGGCTACCAAGAAAAGCCAATTTAGTTAGTGATGACAAATTAATTAATTTTTTTTTTTTTTTTTTGGTTAGATGCAGCATTTTTGACTGGCGGACTCTTGTGGGTTTTAGACTGGTACAAGTCATAACACACCACAAATCATTTGTGAAACTATGAAAGGGGACTATTTTACTTCTTTGAATCTTTTGCCCTGGTCGTCAATGCTCTCTGGTTCACGCTCCTGCATCTTGCGGTCCCTCAAATCTTAGTCAATCAAGATTTCGATATGTGATGGCTCTACCTCTCTTACGTCTTTTCTACCTTGTGTCTTGTGAAAACAAATATGCAATTATTTTGACGAAGTAAGGACTAAAAAGTAAGGTGTTCTTTTTCAAACGGGAAGAAAAGTAAAAAGCCATAAAAAGAAAAAATACTCACATATAGTAGTTTGAAGACTTTAAATTGTCCCTTGGTGTGAGTGTGAGAGCAGATGGTTATTTGTCTTTGTGTAAGCTGCGATTTGCTATCATTCACCGTTGCTCATTCACTGACTGTCGAAACCACATCAGGAGTGACTGGGGGTTCAGTATCTTGCCCTTTCATACAGTTTCTGAAAAATTGGCCACGGTGGAGACAAAGTTGCGTGGCAATTTTCCATCTTTGTTGGTAATACAAGAGCCATAAGAAAGGCAGAGTGACGTCTGTGTCTGAAGGAAGGCTTGGACCAAAGTGTAAAATTTGACAGTTGCTTCTCCTGCTCTCCTGTTTTGAAAGCCTTTGCCAACCATGTTGCCGTACATCCAGTTATCCAATTCTGGGATTCACTGTGTGAAAACATGCACAGTTGTGGCAATTTCCAACCTTCTCTGTGCAAAAAGGAAACGTTTATAAATGCTGGAATCTTCTTTTACTGCGCTGAGGCAAGATCACGTGAGTAAAACTTGAAAAGTGAATTTTAAATTAACCATAGAGACTATCTCGAATTTTGCCAGCATACTAAATAATGCAAAACAGATGCAAAAGCTTGTCATTAAGATTCATGTATTATTCACTGGGAAATTAAGGAAAATGTTGAAAATTGCCTGAAGTGTTCACAAAAGTGGGGAAAATCCTTAGTTATTAGTGTTTCTTGCCAAATCCTGCAAACAAACCTGGAGGGGCCACATTAGTTCTGTGGTTAGGAGTTTGAATCTGGGAATCTGGGTTCTGGCCTTCCTGTTTGGAGTTGGCATGTTCTTCCCGTACTCATGTGGGTTTTCTACAGACACTCGGGTTTCCTCCCACATTCCAACAGCATTGCTGTTAGGTTTGTTTAAGACTCTAAATTGTCTCTTAGTGTGAATGTGAATGCTTGTTTGTCTATACAGCTATGTACCCTAACATTGGCTAGGGACTCGTCCAAAGTCAAGAAAATGGATGGATGGATACTACTTTGAAAATCGAGAGTAGAGTTCAGTTTTGACGGAATGCCCACTTCTATTATTTGCATTTGGTAATATATCTGCTGCATGCACCACTTGAATGGATCTGCTACATTAATTGACAAGTGGAATTTTGGATCTTGGTGATAAAGTGCTGCCGCCATGTGTGAAAATATAATTCTTGAATTTTCTTTATGGGCTTCCTTTTTTCATACTCTGGCAATGGTAAAACAAAAGGATACAATTTGTGCTTTGATTCTTGACAGTTTTCATTTGAAACACACCTAGGACTGTTTTTAGTGATGAAAAATGCAGAATGTCTCCTCTTAAAGTAACAATGCTCGCAATTCTCGATATTTTGACAGACAAGTGATGCCGTGCAATAAATAGTAAAAAAAGTACTCATACTCTGTGTTTAAATAAAAGTAAAAAAAGTAAAAATACTTGTAGAAAGATGAATGTTAAAAGTAGAAGTATGCATTAAATTCCATTCCTTAAAAGTAAAGTTAAAAGGAATACACACTCTTAGATATATTTATGTATAAAAGTAAAACGAAAAACGTATTTATACCGTGTATACAATATGCAATGTATATAAAGTATATACAATACCCGTTTCTTGGATACATTTTTTTTTTTTTTTAAACCACACTGGCTTGGATTGGCAGCTTCAACCCTGGCTATCAAAATGTGTTCATGGTTTATTGCTTTGAATGTCAGAAGCTCCTGGTTTTTAAGATGCAACACATTTGCCATGTATCTTTCTTAGAGCAGAGTCGAAATCAAACAGTTATCTTAAATCTGGTCACTGATTGGGCACAATCTGTTACGACATTGTTGTTAATGCTTCCTGGTTCACGTTCCTTGATATTGCCCCTGTGCCATTTTTTTTTTTACGCCTTACAAGACCTCAAAATCTCATTCAATCAAGATCTCAACCGTGGCCGTCTTCACATTTTTAATGTACGTATTTTTTGTCATGTCATCAAAAATGAAGGGCCAGTTTTGTCAAGGGAGTACAAAGTCCAGATACAGTACCGGTTTTCAAACGTAGAGTGTCGTCAGAAAAATAAACTCAAGTAAAGATACCTGAAGAATGTTCACAAGTATTGTAATGGGGTAATTATTTGTTACTTCCCACAACTGCTCCTCAGACACTGCTTTTGTCTCGTAATAAAAAAAAATGTTTGAGTATTTTCATCCAGAGGCGACTCAATAGAATGTTTTGCTTAGTCTTACGTCTAAGTTATTTGTTAAAGCTACAGTCCGTCTTGCCAGTGTCAGTTGAGAACCACATGAAATATGCAGTTCACTGGCAGCCAGCAAAGCAAAAACTCTCGACATTGTGCCCCCCTTCCACACCTCACCGGAGTTCTCGTCTGAACTTTCACCTTCAAGACACCGCTGCACAAACTGCTCACCTAGTGGCTCCGTGCTCCAGTGTGCGTCACTAGCAGTGTGTTTTCTGAGTCCATGACTATGATGGATGAAATGCAGCGATCAAATTTCATGTACGTGTTTGTACATGACAAATGAAGATGATTCTTCTTCTTGATCGCTATTGATCCACAGAGCCTGTGACCGCCCTCTGAGGAACTCTAAAAGAATCACTAAAGAGCTAATGAGGATTAAGTAAAGCAAGCATTCAGTGTTTTTTTTTTTTCGTTTCTTTTGATGATCAAGTAAAACAAGCATCCAGTGTTTTTTCTTTTCTTTCCTTCCTAGGGGAGGAAGGGCCGCGGCTCTATTTTTGTTTGGGCCTCGGGCAACGGTGGCCGAAGCCGCGATCACTGTTCCTGTGATGGCTACACCAACTCCATCTACACCATCTCCATCTCGAGCACGGCTGAGAGCGGACGCAAGCCCTGGTACCTGGAGGAGTGCTCATCAACGCTCACCACCACCTACAGCAGTGGCGAGAACTACGACCGGAAGATTGTAAGCTGGAACCTTGGGTTGGAGGGGTAATGAGGGGCTTTGAAGTCTCAATCAGATGAGGACTTTGGAATGAGGTGCATTTTTGTGTTAAAGATACTTATAAGGACTGGGTTGTGGTAGACCGATGAATTTTGAACCAGACTTATTTTTAAATGAACCAATTGTACTCATTTTGGTTCACCTTCAAGTGGATTGAATTCATTTAGTTTTCAAGGGTTGAAGGTTGAATTTTCTGAATTGCAGGTCATAGGTTTGGACTTGAAAAGCTTTTGACCAAAAGGTATTTTGCACCCCACTTTCCTTGACCCACTTTGACCGCATCATAACCACAGTCCTCTGGGATGAAAAATGCCAGTTAGCCAATGTTATCTACCTTGTCTGGCACACTCCCGCTACATTCCTCACGCTGACGCTACCAGCGGACACACACAGTAACCTGGTTGCTTTGTACAAATGAGCCATTTTGCGTGTCACTCTAATCTACTTGAACACATTCTGTGCTACAGCACATTTTTAGTGCTTGTGTGTTTGTGTTGGGATAATCCCTCCAACTTTTCAGTCCAGCAAAGGTCCTTTGATGCGGGCTCAGACGAGGAGCTAGCCAAACTTTCTCTTGGCTCACAGTCTGCTTTGCTGTAGAGGTCCATATGATTTGGCCAAAGCATGCCATGATCCAAGTAGCGGTACAATGAAACCTCGCTTTTCAAAGATGTTAAGGACCAGGACCTGCCGGGAATCGGAGCATCCACACACAGCACTGGAAGCAGTGCAGACAAGAGAAAAGTTACGAAATGAAAGATAATGTCCTGCTTGGTGCACTAAACAGGCTGACACAACATCATTGCAAACCATTTCTACACCTGGTGATGGAATTGCTTCATTTTTTACAAAATCTAATTTGCTTTTAGAACAATCCAGTCCTGAAAATATGCACCCTTTAGTCTAGAATTTATTGCCTTTTCAAAATGAGCCCCAAATGTACACCTTGCTGCCTGATTCGCTCTCCTCCCCTGAAGTATCCCTTATTATCTTGGCTATGAATTCGGCTTCCACATGACCAGAGAGGTGAGTGAGCCTCATCTGATTACCAAAAATCATCAAGAAACTCCAGGTTGATGTAAATTTTGTTTCCACAAAACATGACAACTTGTCTGCCCCTGTACCACTTCTGTTTAATCTGTATTTTGTAAGAACACATGCAAATTTCTGTCCATGATAAAAATTGGCCTCAATGATTCCTGGGGATTGTCCAGCTCCTGGCTGTGCCTCCGAATCAACTTCTTAAGGCTGCAAGTAAGAGAGTCCCTGACAGCATAAACATTACCAACCACCCTAACACTCATAGATGGGCACGATACCTCAAATTATACCTTTTTGGAGGCCTCTTTTAAAGAGCAGAGACAAACGTGCGTGTTTTTGTGTGTGTGCGTGTGGTTGTGTGTGTATGTGTGTGTGTGTGCGCGCATGCACAGTCCTCACCATATGCACTCATACAAACTTTTGCTTAAAATGGAATTTGGAAGCCATTTATTTTAAGAATAACATCATATGATCACTTTGAAATTATACTGTACTAAATAGATTGGGGATCATTTGTTTGTGGTATATTTTCAGTTTAAATTGCAGAAATTATCAACATTTTTGGGGATGATGTCGTTTACTCAGGTTTCTTGCTATCTGTGGCAGGGCTTGGTCCCTATCTACTGAAGGTTTGAATTCTTTGGCGGACTTGGGTGTATATGAGGGTCCAGCTGCGTCACTGTTGTTTCTCTCTCACCATGCAGATCACAACAGACCTGAGGCACCGCTGCACGGACAGTCACACTGGGACCTCGGCTTCAGCTCCCATGGCTGCCGCCATCATCGCTCTGGCTCTGGAAGCCAAGTAAGAGCCCCTTCCCCTTCCTTCCTTTTGCACTTACATTCTTGCCTCATTGATGGAGGGCGGGAGATCACACGCCTCAACATGTTGCATTAGTAACGGCAACTCATTTGAGTTGAACAACCCATTCAAACCATGCTCGGTCCAATTGGCACCAAAAGTCCAGTGAGTTTGGCTAAAGTATGGTATGTTTTTTGATATGCTGCTCTCAGTCGCAAGTTGTCACAAAGTAACTGCTTTGAGTTTTAATGGGGCTGCATATTAGTCTCCATATTCTCCACCTGAGTCACTGCTTCAGTCTCTGCTTGAATCAAACGACAACATAACGTGACAAAAAGCCAATATATCAAAGTAAATACAGGTAACGCTCATTCTCCATTGCATCCCCCGTAGAATTCAAGAGACTCTCATTCGCCTCTACTGATGCTGTTGGACAGCGTTTTTTGTTCAGATTTATGCGCTGAATGGGAATGTGTTTTTTGCAAATTATGAATCGATGAAGCCGATCATAGATGATTAAGGCGACTTTTGCCCGTCATGTGCCAGCTCCTCGATTAGCTGAGGTCATTTAGTTTAACCCGGATAATCCACTTTTAATCTCCAGCGGTAGAAAATATTCCGGCTTTTCCTGGCTTGGCTAGCCGGGCACGTAAGCCTGTTTCCTCAACAAGATTATTTTTTACACGCGGACTCACTGCTCGCCTGCCTTTCTACTTCCTCTCCTTGTCTTTTATTTCTTTTCTTCAAATCCACATAGATGAACATGCATGCACACGCAGGCAAGTAATCACTTTTGCCAGATTCTGTGTAGGTATCAGATGGTATCTGATGAACCAATGTCAATGTGATGAACCAGCTATCGTGTGCTTTCCTAGATTTAAAAAACCTTTCCAAAGTTTCAGTGAAACGGAGAAGGCTTCGACTATAGAGGGGAGCTGATCACAAGGTCACAATGACCTCACAAAAACATGTTTATGAATGATAATGGTTGACGCGTACATAAAATGTGTCAATCTGGTTTTCCTCTGCACGATAGTGGTACGGCACAACTTCTGCATGACGACATGCAGTATAAAATTTAAGCTTCTAGGAAAATGCATGCATAATATGTCCCTGTCAAGACTTTAGTTGATTTCGATACATTCATGCTTGTGTGCCCTTTGTGGCCCGCAATCTCTACCTTGCCCACCCCTTCTATAGGCGATGGGACAATTAATAAAGATGTGATGTGCCAACAGTTTGATCCAGGATAGATTTGATGCACTACTAATCTGCATCATTGGAGTATTAAATATTTATTTCTTTGTGCATCATATTTTTTTCAAGCTTGATTACCCGTCGCCGTAGCTCTAGGAAGCCACATTAAAACATTCAGATTTGCTGCAGCTGCCGCTAACAGTAGTTTTGCTTCGTTAATTAGTATTGGGTTGTTTATGAGAGGAAGGCTGTTGTGACCTAGATAACGATGCCATTCCACTCTTAATTAATGACCATAAAACATTTATGGGGCCACGTTTGCCAGCTACTCCACCCCCACGAACCATTAATATTGATCTGCGCTGAAATTCATTTGGCCTTCATATTTATTTAGTTATTAATTTAATTATTTGTTTGTTGGTTTGTTTGTTTGTGTTTTGTTATTTTGCTACTTTGAATATTTGAGGAAAATATATCCAGCAATATTTTAAACCGTTGCATGACGAAGCATATACTGTAAATCTAATTACTAGTGTATCAAATCAAATTTCTTGAGTTTGGTTCTCAGTATGATCCAAAAATAAACATATATACTCCGATGCATCCCATTAAAGAGGGAGTCAACAGTCATTTTCTTCACAATATGCTCTCCGCACACTTCCTAGTCTAAACAGAGTTGTCTGATTATTTATTTATTATTATTTATAGATAGCATTTGCTCAAGGTAATGGCCAATCACGTCTCAGCTTGGGAATGTCACATAACCAAACACAAAACAGGTGAGCCTTGATTAGTTTTTACCTGAGCCATGTAGTTTTGCCAAAAGTCTTGGAGATGATCACCGGTTGTCATGTGACTGACAGCATTTGCAATGTTTTGCACCATCACGGCTTTTATTTTGGAAGGTTTCTTCTTCCTTTTATTTCAATTAACTTGATAGCACTCTTGATAGCTTTTTGTGAGCAAAATACTGGCTTGAAATTTACATTCTGATCCTTTTTTTTTCACACCACCCTTTGTAAATTGTCTACTTTGTAATCCTGTGCCAGTGCTGTATTATGAGGCCCAGTGTCCTCAGGTGTCAGCCCTTTTGTCTTGACTGTCACGCAATAACGCTTTATCCTCGTGACGCACAATGGTTGGCTGACAATTGCATTCAGGGCAAGTGAAGCCAGCACTCTTGGATGGCGTGGAAGCATCTGGCTGACATACGGACATGGAAGGGAATCCCAGGAAACACAGTGACCCACTTGCCGGTTCTCCCCCCACTATTTAATGTAGCGTTGGGGACATGAAAGGAGTTGTGACACATGGTTGCCTGTCCTGTAATGGATCTCACGTGAGAACAGAGAGGCCAGCGGATGGGTGGGGGTGGCGCAGATGAATGAGCCTCAACAAGCTCCAGCTAAGTCTTCCTGTAATTTCCACCTCCATTTTGCGGTTGCATCATTTTCATTTCATTTGCTTTTCTCCCTCTTATCGACCATCTTTCACTCCAGTACTTTGTGAGGCTTGTTTTTCTGGCACCTGTAAAGTTGAATTCATGCTGACCTTTTAAAAGAGACAACATTCTGGAAGAAAACCTGCTTAACATTTTGATATCAACCCCCAATAGAGGTATCATTTAGTTTCTATTACCATATTTCTTTAAATAGCAGACATTCACCTTATCCTGTGGAGCTGCATGACATCTTTGAAACTGAATCCATTCTGGTGTTTAAAGAGAAACTGCAGCACCAAATTTATGACCAGTCTCAGATGAATTACCAAGTTTGACACAAATCGGTGTAGCAACTTAAACAACGATGTCAAACAAGACATGCGGTCACGCCACAATGTTGTGTTCGCCCATCTTATGTTTACATATGAGCTCATGTGTCTGTGTGTTTACCTCTTTCTAGTCCTCTTCTAACTTGGAGAGATGTTCAGCACATCATTGTGAAGACCTCCCGAGCCGGACACCTCAGCGCTCCCGACTGGAAGACCAATGCTGCTGGTTATAACGGTATGTATTATACACTGCAGTGGCCACTTATTAGACCAAGGCGAATATGACCGGCTTCATCAATTAGAAGTAATTCCAGGGTCGATTCCCGTTGGACGCTTTTCCCCTGGTAAAAACAGGTACCAGGAGGTACCTGCTTAGCCAGGGTTCATTATTATTCCCCACAGTCTCCACTTTGCTGCACTGGACCATAGACTTCATTTACATGCAGTCAATATTACATCAATCTGTTCACATGGTTTGAGAGGACTGATTTAACCTCCTCATTTAAATAATCCGATTGCAACGGCAATGCACAGACGTCATGACGCAACTTTACGTCATCTCTGCTTGTGCTTCCGCTTCCTTCCTTCATAGTCATCGTCTCATCTCTGAATAAAATTGGTCTCCATAGAGTGCAAAACTAATGCCATGACTCCATTTATTTTTGATGTGTTTCCAATGGCCCAAGGTTTTTATAAAAGTAACCTTTAGTAACGAGCAGATGCCAGAAGGATGATGAAAAAAACAGCCTGTCCCTTAATGCTCGATCCGATTTTCCATTTGAGGTTACAATTAATATAAGAATTCAAAAATATGTTTTGTCTTTCAGCTTGGCTAACGGCCAAATATTGAAAAGTTTAGCTTACCCTGCTGCTGTTGACGCAGCATTATTATTAGGTAATACTAGTTGGACTAACGAGGACACCTCTCTGTGCCAACCTTGGCATTCAGGGTCGTGCCCCGCACCTCTACCAACGTACCAAAGTAGTCGCACACTCTTGTAATAACTCTCTCTGCTGTCTCTTATCCATCCCTTCTTTATGCTTTAAATCAAGGTATGTGAAAATGATCATTTGAAAAGAAATGAAACACTGCCAGATAAACACCAGATCGCATGGTGTTTACGTACAGTACGTTGTGTGAGAGACACCAGGGTCAGTCTGCGTGGGCCAAGTGACTGGGAGTAATATGGAAGGAATTTATATTTGAGTCAATACGTGTGTGAAGTGTTTTTCACGTTGCTGCTTCTCATATCCTCTGTATGATCAGAACTTCTGTCTTGTATGGACATTTCTTTGCTGTCTGACCACATGCCATTTGACATCGCTTCAAAAGCTTTGACAGATTATTTCAAATTTTCACATTTGGAAAATGCACCGGAAGTGCACATGTGCTTCCACTGACTAACGACACAGGCTAAACTTAGGTACTCACCGACACACAGAGGTCATGCCTCAGTCAAGATGAATCACTTCAGCATACTTACTTGACACCAAACTACTACTCTGTTGTTAGACCGGGCTTGGCGGCATCTTATGCCATATTAAGGCTTTTTAGAAAGACCACACGTTTCCAGCAAATGGCTGAGGATAGGTTCCACAGGAAAAGTAAGTTTATTTGTGAAAAATGAACTGCATGCAAGCGGGGGATTACCACTACTGGTTGCACCTAATTGCATAGTTTCATACTTGATGGGTGGGTGGTCCCACCAGCGACAAAATTAGTTAAATAAAAAAAACATGAAAAAGTGCATTTTCCATTACAGGTCTGTTTTAAATGTGACTTTAATGACACACAATTTTGTGTGTGCGTGTGTCTGTGCTTGTTTGTGTATCTCGACTACAGTTAGCCACCTGTACGGCTTTGGCCTAATGGATGCAGAGGCCATGGTGAAGGAGGCGGAGCGATGGAAGCAGCTACCCTCGCAGCATGTTCCGCCTCAACACGTCTGTGTGGAGAGCGCCGACCGACAAATCAGGTATGTGGACAAAGATGGCCAAAAGGGAGCCATTTTGGAGGAATGGGTTAGTTGTTCTTTAAATTTTTTGGATGCACTTATTCCATGTGAAAGGTATGCTTCAAAAAGCGCGGTTAAGAGAGGAAGTATGCAGTGTAGTAAAGTTGTATCTTGGCTTAGGAGCGCCCCAACTTGCAATTGTTTCAAGTTACAAGCTTTGACAACACAAAGAAAAATTCCTTGCGTGTTCTCCATATTCGGCCAATAAATCGGATTCTGATTGCTGCTAAAAAAAAAACAACAACAAAAAAAACCCTCTGAAATGTTATGTTTTAGAGAACATGTGAAAGATTATGTGTCATGAAGAATTATGTTGGAGTCAAATTATGTCAAAATGAAATACTAATATATAAACCAATCTTCTAAATGATTGCTACATTGGATTCCTTGTTGTTCCTTGTGAAGATTGAGTCATTGCTGCGCTGTAAGGGTTCAAATGGAGGTGGCCACGCCCCTTTTTGCAGAATATTAAAATCTGGTGGACCGTCGCCCCCGAATCCAGGCTCCTATTGACCTAAGATTTGAGATTTATTGTCGTGTCATCGCGATAAAAAAATACAGCAAGTTTTATTAAACTCCAAATTCGCTTGGTTCAGCCCATTGGGCAATTTGTCATGGAGTGACTATTGTATTGTATTACTCTTCCTGTTCTTTGTATTTTGAGTATTGGAATTTCGTGCGCCTCTGTGTCATACAAAAAAAAATCCCCAAAAACTTACATGTTAAATGTTGCTGCCACTGTAATTTGAGCTCCTTTATTGATGGCTGAATACATATTTTCTCTCCGAGCCCCCCCCTCTCTTGCACTCTCTCTCTCTCTCTCTCTCTCTCTATCTATCTCTCTCTCTCTTTCTCTTTCTTTTCTTTATGCTCCACCCGCCATGTGTTTGAGAATGTGGTTGTGCAAGCTTGTACACCCCCACACGCGCGCGCACACGCACACGCACGCGCACACACACACAGTGCAAGCCAGGGCTTCAAAGCTTGTTATCCTTGATGCAGCTGAAAGCCTGAGCACTGTTCGGTGCAAGGCTCAACTCGAGCCAAGCGCTAGATTGTGAGGGGCTTGCTGGGCAGTGCCCCCCTCCTACTTCCCCTCCCCGTCCACCTACTCCTCCTTCTCCTCCTCCTCATCATCAACATCATCATCATCTTCACCATCCTGTCTGTTCTGCTCCATTGCACTAATCAGCCCATATCAGGATTATGTAGTTGTACACCGGCGCCTGGTGTTGGTGTGATATGATTGTGTTTGACTCTACTGTTGAATGGCAGAGTTTCGTGGGTTACCACTCTAGTTGTTGAAAGCAGGAGTTCTTAAACAAGGGGTAACATTTTTTTAAGGTCCTCATTATATTATATGCCATATAACCTAAATCAACTGAACTACCCCATGTAACCCTAAATAAAATGGGAATAAAAAAAACCCAGCATTATTCAGTGTGTAAACATTTTGAAAAAGTTTTTAGAATAAAGTTGTATTTTTAAAAACAAAATTTGCAGGTTTTACAAGAACAAAGATAGATTTCGTCTCCATAAACATAGCATTTTGCCATATTGTCATAATATTATACTTAATATTATACATAATATTATACAAAGTTTAACAAGGGAAGAAGGTATTATTTTAAGTTTCATTTTAAGTGAATTTCAAAGATAGGACCTTATGCTAGTAGTGTTACACCTTTTATTCTGGAAAAGATGCCTTTATTCTCTTAAAAAATGTGGACAATTTTCTTTTAATAAAACAATGTTGTGTAATTCCTGTACTAAAATGCATTTTGGGTAACGCTTTATTTGAATTTAAAATTCAAGATGTCTTTGTCAACTTAAACAATCAACTTTGTATCAAATGTGACATAATTTACTGAATGACACTCAATGACATCTGTCATAGGATTCATTCAAATATATATATATATATAGTTATAGTTATAATAATAAGTTTTAAATTGGGCACAAATGCACTAATATTTGTGATTAGGAAAAAATTATATGAATTGACAAATAATATTAGAAAATAAAAACAATAAGACAGAAATATTATACAAAAATACAAAATAGATATATTGTGAATTTTTGAGAATCACACAACCATGTACTTTAAGAACCCCCAAAAGCACACTTCAACGAACATACACCTTTTTCTGAAGGCTTGCGTATCAGTAAATATGTACACATTGACAAATTTTCTTTGTTTTGCTTGAACATATATATTACAGTCCCAATTTTTTGCCATTCTTGAGAAATTACAGTACTGAGAAATGATTGGCAAAAATTCACAAATATGCGGCGTCATTTTTAATAACAAATAGACTCTGACATGTGGTCACTACACAGTGTTGTCTGCGACTCATGTGGTCTGTCCAATCTGTTTGGTTTCTTGCTGTTTCTCCATACAGGTTTACTTTTGAAAACTCCACTTGTATTTGACATGAATTGTCATAACAATAACATGTTTAATTTTATTTCAAAAATATGTAGAGTATGCGCGGATGTGTGTTGTCAGCGCTGTGTTCCCACATTCACTTTGGCTGGCCTCTCGGGCTGCATTCGCTAACGTCTGTTTGTAGTCGTACCAGCAAGATGGGCTGAGATATTGCGCGTGTGTTCGTGTTTGTGTGCACGCGCTCACTCACGAGTTTGTCCAGTCGGGCTGCCAGTAATCAGCTGTGCGTCCGCTGGGGGTTCTGTTGTCTGTGTTCTGTCATGGCCTCGCCAGCCAGCATAAGACTCCCCCGGCCAGCCGCCGCTTACGCAACCTTCATTGTTTTCCACATGCTTTTTTTTCTTTTTTTTTTTTTTGCATTGACATGTTTTTTATTGTTTTGGTTTGATTTTTTTTGGGGGGGGGGTTAAATCCGCTCTCGTCTTGGTTCTTTAATTACTTCTATTAATGTGTGTTTATCCAAATCCTTTAGAAGCAGTCCAGCCTGCTGTCACTGTTAACTGTAAAAGCAATCCTTTAAAAAAATGTTAGCGTCAGGCCTTGCAATTGGTACCTGGGCCTTCAGTAGGAATTTAGCTGACTTAATCCTCTGTTCAACACCACCACTATCTCATTACATTTATAGAAAGTATCAATACTATATGAAAAAAAAACAGCAAACAGTATCCAACTGTGCGACCCATATCATCTAAGGCAGTTCAGAACCAATATTTATCTAATTGCATGACAAAAACAATAGTCACCACAAATGCTAATTATGAAATGTGTTGATGTGTGCAGGTCGTTACAAGTATTTTTTTGCGAGTCCTAATTAGCTGTAACAAGGACAGAAAAATGCTGATCTCATCAAGGGTCAGTGCTTTGACCCCGTGAGGCCGAATGGTGTAATTTTTCAGAGAAGGGGCGGGATCCCGCCCCCCCAAAAAAGCTGCAGCCAGAGTACTTCCTGGTTATTGTAGCCCCATAGCTTGGGAGTTTGACGTTTGAAAACACGATCTGATCGTCAAGACTACAACCCCCACTGTGATTTAAATGCATCAACATCTGCCACAACAGGAAAAAAAAGTTCAACAACACATTAAAAATCTGATTGGACCAACTAGTGCGACCAAATTTAAAGCATGTATACTCGAAAAATTGTTGAAGCTAGATTGTGAAGCATTCTAGTTTTCATCCTGGTATATGTGGAGCAAATTTGGATTTACTCATTGGACGACACAAACGGCAGACATTTTGACATTTTACACAATTTAGCCCCCCCCAAATAGTTTCACTTAGCAACAAGAAATGTGGCTGGCATGTCTATTATGAGTAAAACCCCAAAGGCTCAAGAACCCGTACCCCAAAAAATACTCATTCTGGCATTTTATGATTATTTTGCGGGATTCAGACTTGTCCAAAAGATTGTGTTCATTTACTGCAACAAACAAATGATACTAGTTGTAATTATTCACCAAATAACATAAAGTCTGGGGTATCCATGTGAACCAAGCTTGTCCTTTTGCGAAAGCAGTATTGAAGGAAGCAGGAAATCACATTGGAAATCACGTCTTGCAGGCCAGTTTGGAGGCTGAGATTCCGGCACACGAGGACTACTAGTACACATGTTTAAGTCATTAAGCGCAACAATCATATGAACATCTGGTATTGTAACACGATACGTATGTGACAAGCAAAACATAGCAGGTTCGCCCTTTTTTCAGGCTCTTCCGATGCAGAAGAAACACTTGTACTCAGCTAAATTCGCAGCTTGGAATCGCCCTGAGCAGTTTTCCCCTCAATGGTTAACATCTGCATTGGCTCGAGGTCTTCAAAAAGAGCTGGTGCTTTCATGGAGTCGGGGGAAAAGCGGCTGCAATAAAGCACATAACAGCATAAGTTCAGATCTTTTCCAGCCGTCCTGACACACACCAAGCGTTTTCCAGCAAGTGTAACTCAGCGTCTTTTCTCTGCAGATATGTTAAATTGGCTCAGCTGTTACTCCAACGCCGACAAGATGGTCTTGATTATAACAGCCTTCCATGAGCGCGTGGATGCTCGCCAAACAGACGCTGGCTTCATGGCTTCTTCTCTAACTGCTTCTCCTATGACGCTTGTGAATTTCTTTGACTGCCCAACGCCACACATTGCAATTATGACGCGCTCTTGTTTCCAAAACGCACTCAAAACAACTGATGGGTGTTTGTTGCGTGAGCGTGACACATGACCAGTCACTAAAGTCATGTTGCACTAACAAGCTCATACTAAAACCATAGGAAACAAACATCTCTAAAAATACAAGAATGAGGCAAAAATGTGAACATAATTCGTCAAATATTTGATGCAAAAAGCCGATATTAGGAAAATCTAGAAATATTAGAACAAAAATTCCAATATTTGTAGAACACTCATATTTATATATATATATATATATATATATGTATATGTATATGTATGTATATATATATGTATATGTATATGTATGTATATATATATGTATATATATATGTATGTATATATATGTATAAAAAGAATCCTTCATCCCATGAGATCCCCCTGGACTACGAGTTTATCATAAGTGCTCCAATGCTGCTTATATAATGTTGACGGTGCAATATGATCATCGCTTTATTTTATTTATACTTATTTTCGTATTCACCTAGTCATTCTAACGATTAGTCATTTCTTCCAGTCAGCTAAGATATTGAATTTAAGTTTTGTTTGTGTATTGACCGTGTGTTTATTGACTGACAATAAAGCAAGTCCAGGTCTGCATACTACACTTTATGTCAAGGCCCCACTTAAAATGAGTCTAGTGAGGTGCATTTCTAGTCTTCTCACTCTGTACTGCATTTATTTTCTTTGCATATCAGTGCAATCTAATGACGCTTGATGATGCCTCCAGGACAATCCGCCCGGAGCATGTGGTGCGTTCTGTGTACAAGGCGACGGGCTGCACCGACAACCCCAACCATCACGTGATATATCTGGAGCACGTGGTGGTGCGCATCACCATCACACATCCACGCCGGGGAGACCTGTCAATCAACCTGACCTCACCGTCGGGGACCAAATCTCAGCTGCTGGCCAACAGGTAGAGAAGGATGTGCTGTGGAAGATTATCAATTCATGAGAAATATTTGTCCATTCCATTCATTATGCAAGCCGCTTTTCCTCACGAGGGTCACAGGCATGCAGGAGCCTATCCCAGCCATCTTTGGGAAGTTGGCGGGGTATACTCTAAACTGGTTGTCCGCTAATCGCCGGGAATTAGAATTTGAAATATTAATGTATTTTTTAAACTTTGATTAAATTACAGATAACAAGAAATTACATCCCAATTAAATCTCTTAATTTTTTTGTCTTTCTAAATGAAAAATAATTAATTTAATTATGAAATTAATTTAAAAAAAATTATTAGATGAATAAATATGATTGCAATGAAACACCATATTTTTTTCCAAATAGAAATAAAAAAATAAATAAATTAGTCCAATCAAATTCAATACATTCTTGTTAATTCTTGAAGGAAATCATTGATTGATATGACAGAAAGTTCGACCAGCTCCCCACTCTTTTTGCATTATGTTCGCTTGAAGACAAAAGGTGGCATTATAACCCCTAACCAAGGTAATAATAAATGCAGTTTGTCATAAAAAGCTCAAACACAACGTGACGAAAGTGGCTGTGTTCATGAGAAATAGCAATTGTGTTGGAAGAGATTTGCTGGGAAAGAGTGCTTGAGCCCTTACCTCATCAATTTTTACTGCCTTTGTGTGTTTATGTGTTCTCGTCATGCAGGTTGTTTGATCACTCCATGGAGGGGTTTAAGAACTGGGAGTTCATGACCACCCACTGCTGGGGAGAGAAGGCAGCGGGTGACTGGGTGCTGGAGATTTATGATTCCCCCTCTCAGCTGCGCAGCCAAAAAGTGCCTGGTATGGAAACATTGCTATAGAAGAATCAAGTGAATATTTTACTTTATAATATTAACGTGTGCATGTTCATGTGAGGCTCTTATTTTCAAGAAAAAAACTATTGCCATTGTAATACCTTTTTTTTTTTTTTACTGTCACTGTCATATGTCATGATAATGATAATAATGCTCAACATGTGTTTATTGTGTTTTATGTAACCATGGTTGTAATTTTACAATTGCCAGTGGATAAAATAGCCTGAGTGAATGTACAAATTAACACACAAGTGAACACATGCACGCATGCAAACACAATAAACACTTCTCTTGTAGCATAAACGCAATATCAATATTGCGTTGTAAAATGACATGCTAATGAATTGCAAGCGCTAATACGATGCATTAATGTCGATAGTGTATCATACGAGATAATAATACATAACCATATTGATACTGTATTGTAAGGTATTGTGTTACAATACAGTATATCATGATAACTTAACCATATTGCATTTTTAAAGCTCTCTCTCTCTCTCTCTCTCTCTCTCTCTCTCTCTCTCTCTCTCTCTCTCTCTCTCTCTCTCTCTCTCTCTCTCTCTATATATATATATATATATATATATATATATATATATATATATATATATATATATATATATATATATATATATATATATATATTGTGGCCCCCTTCATCATTTAAACTAAAAGATATGATAAGATGGAAGTGATTGCTGTTTATCACGATATTTATAGTTTGTTTTAAAGCGATAATGATACAACACTGTTTTGATACTGGACTGAAAGCATACGATAAATTGCTACTGCTCGCGAATTTGAAGAGCAAACAATCTGATACATGACAAACGCATCCTGGCATTGAACAATAAAATGGTGCTGCTGTATTTTCAGGAAAGCTAAAGGAGTGGTCACTTGTGCTGTACGGGACCTCGGTGCACCCGTACTCATCCCTACGCAGTATGTCTGTTGAGACTAGATCCACCGACGCTGTGGCGCCTACCGATGAAGAGTTCACAGAGGAGTACAACGGTAAGTAAACTTGGAATATTTGTCACATTGCATTAAGTTGTAATTGGTGAGGATAAGCAAATTGGATAATGGAGGGATGGATGGATGGTTGCGTGTGATTGTGTATGTATCTCGGCAGGCCCTTGTGATTCCGAATGCAATGAGCATGGTTGTGAAGGGCCCGGCCCACATCACTGCATCAACTGCCTGCACTACTTCCTCAAGTTCAAGAACAACACCAGGTCTGAATACTCACTCTCGTCAATATTACAGGAAATGTAGTGTCACATGACTGAGAATGCCCGATAATGGGGAAAAATAACTACAAATGAGAAAATAAGTTGGTGTTATACCCTTGGTTGTGGCCAAGGGCAGCAACGTTTGCTGATGCACTATTGGCTTTTTATTGCAGGAAACAAAAGTTAAGCAAACAAAGGAATGTAAAGACTGTTGTCAAAGGGACAAACACCTAATACAATAGAACTCTCAGAACTCTCGCAAGGAGCAGCTATAGGCCACAACTCAGACAGACCGGCCAACTCGATCCCAGCTTCTAGTGTCGCGCACTAGGCTATTCCTACAGTATATACAGTATAACCTCTGTATTTCTTTATATTTTCTTTTGATACTGTGCTATTTTTCTTGGAACAAAATAATTGTGATGGCTGGAACAGATATATGGCATTTCAATGAATTTATCGGCGAAAATTGATTTGATATCTTTGTAAATTGAGGTGTGACCTAGGTCACAGAACAAATTAAAATCATGGTACCACTATAAAAGTCACAGAGGTCCACGACTAAAATTCCTTCCAATTAAAAGGTCTGAACCAAAGTCCGACTTCCCTTAATGTCTAGCCCATGTTCACATTTTTATATCGTTTCAATATTTAGTCATTTAACAGAGCGCACTAATATACTAAATATTTAGCAATGTTTCCATTAAACACCTTTGCCAGTCAAACAAATATAAGGCCTTTATTTCACACTCAAGAAAATGTGGCTCCACGAATTTAAGGGTGCCACTTCCAGTAAAACAGTAAAATATCTCCTGCGGAAATATATCAAGTGCTCAGGATTGAGTTAACATTCCGTGAAAGTATGAGCTAATTGCCATTGTGTCAGCTGAGCTCTGCTCTCATAAAAGGCAGAAGACCTGGAATGGGGGCTCATGGTGTGTCGCCCCGTCATCAGCCTGCTCTGGAAGGGCGCTGCCCTTTTGCATCACCGCAGGGAGCGCTTGATGAGCACTGATTAGTGGAAGTGTGTGCGCCTGTGTGTGTGAGTAAGTGAGTGAGCGAGCGCGTGGGCTTATATGCAAGTTTTTTTTTCCCTCTCCTGAATGAAAAATTCATCAATATGAGCAATGATCATTCTAGTTCACCGGTGGTTCAATGTGGAAATGGAAATGGATGTGAATTTTAGGGGAAAAACTACTATTTTAATAAAATATAAATATAATAATTTTTTTAATTATACTATTCATTGTGTAGTTTATAGACCAGTTACCTGATAAAACAAAACATATTAAATGTATATTGACAGCTGAAGCTGTTGTGAAATGCACTATACAAATACAGTGGAACCTCGGTTCTCGACCATAATCCGTTCCAGAACCCTGTTCGAAAAGCGAATTGTTCGAACACCGAAACCATTCCTTTGCTGCTTGCACTGACTTTCTTTGGAGGCATGATTAGGGGCTAAAACACTTCGTACACCTGTATAAAACGCAAAAGCAAAACGCAGCACGTCCGCACGCAACAACGGTTGGTCACAAAGAGAGCAAGAGAGCGATCTACACCCGTACGCCGCTCAGCATCCCACCCTCGCGTACGCACTCACGCGTCGTACCGGCGTTCGAACTCCGATGTTTGTTCGAACTGCGAAGCAAGAATTTCTCTATTTTTTTGTTCGGACTCCGATTTGTTCGAACTCAGAGTCGTTCGAGAACCGAGGTTCCACTGTACCGTATAGTATTGTATTGTGATGTGTTTTCAAGTCACGGAGATTAGTTTTGCTGCATTCACAAGATTAGTATGGTCAAAAATGCCAATTTTGAGATTTTTGGGGAAAAAAAGCTTGAAGTCTATATTATCATTTCCCAACCGCCCAAAGGTTAAAATTGTAGTTGAGTGATTATTAAGGCCTCGACACAGCAATCTGCTGTCGGCCTACGTAAAGTTGGTACACGCCGTCTTGATTCAACATGTAGAATCGGGTTAGGATGTCGTTTTAAATGAGCACTGTGCTGCTAGCGAATCAGTGTACTGGACAAGAGCAGGAAGTAACCAAAACAGAAAAACGGTGATAATTAAACCTATTTCTCAAGAATTAAATTAATTTGGCTCATTTTCACATCTCCTCTATAATAATAATAATCTCATAATGGCTGGATGGACAGAAGCGTACAAAGACGAAATAATCACTCTTTTTCACGAAAGACAGCCGTTATTCAATATCAACATGAAAGGCTTCACATTAACTCTCGCCGCCAATAGCATGGAGGCGTACTACTCCTCATGCATGCACAGAAGGCGCAGTGTTCTGAAATGACCTCTTACTTGTCTAGACGTACTACCAATGCCTCGTGCGCTTGTGCACGCATGCACACAAAGGCGATAGTGATTCCGCGGGAAGTTTGGAACTTGCTTATATCCATGCATAAACATAGTTTATAAATTTAAAAGTCTGAAGGTCCTACCTGCTTGCATCTACGTGTAAGTATTTTGTTAGGGGATTGGATGTATGTAAACAAAACAATCGGAAAGCGCATTGTAGTACTTTAGCTGTCAAATTAGCCTCCTGTAGGACGATTTGCACGAGTAGGACATTTTGGCAAAACACCGGATTACTTGGCATTTCTATCTGCGTTTACGTGTGTCCTTCCATCATTTTGTTATCATTTTGTCAATGATATTGACGTGTCGATTTCTAGGCCAGCGGGACATTTGGCCACGACGTCCGATGTCGGATTTGTGTGTATAGGCCTTTAGACAAACTGCATGAAAAACTAAGCAAACACGTGCTTCTTATAGCCGACAGAGTATGCTAGCGCGTCTCAATAAGATGTTTTATAATAACCTGTATTTCCTCGCCTCTATCGTCACACCATTAATCATTTTTATAAATGGCAGTAGCGACCAATAACAGTAGAAATATACCATAATGAGACCGTAGCACGAATCTGTATTTGAATTTGTAATCTGGGATTACAAATCCTGGGAAACCGCTATGTGCGAGACAGCAGTGTGATCGTCATCCCGGAATCCTGGCTGCACGCCAACGTCCCCGACGCTAGCATCCAGCTGGCTGGGCGCTCGCTACATTGCGCGGATCGGACGAGGGACACCGGTAAGATAAGGGGCGGAGGGCTCTGTGTTTACGTGCATGAGAACTGGTGCGGCGATAGCACGATCGTTGAGAAGCACTCTTCCCCCGACATCGAGTTCATGTCCGTGAAATGCCGGCCTTATTTTCTCCCGAGGGAGCTAACGGTAGTGATCGTCACAGCTGTTTACATCCCTCCCGACGCTAGCACTAGCACGGCGCTCTCGCTACTCGCGTGCATCATCAATAAACATCAGCGGGCCCACCCTGATGGCGTTCACAAAGTAGCGGGGGACTTTAATAAGGCCAATTTAAAGACTGTACTCCCAGAGTTCCACCAGCATGTCAAGTGCCCAACGAGGAGAGACAACACTCTCGACCATGTGTACTCAAACATCAAGCACGCATACAGGGCCCTCCCACTCGCCCCCCTCGGCCAGTCAGACCACCTGTCCTTGCAGCTCGCACCTGCGTACACCCCTCTCAGGCGCAGATTCAGGCCCACCACAAAGACTGTGAAAACCTGGCGTGATGATGCCATGAGTGAATTACAGGACTGCTTTCAAGACACCAACTGGGACCTCTTTGATCATCAGGACCTTGATGTCTACACGCATTGTGTACTGGACTACATCAAGTTCTGCATGGAAACTGTGTCCCTAAACAGGACCATACGGACCTTCCCAAATGCGAAGCCCTGGATGTCCAGCCAGGTCCGCTCTCTCCTCAAGGCCCGTGACGCTGCCTTCAGGTCAGGCGACAAAGCCCAGTACAGGGTGGCTCGTGCTGACCTGAGCAAAGGCATCAAGCTAGCCAAGGCAAACTACAAGAGGAGGCTGGAGGCCCACCTTGCCAGCAACAGACTACGGGAGGTGAGGCAGGGTCTACGGAGCATCACCAACTTCCGAGGCAGCAGCACGACCTCTGTAGACCCGAGTGCATCGCTGGCAGAGGAGCTTAACTGCTTCTTCGCTCGCTTTGACTCGCCCCAACCGTCACACCCCCGCACTTCATGCCTCAACTCCCCCCCACTCACCGTAGAGGAACATGATGTGAGGCGCGCGCTCCTGGCTATTAACCCCTGGAAAGCTACTGGACCTGACGGAATACCAGGCAAGGTCCTCAGAGCATGTGCCCACCAACTGTCACATGTTTTCTGCAGGGTCTTCAACCGCTCCCTGGCTCAAGCAGCCATCCCCTCCTGCTTGATAACTTCCACCATTATTCCTGTCCCCAAAAAGTCACCCGCCGTCCTCCTGAATGACTACCGTCCTGTTGCTCTCACGCCAGTCATCATGAAGTGCTTCGAGAGGCTGGTTCTCCAGCACATCAGGGACTGCCTTCCCCCCACTCTGGACCCCTACCAGTTTACATACCGGGCTAACAGATCCACTGAGGACGCCATCGACACTGCTCTGCATGTTGTGCTGGGCCACCTGGAACAACAGCAGAGCTATGCAAGGATGCTCTTTGTGGACTACAGCTCGGCATTCAACACAATCATCCCGGACATCCTCGTCGCCAAACTGGACATTCTCGGCCTCCCTGCCCTCACACGCATCTGGATTAAGGACTTTCTGACCAACAGACCCCAGACTGTGTTACTCGGCCCCTACATGTCCTCCACCTGTACGCTGAGCACCGGTTCCCCCCAAGGATGCGTGCTGAGCCCTCTCCTATACGCCCTCTACACCTACAACTGCAGCCCGGCCCACGGTAACAACACCATCGTCAAGTTTGCTAACGACACGACAGTGGTCGGTCGGATCTCGGAAGGTGACGAGACAGCCTACAGAGAGGCGGTCCAGAGACTGACGGCTTGGTGCGAGGACAACAGACTGCAACTCAACATTGCAAAAACAAAGGAGATCGTCATCTACTTCAAGAGGAACAAGACGGTGCCGCCCCCCCCTCTGCATCGAAGGCGTGTGTGTGGAGAGGGTCCACACGTTCAAGTTCCTGGGAGTACAGATCTCCGATGACCTTTCTTGGACACACAACACCACAGCAGTGGTAAAGAAGGTCCACCAGCGTCTGCACTTCCTGAGAGTCCTCAGGAAATTCAACCTGGACAGGAAGCTGCTGCTGGCCTTCTACCACTCGTCCATCGAGAGCCTGCTGACGTACTGTGTCTCCGCCTGGTACAGCGGCTGCACTGAGGCGGACAGAGTGAGGCTCCAGAGGACAGTCAAAACAGCGCAAAGGATTATTGGCTGCCCTCTCCGCTCACTGTCGGACATCTACACCGCCCGGTGCCTCAGAAGGGCTCTCAATAGTGTCAAAGACAATACCCACCCAAACTCACACCTGCTCGACCTGATGCTCTCTGGCAGGCGCTACAGGTGCATCAAATCAAGGACCAATAGACTGAGAAACAGTTTCTTTCCAAGAGCCATCTCCATTCTAAACTCTCACACACACACACGACCACCCCTACCTTACAGAACAGCAACGTGATGTGTTTTCATATATCCTATTCAGTATTATTTTCCATTGCACTAACTATTCTCTTATTTATCTAATTTATATATTTATCTGAATTATTGTTGTATTGCACTGGAGAGGGGAGCTCTCTTATCTCATTGCACACTTGAGTACAATGACAATAAAGGGATTTCTGATTCTGATTCTGATTTCTGAAATCGACCAACAGACAGACACATTCCGTATGTGTTTCTCTGCAGCGATCACTAAAAATAACCGTCGAAGGCTGCTGTGTGATCTTGATGATGTCCTGAACAGAGAAGGGATATTAAGTGGTGACTGAGTTTTATCAAGCAGATGTTCCACCTATTCACCATATAGCAGTCCTTCTCAAATAGTGGGGATGCCCTCCTTCGATGCCAGGGGGATGCGTGTGACCTGAAGAGCATAATTTATTTATTCATTTTTTTGCTGTCCGAGAAGAAAATATTTCAGAAGCCGAATAGCCACTGTGCGCTCAAGCACACAAACACACACAATCTCGCATGAGATAGCTACTATTTCTAGTATGAAAAAGCCTTTTTTAATGTGACTTTTTGTTCGCAGAATGTGCGTGTCCGAATGCCCAAGCGGCTTCTTTCGCGACGATAGGAAGCGCTGCAAGAAGTGCTCGTCTTTGTGTGAAACCTGCATGGGCAGCCGCAGTGACCAGTGCACCACCTGCAGGCCCGGATTCCACCTCAATGAGGGGTCACACACCTGTGTGGCGACCTGCGGCGACGCCTTCTACCTCGATCACGGTAAGTGTGTGCCAAAAGCCACGGACAAAGCAAAACACGCATGCACAATTAAAACAGATCACGTCATAAGTCACGACATGTTATACGATGCCTGTTCCACTTTTAACTTTAATCAGCTTTATGACATTTGTGTACATCCCAGAGTGTATTGCAAGGGATAATGATCTTTGTATGACAATGATATTAGTACGTTATTGTAAACCACTGGTCCCCAACCTTTTTTCCACTCCGGACCGGTGCATACAAGTCCAATCAGTTTTGCGTACCAGAAACCGCGGGGCCGGGGGGTGAGCGAGGGTGGTTATGTTGGTTATGACAAAAATGCTACAACTACAAACGGAAATCCTCTGTGTATTTTTATGTACCTTAATATGGTCTCTCGTGTTACGTAACAGACACCACAGAACAACTATAACATGCATGAATAAACAATATTTTGCCGATATTACAATAAGCATGAAGCCACATTTTTATTTAACTATACTAGCAGCGCTCTACTGAAATTTGCCGACACCACAGAACAAGCGTATGAACATATAACTCAACATAATGTTTCATAAACAACCACTCATGTGTCAAGAGTCCATCATAGAAGGATGTAACAGAGAGAAACCGGTCACTTATCAAAAATATTTTTCAGGCTTAAATAATAAATAAACCAGAAGTAAGATTTGTTTTTTTCCTTTCATTTGTGCGGCCCACTGCGGCCTAGTCCAAAGTGACCCGCGGACCAGTACCACTGTTGTAAACGATAACCATACAGTTTCATAAGGGGTAACGATGCCATACATCGCAATGTAACACGTAGCTGGTGTGTAGTTTGACATCCGAACAAGACACATTCCATTACATTCCTTTGCTTTATATTTATATGGGAAAACATGGAATGAACCAAATCTGCAGAGACTCTGATTGGTTTTCTCGTGTTTGTTGACAGATTTCTAATAAATTGGGTTCATATTTTAAGGTGAGCATGTCTTTCGAAGGTGTCGTGTGTATACTGGCTGGCTTTTCCTGCATTGTGCCAAAACGAGATGGACTCGCTGCGATAAAAGTGGCGCAGCGAGACCGAAAAGGATCATGTAATAATTCGCTCGATTTATTGGTCTGCTGCCGATCCAACATTTTGGCAGCAGATGTGCCGCCTTCGCATCCAAGTTCAATCATAACATTTCCTCAGGCCAAAGATGTTGTAGATACTTTTCCCTCTTTTTTTCCCTTTGCCGTGTTGCGGTAAATGACTTTATTTGCTCTGTCAGGCTGACAGCAACCTGAAAGAAATCCTCCTGGCCCATATTGTTGGACAGGGCTTTGTTCGACGAAGGCTCTTCAAACACATGTGGTTCAAGAAAGAAAAAGCATAGAATTTACATGGAAATAGTGACCCTTGAATGTCTCACATTTTTTGTTCCTGGTCGTGGCTGTCAGGTGAATTCCAGAGGTAAAGTCAGGTCAGGTATTACCCCCTAGAATGGAAAAAGGAGCTTCAAACCAAAATGGCCATCTCCTCATGCATTTCACAGATTTGTTAACTTGTCCTTCATCCTGTCTTGAAGAACAAGCTTGATGCTAATGCTTTCTTGGTGCTTCCGCTTCATGCACACTGGACAACTTCTTCTGTCATGTCATGTCATTATCCACACCACTTATCCTGTACAGGGTCGCGGGCGGGTGCTGGCTACAGGCGAAAGTCATACACACCTTTTCTGTTCGTGTTTATTTTTTGTGTAGCTAAATAACCGTTGTGTTAGCATACCTTACACCCATTTTTGGAGCTATTATTTTGTAAAATAAATTACCTGCAAAAAATTGGACTTCTACCCTAGCGCATTATGCATTTTTGAGCTGGTTCGATTTATACTTGTAGTCCGGCAAATACGGTAACTACACTGACTGATTACAAGACTGAAGACATCTGTGATGCTAATAAGAGAAAACAGCTTGGTTGAACATGTTCCTATGGACACGTTATTTTCAATCTTTTCTGAATTAATTTTTTGGAAATGATTGTTTTTGTAATTATTATTATTATTTTCATTCACCAACAAATGTGTGTACATGGCACTCTCTCTGCCGACGTCAACAGCGGACAGTACAAGTTGTCCTCCAAGTGGTACCTTAAAATTACTCCGATGTTTCAAACTGTGTCACCTGCACAAAAAACTTGACTTAATTTTCCAAATGTAACATTATTCGTGAGAGGGGTAGTATGGGCTGTAGAATAGCTAATAGGTTTTAGTCATCACTTATTTTATTTCATGAATTTATTTGTTATGGGTGGTTTCCGAGGCATTGGAAGTGCTGTTTCCATTGTTTTTAGAAAATTCTACCAAGATGGTGCCAAATTATTTTCTAACTTGAAAACTTTGGTTGAACTTTTAGGGCAGTTTAATATTCTTGCCCTGTTGTTGAGTTAGCGGAGCAGCGCTAATGTTTTATGAATGTGTCTTGGAGGAAAGTGAGCATGATCCATGTGTAGTATGACAAACTGTCTTCGCGCCTTATTATTCTTTCCTCTGCTGCGGTCCCGTCCTCCCAATGCTGCGGTCATCGTCTTCGTTCCCCAGCTGTTGCGCCTCTTCAATTTTCCACTCGCCCCCAAATCCCGACTCTTCCTGCTGTTTTGCTCATTTGCTTCTTCCCTCACTCCCCGCGTACAATATTATTTGTTTGTGTGTGTGTGCTTGTGCATGTGTTGGCATGCGTGTGTGTCTATGTGTATGTGTGTGACATTCTTGTCTGGTGTCTTGCAGATTCCAATATTTGCAGGAGATGTCCTGAGAACTGCAAGAAGTGCACCACCTCCAATTTCTGCACAGAATGTAAACAGGGAACCAGGTGAGCTTCACTAACTATATAATAATCAACTGCATATTCACAGGTCTCCATTCGCAAATTCTCCTTTTCCCCGAAACACTCAATTATTTACACCCTAAGAGGCCCCTCGATGCCACCGAAGCTCTGTCTAAACAGGAAAAACTCAAGGAATTATGCCAAGGTGTTACATTTTGACTGAGAGGCAAACTAAGTATGGCAGTTGGTGGAACCAAGTTTAGCCAGGGTTGTTAGTGGAAGTTAAGTTGCTGAGTAATTTCACCCTATGTACATGCAGATCTCTGGTACAATTTTTAATTAGCAAATCAAAAATTATCGGGCATTTCAAGGCTCGGTCCCTAGCCGATGAGAATACTGTACGGGCATTGTTGACTGCAAATCATGGAAAATTCACCTTTTCATGATTTCTATAAAATTAGTTGGCTCCTGACCAGGCGTGCCCGTCGTTCACCATCGACCAGTAGCTTGTGAAGGGGGTGTCGGTCAATCGCAGGGCTTTAAATCAATCACTGCCTGCCCTCCCAGTTTTATGCTATTTTAAGCCACCTGTTCACGGCAGTGAATGTGTAAAAAGGAAAAAAAAAAGTAGGCTCCCTCACTCTTATCATCTGTTGTCAAATTTGTCACTTGATTGACATACAGGGCAGCCCGTCATACACCTGTTGCATGCCTCTCTACACATACGCATACAAGGGTGCTAACTGGAAAAATGAGCAGTTTCCATATTGTTCTATTTACCCTATAGTTAATAATAAAGCATAAAAATGATTAGGGGACCAAGTAAGCCAAGTATTTCCATGCAGAGTGGGAGGAGGATTTTTGTTTTGCGTCAGGCTCCGTGGCGGAGCATCTCGGACTTACTGTAAAGCGGACAGGCCAGGGGGAAGCTGGCAATGCGCTTGGGCTCGCGTATGCGGTTTCCCGGGCTGTGGAATATGATGGGCAGGACAGAGGAGCTGTCCACCCAAACACCGGCCGGTGCTTCCATTGGCTCAGGTCGCTAGTGGGATGTCCGGTTGACCTTTGCGTCACACCAGATCATCTGCCCGGTGCGCTTGTGGGCCTGCTCAAGAAGGCAATGTGAAGCAGCATTTTGGTTCATTGATAAAAACTTTAATTCCAAGTCTAAAAAGTCTGGGAACACCTGGTCTAAACTGTCTGCAAAATTACACATTGTATTTCTTCCTTATTCACTTTATTTACAGCTCAACACATAAATACACAATAATATAGTTATTATATATAATAATAATATAATTACACAACTTTCCCTCTATTTTCTCTTATCGACACCACTGATACATATACTGTTTTTATATTGTGCCCCAGTCTTCAAATTGAGACACCTCAGCCAGATAAATCACGGCATTCAGAACAATCTGACAATCTCGTGTTCTTGCAACCCCCAATTCCAGTAAAGCTGGGACATTGTATAGAATGTAAAAAAACAAAAAGAATTCAATTATTTGCAAATCCTTTACAACTTACCAATTCAATTGGTTGAAATGAAACTTTGTTTTTGACAGCTTTGCAGGTGACAAAAAGAGAGAAAGCTGACAACAGACATGTTGATTTACTTCAAATCCTATTTACATTAAATGTTTTAACAAGAGGAAGCCTTTAATTTCACGTTATTTGTAAAGGAAAACAAATAATCCCATTATTACTGTGGAAGTTAATTCAAGTTAATGCTCGGGAAAACTGTTTATATTCATTATTATTCATTTTAATTCCTTGTCTCTCAGCCTTGTGTTATTAAGACACCGGGGAGCTGTTTTAAATAGGGAAAAGACATTGTCAGCAGCAGCTGGGCCATCTTTATTGAGTGGACTCTCTTTCACCCTATGACCCAGCAAGTATTAAAAGCCGCATAAACCCCGGACCCACACACCAAGATGAGCCATTTTGCGTTTTGCTCGGTTCTTTTGAAGATGCTCTCATCTCTTAAGCCGTTTAAGTTATCCACATGGACTAAGGAGCCGTCATTTCCTCAATCCACATGCATTTACACACACGCCCCCCCCCCACACACACACACCCTCTGCCGGAAAGTAGCGGCAAAAAGGGTGAAGAGGGGTCCAGACAATTTCTTGGAATTCACGGCTAATGCAGAGCAGCTGTTTTTCAGCTCAGCACGGCGCTGAAGGATGTCCACACTGCAATCGCTCACCAGGCGTCGTTTTCTGGACTTGTCACCAAAAAGCAGACCCATATGGTGATACATTCGGAGCATTTTTAATATGGATAAAAAGAACATTAGGTAGGTAGTTAAATGTCGTGGAACGCAAGAGCTGATTGGCCAGTACTTTAAACACTCCTGCTTGTCTCTTTGCTACAATGCGAATGTTCGTGGGTCAGTCTGACCTGCTGCTCGTCAATAAAAAGAGTGATTACACGGCACCACCTTTATTAGTACATTATGACTTTCGGTTGGGCCAGAATTCATGAGTCATATTTCAGAGTAATGTATCCCATAATCTTGTCTCTAGAATAAAACTAACACTACACATGCTGCAGTGTTACCGTACCCGGGATGCTGCAGTATTCTTTTCCAAAAGGGTCCACTTTGCTGCAAATTAAATCATTGTAAATACGCCACTAATAGCGTCAAATAGCGGGACAAACCAAATGTGGGTGGACTTAGGACCACTTCAACCTCTGAAAACATCCGAAAACGATTAGCCTTTCCATGGCCGACATAAAAGTAAATGAGGAAATGAGCAACGTAAGTGCAGTTGCTGACTTGTCTTTTCTGTTTTCTTTAATAAGTCACCAAGTTACGCCAAGAGGCTTTTTGTAAGGTTAATTGTTTGTAGGTCGTTATATATTACAATTTCATCCACAACCATTAGCTTGACACACTTTTTCTGCGAGCGGTGGCGGACTCGAACATACTCAACGGCACAGAGCCGCATTCATGGACGGTTAAGAAGCTGATTTCGCTTTGCTTAGCCTCGTCTGTTTAGCCGCCAAAACTAATTGCTGCCTTGATGAGTGCTGTTACTTTTAACATCACCGCAGTGGCAGCTACTGTTGGCTACTGTTCCATGCCTGCCCCCTGGCTGCCTCCTGAGATTTAAAAAAACATTCATTCATTCTCTTCCGCTTATCTGAGGTCGGGTCGTGGCTGCAGCAGCTTAAGCAGGGCAGCCCAGACTTCTCTCTCTGCTTCCTCATGGGAAGGCATGTCGGGCGAGCTGTGGCTCAGGGTGTCCTAGTGCCAAGTGCACATATGGACACTCTTATGTTTGAACATGGTGTTTGTCATTGACAATCCGTAACGAGCACAGAAGTCCGGTAATAGAACACCACGTGGCTTGTGACCAGGAGGGTCGTTCTTTCCAATCATGCCCTTCCCGGTCTCACTGTCATTGCCCATGCGAGTAGTGAAGTCACCCAGCAAAACGATGGCGGACTCCAAAAAGAGTGGATACTGTGACTCTTGTTTGGTGGATGAGCACAAACAACAGTCAGGACCCGTTTCTCCCCCCGAAGGCGAAGGGAAGCTACCCTTTCGTCAACTGCAGCGAACACCAATGTACATGTGCTAAATTGGGGGGCAATAAGTATGCCCACACCAGCTTTGCGTCTCTCACCGTGGGCAACTCCCGACTGGAAAACAGTCCAACCCCTCTCAAGAGGACTGGTGCCAGAGCTCAAGCTGTGTGTAGAGGCGAGTCCGACTATATCTAGTCGGAACTTCTCTGCCTCACTCACCAGCTCAGACTCGTTCCCAGCCAGAGAGTTGACATTTCATGTCCCTGTAGAGCCAGGTTCTGTAACTGGGGGGTGGACCGCCAAGGTCCCCGCCTTTGGCCGTCGCCCAGCTCTATGTGCAACCGACCCCTTTGGCCCCTCCCACAGGTGGTGTGCTCATTGGAACAAAACTTAAGCGTAGCTAAATGATCGTAAACTATAACCAGTCGCCACTGGGCTTGTGAATGCATTCATGCTCTTGTCCGCTTCATCCTGTGTAACTGAAGAAGCGACTGCCATGTGTTTTTTATTTTGTGGCGGGTATTTTGTGGTTTTTGCTCACATGACTTCACGATTGCTCCAAAATATTGTGCAGAACGTGTAATATTTAATAAATGGACAATAGTGGTAATGTGCATTTGAATTTTTATTGTGATTGGTCGCCGTTTCAGACAACAGAACTGACAAAGCAAGCAATATTGCAATGCTTGCTCCCTTTATTTAATTAGCAAGCCGAGCTCCAAAAGGGTGCATGCCAATTTGTTGTAAATCTCATCCCCAAAAATCCCTTAAAACCTTTAGGGGGTTGAATTTTAGTACCGATGCACTTTTTACACACATACCTATAAGTGCCGTTGCTAAGCCAAATCAAGATATATTGATGTGTGTATCGATTGTCTTCTTTTACATTCCTGTCATTTCTCCAGTGTCAGAGACTTTTTTTAAATCATACATAGGGTTTGGGAACAAACAAAGGATTACATAGTAGAGATGTTTATCTGGTACCAAGGGGTTGTCATCCGTCTATTATCCGAACCAAACCCTCACGAGATTCATGGGCGTGCCGAAGCCTATTCCAGCCGTGTATGGGCAGCAGGCGGGCACACCCTGAACTGGTTGTCGGCCAATCACACATAGACAACCATTCACACTCACAATCACACCTAGAGAGAATTTAGAGCCTTAACCTACTGAGCATGTTTTTGGAATGTGGTATAAAACCCACTCAGGCACGGGGAGAAGATACAAACTCCACACAGCAAGTCCGGAGCCCACGCTTGAACCCTTGACCTCGGTCCCATATACTTTAATCCCTCTAGAATATTTGATTTATTCCCCCATGGACCAAAGGACTAATTAGTATAGTATAGATCCCGACTCGGAATAATCGGGTCCGAAACAGGTTGGGATCTTGAATATTAAATAGAGTTGAATAATTTACAACTTAAAATCTTTCTGGGTACAGGGAAAAATGGTCTTCTCTGGGTCATTTGACTCTGTTAACTGTTACATGAAGGGAATGTGGCTGACGAACAAGGAAGCGTCTGTCATTTTTTTGTAGAAAAGTTGGCTTCCCCAGACGCAAAAATTTATTTTTCAAAGCAAATCTTTTTTTTTTTTTTTTTACATTGTCATTTTACGTCGCGCACCCCTCCGGCCTCCTTAGAAACACTCAGTAACATCCTGTAGCATATGCTGAAGTGTTTGTTCTTTATTTTTGTGAGATCATGTCATAATTCTGCCTCGGCGGACTCATTTCAACATCGGTAGTAAAAGAGACTCCCTTAAGTGTGGCACAGGGTTATAATAAATTTGGATTTTTCACAGTAGTTAGCTTTTATTTACCTAGTTTTGGGCTTTGTTTTTTTTATATTTAGTTCATTTGAATTTGTTTTATTTTTCGGGTTATTTGATTTTAATAGGTCAACGATGGTGTGGTGGTACAGTCGCCTGACTTGTGTGCAGGCACACGAAAATTGTAGGTTCACCAAGTTATCTTTAAAAAATAAAAACACTTTTGTTTTATTTTATTTTGTAGTCTAACATAAGATTTGCTTTAACGTTTACATACCTTGTTTCTGTGCCTTATTTCCTCCGGACAGTCCACTATTGTACTCCACATTCTTCTCTTTGACACCTCTCGAATAACTCTAAACATGTTATAACGTTAACTTACCCTGGTTGATGCAGGATTACACTCCACAGGTTACATAAACTTTGCGCCAGGCTCTGTCCTGGAACTTTTCTCGTACATTTCCACTACAGGTTACATTATTTAGTATGCTACTTAAAATGCATTTCATCCAAAGACCTCCACCCTTATAGATGTTCCCCATCTGCGGTTGAGTAAATAGCCCAGAGACACACAAAATATGAACGAGCGTCTCCTTCTGTTTTGTGTCCAGTTTACAAGGCAACAAATGTCAGATGACGTGTGATGCGGGTTCATACTACAACGGCCACAGGAGAACGTGTGAGCCCTGCCATCGTGCTTGCGCCACTTGCGCGGGTAAGGCATCAAGAACACAAAGTTGTTTAAAAAAAAAAAACTTCCCAAAGATGTTTTTTACTTATTTTTTATTTATTATTTTGCAGGCACGGGTATTGAGGCTTGCACCAAGTGTGCGGACAGCTACCTGCTGGAGGACTGGCGCTGTGTGTCCACGTGCAGCAATGGCTACTACCTGTCCGAGCAGACGGCCGACGGAGGCCAGGTGCAGAGGTCCTGTAAAAAGTGAGTTGGACTTGAAGTCTTTTATAGCAGAGTCTCCACTTTGCTGCAATTGCTCTTAGTCCCATCCAGAATACCATTAAAAACACATTCTATAATGTTAGTTTTCCCTGAATGCTGCAGTGTTACCCTCCACGGTGTCCACTTTACATCAGTGGACCATAGTCTCATTTCGAATCAAATTAAATTAAACATGCATGCTGCACCATTATCGTCTCTTGTTGTGCTTTCTTAGCTCTGGCTGCTGCAGACTCCACGATCTCCACTTGACTGCAGTGACCCTTAGTCCCCTCTCCAATAAAACTAAACACACCTGTTTTAGCATAAATTGTAAATGTTGCTGTGCAGTATTATAATCCATATTATCCACTTTGCAGTAGTTGGTTCTTAAAGTCAGCTTTGCTGGAACAAGCTCCAATGCATTTGTGTCACTAATTAGGACAAGCTCCATGTTTAATGGAGGAGGTTTGACATACCGTATCTCCAAAAGTTTAACGCTAGCGATGACATCTACTAGCCAGAAGTTGAGCCTTGTTTAATTTCGCATGTGGCAGTTCTGTATCCCTGTGTATAATTCCACCCCTAATGGGTGCCACACTTCAACTGTATTTACCTCAGTGACTTTAAAGTCAATTAGATCTGGAGTCCTGGAGCAAAGAATGCAGTTTAAAGCAACTATGGTGTCTTAACTTAGCACGTGTTTGCCGTGGACAGGTGTGACCATAGCTGCTACGAGTGCTCGGGGCCCGGCGAGAGGAACTGCAGCAGCTGCGTCAGCGGTTACAATCTGGAGGTGGGAGCCTGCGTGGTCAGCACCATCTGCAAAGATGGTGAGTTTTCAGCTCTTTTATCTTATGCCGCTCATCGTATGCAAAGCTTCTACTCGCACCTTCAAAAGGTGTTTAACAAGCTCACTCAAGTGCATGCTTCTAACGGTAAACACTGGACCCTTGAAACTCCAAACTCGGTTCCATGAACAATTTTGGGGATTATGTAATTTTTCACAATTTGAAACCGTTTCTAAGTGTCTTTTCAACATATGGGGATGGCATTATGTAAATTAGCCAATCACAATATGCACACAATTACAATCTGAATTCAGAACGATTTGTTTTGAGTCGTATTTTGGGAAATAGCCAGTTTGGTTATCTTGGTTTTGTCAACTATTTGTGTAAAAGCAATTAAAAAGTCACTCTTACATTTAGAAAGAATGCATCAATTTAATTAACAGTACTTATTGACTAATAAATTTGGAAATTCTAAATGTATATTATCAAGTGATCCAAGTAACTCGTAATAGACATTTAAAACCGTAAAATCTTGCTGTTGCTGTTTCAGTTTGATTGAATTTGAATTGAATTTGGTTTCAGAGTTTTTTTCTTTCTTTTTGTCCATCAAAGCATTGTAGTTCCGAGGGTCCTTACTCACCAAATGCCAAACATTTAGTTGAAGTGCTAACAGCCTTTGTTTTTTCGTGTACTAACATCTGGTATGCCAGTGATTGTCTCGGGTCTGCTACAGTGCTTGTGTGCTTACAAATGTCACTAACACATCACATCCGTCACTGACACTTGGGTCCTCATCATTTTTATTCATACAAACACTGGTGTACTCTGTGAAACTGTCGAGACAAGGTGGACTCATTCCGCATCCCTCAAATATTCTTTAACTATTTAGCGCTGCTTCTAACTTCCTTTTTACTCACAGTTCCACCAAGTAGTTCAGTTTCCTGAGTTAGTTGTCATTGTCAGAAGGCAATTTTGGGGTATCCAAATGGTGGAAATACAAAGCTAGGTTAGCTTTACCAAGCCAAGACAAAGTACACTGTACTGCTTGGTGGAAGTACGTCTTCACTTTGGATGTGCATGGTGTTTCTTTTAGGCTGTTAATGCCCCTTCCCCCACGCTTTTTGTTTGTTTTTTTAAACCAATCTCAGGCTGGATTTACACTACACTGTCATAAAAAAAAGTGCTAAATTTATAACCAATGCCTTGTCTCTGGGGAAGTATCCTTAAGGATACACCTATTGTGTGTAGCCTTCAAACCAGGTGCATATTGGGACGCTTAAAATTTGTGCATTTTCTGAGGCTTATATACATATACTGTATGTACAAAGTGTACTGTCTAGACCGGGGGTGGGCAAACTATTTGATTGGTGGGCCACAATGGGTTTGAAAATTTGACCCAGGGGCCAGACCAGGAGCAGATGGATGGAGTGTTTTGGTCATATCACCTCATCGGAGAAACAAAAATACATTTAATTTTAAATGAAAATGAACAAAAGCATTACAACAAAATATCTGTCTTTGACACACCGCAGTATTTAAAAAATAAAACATTAACAAGGTTTATTCATTTAATTTTTTTCAAGTTCGACGGGCCGGATTAAAACGTTTAACGGGCCACATGTGGCCCGCGGGCCGTAATTTGCCAACTTCTGGTCTAGACCAAGGATGGGCAACGTTATGACACAAATCCCCCCACACACCAGATCAGTATCTCCGTTAGAGAAGAAAATCTAGCTAATGATGACCCTGCCAACATACAAAAGAAGGCAAAGGGTCCACCTGTACTTTATGTACCTAGATGTGCACAATCACATATACAAGTGTAGTACTAGATTGTGAGCACTTCAGCATCAATGGAAGTGGAAGTGATTTTAACATTTCACATACAAGTCACAGTTTCATGTTAACAATATGCAACTAGAAATTTAGACTCCCATCCAACGAATTATGGGTAACATAAACACGCTTAAATGACAATGATTAATAACTTTATGACGGCAAAAGTTCAGCATTCCACCCCACAATAGATTCTGGGACCCAAACAGCATTCCATACAGTGGGCTCTTTCGAAAGGCCTAGCACAAATGCAAACAGAAAAGGTATAGGCATGGTACCGTTGATTGTTTGGACCATTTGTTTACCTTTCTAACCATAATCAGGGCTTATTTGTACCTAGGGGTTCAACTGTCAACCATAGATGGTAAATCACAAAACATTTGTACATTGAACAACAAAAACATGCCCTTAAATTAATTCATAATCACAGCAATTCCAAGATGCCGAAACAGCAGTTTAGTAGCAGGGTTGTTGTTTGCAGCAGTAATAATTAGCAGAAGCTTGATAACGATCCTGATCATTTGAATCAAGTGTGTTGGAGGAGGGGGAAATCTAAAACAGGCTGGATATGGGCTTGTGAGGACTGGACCTGGGCACCCCTGGGTTACAGAGTTAATGGGTTCCGACTGAGTTCTGTTTCTACGGCAACAATGTAACTCAATTTTGTATGCAATTCAAAAGGCAGTCATGATTGCAGTATATTGATTATTTGAATGACAATCACTTGTAGGTCATGAATATGAAACAAAAAAAGATATTAAGTACGACTTATGATGCACTGTACAGTAGTTTCAATCCAGCCTCAGGTTGTGTGGACTTTTTTCTTGATGATCTTTAAAGTATTTGATGCCAAATGTTGTCAATTTTCTAATTGTGTGACTTTTTTGTTTGTTTTTTTCTGTCCTCTCAAATCTTTTTCCGTCTTCTTCTGGCATGGATCCAATCACGCCACTGGACCTCAACTTCCCATCTCCTGACCAATCGCACCTCAAATGTCTTTTTCTTTTTGTGTGTGTTTGTGTGCATGCGTGTGTGTGTGCGTGTGTGTGCATGTGTACATGCGTGTTTGCTCTATTTTTTCTTCTTCTCTCTCCTTCCTGGTCTGTGGAAAGCAAATGAAGAATCTTGGGCGGAAGGCAGTTTCTGCGTGCTGGTTAAAAAGAACAATCTGTGCCAGAGGAAAGTTCTGCAGCAACTGTGCTGCAGAACATGTTCGCAAAAGGGCTGATGGGCCCACCACCCAACACCCCCTTGCTCATTCCCCCACTCATTCACAGTCACATAATTTATAAAGGAATTTGTGCCTCTTAAAGGGACTGCATGGGAGAAAGGTGCAAAAGACGGGACTACAACACACCTACCTTTTTTTTTTTTGCTCTGTACTCTGATGTTCGGGATGTACAATGACTGGGAATTTCCTCAACAACAAAAAAGTGCAAACAAAACAAAAAGTGTCAGTATTTTGTGACCAAAGCATCAATGCCAAAATAATTGAACATTTTTTGTTATAGTTTTTTTTTTTTTTCAGTGTAGTGTGCATCGCTAAAACCTGTGAATCTCTGAATGCGTCTGTGTGCATTTTTCTCTCTCTTTTTTCCAGTGTTATTAATAGTGAACAGATGGAACTAAGAGAGCTACTGTAAATACTGTAATACGTCAAAAAAAACAACAAAAGATAAAAGTGACTATGTAAAAATTTGTCCGTCTGGGCCCATGAGGGAACATATACAGGCAACATACATGCACACTCAAGGAAATGAAGTCAAAATGGCAATGTACCAGCAAAATCAACTTCACCTCTAGTGGGGGTTTTTCACTAGGAATGGGCATTTGACAACATTAAATGGGGGGAAAAAGCTAGTAAAATGAAATGGAAATTTCTCTGAATGTTCTGCTCCTGGTTCCATGCCAACGTGTTGTAGAAGCTCAACTTTCAACAGCTGCCGTCACATTTGTCCTTTAAACTGCAAAGTAGCTCATTTAAGAGCACACTTGTAGAGCACATTTGCCTCATTTGCTTCTTAGACCTGCTACACACGTAATTTTTTGAATCTTAAAAGATGTTTTATCTTTGGCAGTCCCTATGCATAAAGATAAATGACAAATCAGGCCTAGAACACTTGGGGTCATATTATGTGCGGGGTGCCCAGATAATCTCAACACAGCGCCCCACACACGTAACGATTCTCTTTCACCATCGGTCAAGAATCCAGTCTGCCGAGAGAGAGCTCTCGGACGATCACAAATAGGAAGACGACCATGCTCTTCCGAGTATTTCTGAAGATGACAGGAGACGGGAGCATTGTAAGATGGCAATGTCATCAAGGAAATGCATGCTTTGGAAAATACTTTGTCTGGGAACCCACGTGACGTTTGTTCAAAAAAAATAAATATAATAAAAGGACATCAGGTAGACCGCTTATCTACGCAGCCCCAAAGTGAAATGGAAGAAGAAAAAAAAAAAAAAACTTTACACTCCCTCGCAAAAAAGTCTTTGTGTTCTCTTGCAATTATTGCAAGATAACGCAAAGCTTTTTTTTTGTTTGTTTGTTTTTTTTGCTTTTTCTTTTTTTTTTTTTTTGCGAGTGCATTTTCTTAAAGTGCACATTTATGTACTTCTGTGTCTGTTTGGCTCGCATATCCTCTAATGTGCATCCTTTCTAATTGGCAGTAGTTTGTCAGGACCAGAAGATGACCCACAAGTACATAAACTTACATTAAAAATTTCCCACACAAAAAAAAACCTGTGATATAACACAATCATTGCGAGGAATGCAATTTTTATTCTTTTCTTCCCTGTTACTGGGGTTCTCCGTACGTACCGCCCAAAGACGGCTGGGATATCCATCATTACACCCACAAACCTCATGAGGTGGGTTAAGCAGTTCAGAAAATGGATTGATGAACATATGAACAAAGGTTGTTACTTTTTAATGTTTATTTACCAATGCTCCCTCATTCGTCAGTCTACAGCTTCTTTGATTGGCTGTATTCCGTCATGTCACTCTTAGTGGAGTCAACTGGCTTCAGGGGAAGCCCATCTCTAACTTGATCTAAAGGCGGTTTGTTCCTGATATCAGGCCTGGCAGTACTCTGTCATTAATTCAATTCCTCATCCAATCCTTCTGATTGATTGCTTTTTGTGTTCCCCAAAGGGTGTGGAATTTTACATCAGTCCCAAAACATTTAAACCCACAAATGATCAATGCTTGTGAAAAATGTTGCCCGCTGTTTGAGTAGTGTTCCATTCTTCCACCGGCATCCCTTCCAGTCACCCAAAAGCATATGAGAATAATGCATACGAGATTTTAATGAGCACAAAATTTAGACGTTAGTGGTCGCAATATGGCATTTTCTTGTTGCACGACGGCCAGCAGACGTTTCTGACTGTGGTGCTGGCGTCTAATAAATAACAGAAAAACAACTGATTGAGTGCGCAGGTTCGTGTGTGCGTGCATGGGAGAGTGAGCGAGAGGGGGTGTGTGTGCGCGTGTGTTTACAGTATTAGATTGTTGTCGTGTTTCTTGTTGATTTGTAATAAAGACTGATGAGTCCCCCCTTGTTTTTGTTTCACATAAATTTGTCATTGTTTCAGATGACGTGAGGCACACAAAACATGCACGCACACGACCCTTGTATAAAAGCTGTTTCTTTTGTGTACCTGTGACATCTGCAACAATGCATAATTGTTATTCAGTCTTAGATTTTTTTTTTACTTAAATGTTCATATTAAAATGTTTACTCAATTCATGTTTTTGTTTTTCATTTTTATTTTGCTTTAGTTTTGCTTTGCGAGTGGTAAATCGACACTGATGTTTCCCTAATGTGTGAATCTCTCTTGACAAATTCTCTTTTTTTCGTGTGCTTCCAAAAAGCAAAGTGGAAGGCAAATGCCTGGATCCTCATAAAAAGAGCCACTTATGCTCAGTTATGATTTGTCGGCAGTCAATCACAGGCAAGTCATCAAAGGTTTCACAGTCTGTCCTTAACAGTGTTGTAATAGTACTGTGGTCCCCCACTTCATTGGGAAATTAATAGTTCAAAAGACTGCTGATTTTGCACATTTCCCACCCTCAAAGCATGGTGAGCGCTCTCATTTTCAGTGTAGGTACATTTCACCTGTGAGAGACAGAAGCTAAAAAAAAATAATCATGAATTTCAGAATCGGCAGTGTGTCAAATAATCAGCCCCCCCCCTTCCAACCAACCCACGCTGTATGTCACGGTTCATCACTTTTTAGCAATTTTTGAAAGGGTAAACGCTAAATCACAAATACAATGAACACACTCATGCAGAAGTTGCTTTCAGCGATAGTTGACACCCAGACACCACTTCCACGTGCCACCCCACCAGGCACCGCCTCTTAAAGGTACATGCATGTACCTTTACAAGCGATGGGAAAATGAAGCTTCAAATTTGCCACCAGTTATTGTATTTTTGAGTACTCTAGATGGCATTGTTGGTCAAAATAAAGGGTTTAAAAAATGGCAAGTCAGTGTGATTTCATCCCAATGTTGAACATCTACAGGAGTCCAAAATACTATAAATGGCCTTCTCAAAAATGGTTGCTTCAAATCCGTTTCCAATAACTGAAAAGCTTTATTTGTGTTTATGTTTGATCAAACGTTGTCACCCTTTAACGTCGCTCATCCGTACAGTATGCATGGTTTCAATTTGGTAAAAATGACCAAATCTGGAAATGTCAGAAATTATGCTAAAATGGTTGCATCAAGCGTCACGGTGGCCGAGTGGTTCGCAAGATGACCTCACAGTGCACAGGTTGCGGGATCGATTCTGGCTCCGGCCTTCCTGTGTGGAGTTTGCATGTTCTCTCCATGCCATGTTTCCTCCGGGCACTCCGGTTTCCTCCCACATTCCAAAAACATTCATGACAGGTTGATTGGACACCCTAAATTGCCCCTAGATATGAGTGTGAGCGTGGATGCTTGTTGGTCTACATGTGCCCTGCCATTGGCTGGCAACCAGTTCAGGGTGTCCTCCACTTACTGCCCAGAGATAGCTTGTACAGGTTCCTGCACCCCCTCGACCCTTGTGAGAAGCGGTACAGATAATGGATGGTTGGCTGCGTCAATTCAAATGGGCAGATTGTGTTTTTTTATTTTTTTATAGCCATGGGCTTTGATACTTTTATGTGAGTCTACTCGTGATAGACATTTCTCATTGCTAAGAATGTGAGTTATTTGGGGGGGAAAAAAGATCATACTTGTGGTGGTGGATTGACTTAATAAGTCCTTAGTGGTAACAGAGAGTGTAAGTTTTGCTTCTCCAAACTTCCTTCCCTAAAGTTTCCTCTTTATTTTCTTCCTTGGTCTGTCTGGCTGCAAATCCAGAATGTCCATATGTGCGCGCACATACACACACACACATGCACTCCTCTACCCGTGAGCTGTGTCTCTCTCCAATGCACAGGTGAGCCAAATATGTTGCTTGTACAAGTGTAGAATGTACACTATATACTGTAGGCCTACAGTAATATATTATATTGACCACAACATTAGATAGAGCTACACGATATAATAAGAATGAAATGTTTACTGAACTGCAGTGAGTTTGAAGTGTCTAATAGGGGTATGACGATTTTTTTTTAGATATATTTTTCCAGTCCATAATTATATTAGCATTACACTCTGTCGTCTTGAGATGTCATGTTAGCTCCGCATTGCGTGTGAAATCTAACAGTACACCAGGAATATTTATCAATATATGAACTTTGCATAAAGTACATGACACTCACCAGAGACGCTGTTTCAAACGCCTTAGGTCTTATTTTGTTGCTCCTCCTTGTCTGTGTAAGCTAAGTTTTACATACTTGCTCTAAAAGTGTTCACAAAAATCACTTTCTCGATTGAAACACTCCAGCCAGTAACAATGTTGGTTGAGTTAGCCTCATTAAGTCCAGTTTTACTTGAAAAGTGAATTTTTAATCATGTTCTGACATTGTCCTCCATGGTAAGTCAAGGTTGTATGCACATTAAACTCAACCATCAAACAGAAAATAAATGTAGCTGAACCAATTAGAGGACAGAGGAACTGACTTCACCGGGCTTTCTATTAAAGTGGTCCCCTACCGTTCTTTCGCTGTGGATTGGTTCATACAAGTCCATAACATTTTCAGACCCACACCAGGGCAGTTGCTCACGGCATAATGTGCAGAGCAAGTTTCATACGTCGTCTGTTTTTTACTCATTTTGCTAGCTTGTGGGTTTAATATTAGCAAAATGCGACCAAGACAATTAGCGTCATGACATGCGAGTCCAATACAACAGAGCGAAGACGGTAACTTATATTAAAACTAGGGCTGTCAAAATTAAAGCGTTAACTCAGGTGATTAATCCAATTTTTTTTTAACTCATTTAAATATATTAACTCAGTTTGAATTACTTAAAAAAAATTGCATACTTTGCAAATATTGTGCCATATTAGCTGTCTTTAGCACGTCTCAGAACAAAACACCGTGTTAAAGTTACCACTAGGCCTTACAAACCAACACTGCTGGAGTTTGGCGCTTGTGGGCAGTTTTGAGAAATGTTTCGAAAATAAATGTCTGCAAAGATGTCTCCATTTAGATCGTATTCCAGAATAAAAAAAAAGTTATTAGAACTTTCTTTGAATTAAATAAACTTCATATTTGGTGATTTTGCATCAATTCCGAGATATTATTCAAATAGCTGTTACAAGCTTTGCAAAAAATAGTAGTAGAAAAATGTGATTAATCGCAATTAATCATGAAATTTTTTGTGATTAATAAGTTAAAAAAATACTCACTTTACAGCACTAATTAAAGCATTTTTCAACCTTGAATAATAAACCGCAAGTATTTAACGTTTTTTTTTACCCATCTGTGCTTTTCTCTGTGGCCCAGTACCAAGCTGCGCCCCAGTTGTTTGGGACCACTGTTCTAAAAGGCGCTCAGGTGTAAATCTAAAATAAAAGAATCAGTGATTGTGCCTGTTGTTGAGGCCGGCACACAACTAATAATAAAAAGTCCATGGCAACATATCGAAACTGCGATCTGATTGGACAAATAATACATAAATGAATCCACAAACAACTAGAAATTGCGTGACCGAGACACACACTATGAAATTAGCTCAAAAGAAAAAAATCTGCGCGTGCTCATGTGTTTTTGGTACTTTGAAATGTTCAAGCAAAGGACTTGGTGGAGGCAAGAAAGGATGCTACTGACAGTTGCCATTGAGAATAATGAGGAATGAAGAATGTCAACATGACTGCATCGAGGGATGTCACTCGAGTGGAAATAAGCCATTGGTTCTATGACTTGTTTGTTTTGCGGTGTCCACGTTGCAGGCCAGTACATGGGAGGACATGGCAAGTGTCGCCTGTGTGATGCCACCTGTCTGGAGTGCACTGGGCCTGAGAGAGAGGACTGCACCAGCTGCCCCCCCACCCGGTGAGAGAAACCACCATCCATCACCACCAACAACTTGTATAGTTTGATGTGGAAATTAGTGCAGGGCTTTATTGATGACACGCAAATGCTTGACGTAACCGTTCTCCTTGGCATTTCATCTTTTGTGCTGCTGCCACATTACATTAATATAATATGATAAGCATTCTATAGAAAATTAACAGTATATTATAAGTATAATTTTATTCTCAATGATGTATAATGATGGAGTGTTGACTATTATAATGCAGGCAAGCATACAATATATGAAACTGGCTTTGCAGATAATATTAGGAGGCCAAATCTTCTTGGCCAACTTCCCTCCATCGAGCAGGAAAAAAAAGAATGCTGTCATCGTTGTTATGATATGCTGCAGCTGTAACACCTCTAGAGTGATTACAGTTAATTATAGACCAGTACTAGGTCCGACTATTAAGATAGTAGTAATATTAACTAAATAAATGAACACAGACAATAGAATAAGTTTGAACTGCCGGCGTAATTTGGTAAATAACAGTTGTTGACATAGAAATTACGTACAATTCCACACAATTGACATACAATTTACACACAGTTGACCCAAAGGAAAATGTTTTCCCCCTTCTTTCAAGTGAATTTTTCTTTATCAATATCCTTTTCTGTTCAACTATTATTTAGTTTGGAAAATATAATTTTCAACCCGGGTTGTTGTTTTAATAAATTCTAATTTTATGTTCAAATCTTACCTAATCTATACTCTACTACGTTACCTCACTTTGTTTTGAATAAAGTTCAGTAAGAAGTAAGTATTTTGTTTGATCAGTTAAGTCTAACTTCAATTTTCAACCATTTCACTGTATGTTGTTCAAACAATCAACATTTCAACAATACTGTTTCAGCATCACCATGCATGGTTGACAAAAATAAATGTGACACAATGTACAAAACTCAAAAAAACAATTCAGCAAAAGACTGAATCAATCCCAATGTCCAAGTGTCTTGTTCGAATTATTTGTGTTCTTCTCGTTGTCCTGAATAGTCAATCCTGTGTTCCGGAAATCCACTGCAGTGTAGCAGAGTAGAAAACGGATTAATCCTACCAGGTTGATGAATCAACACAACGTCCAGTAACTGCTCTCCGCTCCTGCGTGAGAAACAGCTCAAGGGGCTCATGGGTGGCTCGCCATCTTGCGTCTCGTTCAAGCATTCAGCTGCGTCATTTAGCTCAGAAGTTTCTGAACCAAACTTTAATAGCCTATCATAACAACAAAATAATACTTATACATAACCTAAATAATACATCAGGTGGCATCAAATGCAAATTAAACTCGTTTTTTTCGTCGAATGAAATCGATGCTCACACAATGACGCAGTTTAAATAATGGAGGTGGCCGGTGAAGAATGGAAAAACATTGCAGGGAAACTACAACTAGCATTCAATTAAGCATCAATTCACCTTTTACAGCCATTTGTTTTCATTTGACCAATACAATAGTGTAAAATGTTCATTGCATGAAATAAAATAAAATAAAAGTCTGAAACTCACCAAGACCCGCTCAGTAATTAGTGCATCACCAATTGAAGGACAGGTTGGAAAAACTCAAAAACGACTCCTTCAAAATACAAAATTAGCATTGAATAGCTCGGTCTCTCTTTTGTTTAACCGTAGTTCTCCTTCAGCTTCTTTATCAAGTATGAGAAGAATAAAATAAAGTGCGCATTTCTAGTCACGTGACTAACGGCATTATGTCGCTGCGTTCGCATAGCGCTGAATCATTTTGAAGAATTACAAAGACACTAATTAAACAATGAATTTACCAGTTTTTCACCTTTTAACACATTTCTAAGTCATGTTGATCCTTTTTTACGCATCTACAATGAATATTTTCTTAATGACTGTTTTTAATAACAGGCTCTTATTTTATGAGGCTATGTTAACCAGGGTTACACAGCCAATCATATTGTGTCTGCCTCAAAGTGGAATTCATAATTGTGCCTCAAAGAACGTCTGTCTTAGACTGCAGATGTGGCCAAGGCATTCAGAAGGAGCAGCATTTTGCAATGTGATAATTCTTTTTAATTCTATTTGTCTATCTCATCAATGTATATTTTTACAAATTACAATATTACCAAGCACTATTTTTCTTCTTTGAATTACACATTGCAATATTTTTTTGTTATTTCGGGTAGGCAGGAATGAATTCATGACATTTGCGTCCACTTCATTGCGAATAGATGATTTAAGATACAAATGTTTTGCATTATGAGTATGTTGCCAAAACAAATTAAACTTGTATCTCAAGACATCACTATAAACTTGACAATACCATACATGCCATATACATACATAGACAATTTAGACTAATAGACTTGATAGATGAAGTCCATGGAAGGATACTATAAATAGATCCATCTATAGTTTCATCTTAAAAATACAAAGATAAATAATGGCATAGAAATATAGTTGCCATTGCACCATTAAATTATTGATACAATGCACACCATACATCATTAAATAGCATCTATATTATAGATCGATACCATGGATTGATACATTTGTAGATACGGTAGTTCTCGTCAATTAGAGATATTATTGATTCTACTAATAGACAAAAATCATCTTGAAGATGAAATAGTCATTCTTTTCTATCTTTATTGAAATATGTTGTCGGTCATTTTTGTCGTTGATTTTCATTTGCATTGTTGCATTGTTCCATGTGCAGGCTTTTTGACGAGGGTGCTTGCGTGATCCGCTGCCAGAGGGGGCGCTATGGCATGGGCAGAGAGTGTCACCGCTGCCACCACACCTGCCACGAGTGCACTGACGAGGGCCCTGACAACTGTACCAGCTGTGACACAGGTATAAGCTCTCGGCTGGTCCGGGATCAACCCTCTATAATACAGTCATAAGACATAAAAAAACGTTTGAAGTGTCCGTTGACCTGAGGTCCTGACCGCCATTCATTTAGCGCTAAACATCATTTTCTTTGAAGTGTTAGCAGATCTGCGATAAGAGTGAGGGGGCCATCAGAGACCCGCGGTGCTAATATTAGCTTGAGTGACGTTCCGAGCTTGACCCCCCTTTTGGCATAGACATCCTCCAAAAATTATGTCATACTTCCTTGACACTGATAACCACTCTCCTCAACACTTAACAACAGCTTTGAAGACACCTGAAAATTATTCCGATAAGGAAGCGCAAATTCCTCATACAAACGCCTTTCCTGGCGTCATGTTGCAGAAAACCATCTCACGTTTTTGTGGCGTGGCGCATTACTGCCAAACAGCCAAACCATAATTCAGGATTCCCACACACACCCAGACACACACTTGAGTGAAAGATTTTCACTCACATACACAACTGAAACTCTCACACTTTATTGTATGACTGACTTTCAGTATAATGTGTGAAATGATTTCAGTAGTACGTATGGCAGCATTTCAAGAAATGTGTATGAGGAGTAATCCAGAATGATCTCAGCGATGACCTTCATACATTCATTGATGTTGTCATTTTGCAATGAACCTTATTTGCCTGGGATCAGCCCTACACTGTAGACTTGCGTCTTTCACCTTCCTGGTCTAATCCCTGCAAAACCAGTTGTATCCTGGTGGGGTGCCATCCTCAATTTTGAACACAAACAAAAGCAAAGTGCGGAGGTGTTTAATCTGCACCACTATTTTTAGGTGCACGCTTGAAATTTACGCCCGTTAGATGTGACAGGCGGCATGTGGAGATGGGGCTTCCTTTCATGTGTGTACCTCCACCCACGACACATCATTAGTGTCTGGAGATGGTGGTGGCTAATGCCTGTTTGTCACTATTGCGCACCGTCAACGTTGCAACTATTTACACCACACACACACACACACAAAATCAATTCTCTGTTCCTTAGCCCAGTTGCCGTTTTATACTCACTCTTCACATTGCCACAGTGGCCCATAGTCTCCTTTTGTACATCATGTATGTTACAGTATAATTAAGGTTTTCTTCCTTGTCTCGTCCCCTCCAGATATGTTCGATGTGTCCCGCTACCTGTTTGAGGGCGAGTGTCGGGATGTCTGCCCCGAGGCCTTCTTCCACTCTGAGCGCAAACGCTGTGAGCCGTGTGCATCCGACTGTGTTGTGTGCACGTCGGCCAGCCGCTGCCTCAGCTGCAGGCCAGGATACAAACTCAGAGAGGGACAATGTTTTCCACTGCCGTGCAGCACAGGTGAACGGTCACAATTTTAAAAAATCAATGTGTACAAACCACATCAGGTCATATATCGTATGAAGGCCCCATTTCAAGCTTTGGTATTATATTTTCATTATGGCCTTATACAGGAATGTGTTATTCGGACTGTCAGAGTCAAAGCTTTAGCTTTTTAATCTAAAATTTTTAATGCAGTTAAATATTTTAACTCAGTTAACTCAGCTTGATTTACTTCAAAAATCATTTTCACATGTTGCAAAGCCAAATTCAAACACGGTATCATAGTAGCTGTACATCTTTAACACATCATCTCACAACAAAACACCCTGCTCATGTTTCCACTGGGCCTTGCAAACCAACACTGCTGGAGTGTGCTGCTTGTGGGAAGAACTAAATGTACCGTGTAAGTTTTGAGAATAGAAAGAAAAAAAGAAAAATGCCTGTAAAGATGACTCAGTTTAGATCGTATTGAAGGATCAAAGAAAAATATTAGAACCATTTTTGGATTTAAAATATACCGGTACTTCATATGTGGTCATTTTACATTGAGTCCAAGATATTGTTCAAGTAGATATCTGTTCCAAGCACTGTCACAAAATAATAGTAGTTTAATCGCGATTAATTACGGGATTTTTATCAAATGAAATTAGTTAAATAAAAAAATAATGGCTTGACAGTGCCCTTATATTGTATGGTGTCATTATACTGAAAAACATTCTTTTTGCTTGAAAACATGTTAATTAGTCATCACAAATTAACAAATCAATGTGCAACAAGCCACATCCTTTCATGTGTCGAATTAAAGTCCCCAATGAGGGCTTTTTAGATCTGCAAATATTAAATGTCGATTACATGTATAATTTAGTTGTTTTCTGTTTGTAGAAATGTCAGTGACGCATTTTCTTGGTGGCATACTACCACTGTGTCAAGTGTTTTTCAACTTGTGCTCTTTAGATGCGCTTGCAGAGGCTGAAGCCTGTCTCCCCTGTGACAACGGCTGCAAACAATGTGAACATAGTGAGTACTGAGTACATAACAACACAATGCACACACGTCATGAGAAACACACAATGCATGTATCTAGACACACCCCGAAGACATGGTTTATGGCTTGTGAGGGCCCTCTTCTTTTTCTTTCTCCTGCATGAATGACTATTTGACTTGCACACGAAACAATATGACTTTGCATTCATACTTTGTGTGCAAGTTGTGTACGGGTCTGAGTGTGTGGCAGGATTTGGAAACTATCTGTCATATACGGTATATGGCCCTCGGTCTGTAAATTGCTCACCCCAGTTTTAAAGATACACGATGTGATGAATCTAGATTTCTCCAAAATTGTCTCTTGCAAAATTGCGTTTTTTTTTTTTTTGCTTTGAGCATTTCTGCTGCCATTTTATGTTGTCTTAGAACTCCGCCTGCTGGTGGAAAACAACACTACAAGCTGTGAGCCGTTTTTTTTGTTTGTTTGTTTTATTAGTTATTTTGGGGGGCACGGGGTGCTTTGTTCACAAAATATGCAAATAATAATTATATCAATGCTAATAATTGTATGTACACGTAGGCATTTAGCACCTAGCAGGGGAAATTACAAATAATGTCTGTACATTTGAATATTTATATTTGCTAAATTTGCTGGGACAAACTGGCCACTTGCAGTTAAATTTAGAATTTTTCTAATACAAAATTGTATTATGTATTCTAATAATACACGATCTATATATGATTTTTACGTGTCCTTTTTAACTCATTCACTGCCAGCCAAATTTAAAAAAAAAATTTACGTCTATAGCCGTCATTGGCAGTGAATGAGTTAATGATGGTTTGAACTTGTCAAAATAAATTTTTCTTCCTGCCTCTTGTGATATACTGCATGTAAACACAAACAAAGTCTAATCATGGGATATTGTCATCTTTGGAAAGTTTTTTACATCACGAAAACATGAACAGGGGTGTGCAGATGTTTTATAGCCACCGTATGCAAACATGCTATTTATGGTATTCCTCACAGAGGGCTCTGCACACCCGGACCAGGGAACAGTCTGCCTCAAGTGTGAAGATGATTTCTACCAGTAAGTTAACAATGAACATGCACTTTGCTCATTTTTTATTCTGTTGCTGTTTAATGTGTTTCTATTGCGCGCGTGTGTGTGTGTAGGCTGGTTTCTGACTGCTACAAGTCTTGCCCAGATGGCACCATAGGTGTTCCTGATAGCATGACATGCGCTCCGTGTGAAGACCTGCACTGCTCCATCTGTGACGAATCCCAGTGCTACTGGTGTCAGCAGGGATTATACCTTTTTGGTACCACTCACTCCCCAGCATTTTTGGAGGTCTCTTTTAAAGAGCAGAGAGGCAAATGTGAATGATTGTCCGTGTGTGTGTGTTCTTGTGTGTATAGACAGTGGGTGTGTGGGGGAGTGTCAGGCCGGCTTCTTTGTGGATGTGGACAGTCGGGAGTGCGAGGCGTGTCACAGAACATGCAAGACATGCGGTGGTCCGAGGTTTGACGACTGCGACTCGTGTCAGGATGAGCTGGTGCTGAAAGGCGGCGAGTGCGTGAAGGGAACTCAGCTGGGTGCCTGCTCTAGTGGACGCTTCAGGAACAGTAGGGCAAACAGACGCTCTTCTTTTCTTCTTAGAGTGATACCTTGACTTCTGAGTACATCAACATTTTTTTTTTAATCTGTTGCTCACTCAGTCTTTTTCTTTTGTGTTGTGTGTAAAAAATTGTAACATCCACTGAACACTCCCAAGATTTCACCAGTGGTCGGGTTTTGCCCTCTGGTTTTGTGTCAAATCCTCAACATTCAGATTTCTGAGCATATATGGCATCTGGGCCATACTTTTTTCGTGAGTGTGCAAATATATGTATGTCTGTCTTACAGGACAAGGAGAGTGTGAGCTGTGTCATTCTTCATGTGAGACCTGCTTTGATGCACGCAAAGACGACTGCATCACCTGTCGCAAAGGTCTGTCTGTATGTGCTGTATGTATGTGTTTGTGTGTGCACATTTCTTAAATGATATAATTCAGGATGACCTCTTTCTCTCTCTGTCTATCATGCGCACGGGCACACACATACAAACGCACTACTTGTATCCTCCCACATGTGATAATGAAATCGTCTCAAACCGCGACTGAAATGCCGTCACACACTTTTGGAATTGATTTTTTTGGCACATACTACTGAAAATTTTCAAACAAATTAAGGATATTTCAGTAGCATGTGTGTCTAACTTGTTTTTGTGTTTTTTTTTTTTGTAGGAGCCTTCCTGACATCCGATCAGACGTGCGTAAATCGCTGCCCCGTGTCCACCTTTGTCAATGTCACGTCGGGGCGCTGCGACGCTTGCGCCGAGGGCTGCCTCGCATGTCATGACGCTGTCGCCTGCCAGCGTTGTCAGGCTGGACTCTATCTGCAACAGGCAACCTGTGTGCCGCAGTGTGACAGGTCAACTCTCTTATCTGTAGTATATGTTTTTTTTTCTTTTAAACTTGGTGCTGCGAGCCAAATTTTGTGGTACGAGTGATCTGAGTTATGAGTGAGTTTGAGGTACACTGACAAATGAAGTGAACAAAATGCACTTTTATTTTATTAGATATTTGTTTTATATTTATATATTTATTATACATTTTATTTTTTAGTACAAATTCAACTGTATTTTACTGTATAACATCACCGTGATTACAAAACAAGGTTGTACCTAATATATTGTCCTTCTTCTGTGGGGTGTGGACGCTCTTATCTTGAAAAGCTGAAGTCACTCGTATCTCAAGGCAACACGGTGTATGTATAGTTTCCCTCATACCAGTTTTCATCTGCAGAGGTTTCCCCGAAGGTGGCACGTGCCGTGCGTGCGCTCCTGAGTGCACGTCCTGTCACGACAACGCTTCCTTTTGTCTGAGCTGCGAGCCCGACCACTTCCTTTTGGAGCACACGTGCGTGCGTGGCTGTCCGCCAGGCTACTACAGTAAAGACGTGCAGTGCCTCCACTGTCCCTCCAACTGTATCCACTGCAACCAGGACGGACTTTGTCACAGTGAGTACCTGTATATCAAATCTAAAGTGTGTGCGCGCGTGTGTGGGATAGGAATGAAAGCAAAATAACATGAACAATAAAGAAAATTTGATTAGATAACCTTCAGTAGTCCTACAATGGGAACATTCACAAAATCAGTGTCAAAAAAACAAAAAGCATCCTAATGAAAATGATTATAAAGGGAGGCCTGCCAAATCTGTTTTGTTTTAAAGTACTTTAAACTACAAGTAAAATGTGTGTGTGTGTGTGTGTTGGAGCGGGGGGGGGTTATTACAATAGAATGAAGGGAACAAATGAATAAAAGTCAAATAGAAAACTAGAACACATAATTAACGTAAGAACTAATCAAGAATAAATACATTCTTACGAGGAGGGCTACCAAATCTGTTCTTTTAAAGAGGGCTATGACAACCGACAAAAACAAATTAAATTAATTAGCGGAAATTAATGTGTGGTGGCGCGGTGGGCCACTAGTTGGAACGATGGCCTCACAGTGCGGAGGTGGTCGGTTCGATCCCCCGGCTCCGGCCATCCTGTGTGGAGTTTGCATGTTCTCCCCGTGCCTGCGTGGGTTTCCTCCGGTACTTCGGTTTCCTCCCACATTCTAAAAACATGCACGATTGGTTAATTTAACACTCTAAATTGCCCCGAGGTATGAGTGTGAGCGCGGATGGTTGTTCGTCGATGTGTGCCCTGCGATGGGCTGGCAACCCCCGCCTACTGCCCAAAGATAGCTGGGATAGGCTCCAGCACCCCGATGAGTGTCGTGTTGTGTTGTGAAATGCGCTACACAAATAAAGTCGTATTGTATTAAAAATCCGTCTGTTTTCATAGGAGGCCTTTCAAAGTGGCTGTATCTGAATATTTTAATAAGTAAATTAAAATAAATAAATGAATAAAAATCCACAAATTCTGCTGTTTTTGAGTGGTGTTTAAAATGAATCTGCAAAACAGTAAAGGAGCTTGAAAAATTGTCACGAAAATGTATCAAATGATACAAAATCATCCGTCTTCCAACTTATGCATCACTTTTTCGTTCTTTCTTTTTGTTTTTAATTTTAAATTTTGTCATACTGCAACAACAATAGCCGATCAGAGTCAAACATCGGGAACCTCACTTTCCATTGCCCATTCCAATGAAAACCAACATCAAACAGATAACATTTAGTGCTTTTCAACACTCCCAACATGAATAAATTATGCTAACTGTGTCACCGCCTTTAGATTATAGTTTTGATTATGGATTGATTATAGATTATGTTTGTGTCTTCTTCACCAGAGTGTGCAGATTACTTCTTCCTCCACGCTGACAAGTGTGTGGACGACTGTCCTGCTGGCTTTTTCCCCAGCGAACAGCAGCACGAGTGCGTTCGGTGCCACGCTGACTGCGCTTCATGCGACGGGGCGGACCATGACGACTGCAACACGTGCCGCAACCCCAAAGCGCTGCGCTACAATGGAGAGTGTCTGCCCCAATGTCCGAGCAGCACCTACTACGACGAGGCTGATAGCGAGTGCAGAGGTATAGTTGAAGAATTATTCAATAATACTCGTATAGAATATACATAAGTGAAAGCAAGTGGCACGGTGGACGACTGCTTAGCACGATGGCCTCACGGTGCAGAGGTCGTGGGTTCGATTGCGGCTCTGGCAAACTCCACACAGGAAGGCATGTTCTCCCCGTTCCTGCATGGCTTTCGTATTGGTACTCTGGTTTCCTCCCACATTCCCAAAATATTTCTGATAACTTAATTGACCACTCTAAAGTGGCCGTAGGTGAGATTATGAGCACGAGTGGTTTTTCGTCTTTGTGTGCCTTGTGATTGGCTGGCAATCAGTCTAAGATGCATCATATGATAAGTAAGAAAAATTAAATGGCATATAATCATAAAAAAATTGATTAAGCAGAGCATGTATAGTCGACGGTATGTAAAAGGTGCTTCAAAATTTAAATTAAATGCAATAAAAATGAAAGACACAAATGTCATAAAATATTGTCCAAAAATGTATAATGTGTATGCAAGGAAAATCCAAAACTAGTAAAAACTAAAATATATATAAAAAAATATAAATCCACCAGGAATAAAAAAAAAAATAAAAGTTTCTATGTAAATCAGCGGTCGCTGCATTGGCCCCAATAAAAGGAAAAAAAAAAATTAAATCATTGTGTTACAGTAGCTAAAACCTGGTTTATTAATCTAGTGCTGTACATTTCTTAAGTGCAGTTTAGTTTTATAAAACTTTTAAAAGAGAACTCCAGTCCAAAAGACATATCCTTTGCAATAATACATTGGATGTGCTTGTAAGTCTGACAAGGTCTGAATGGTTTTAATTTAAACATTTGAGAGTCTCTGATCATTGTCAAAGTTGAGTGACGATATGTTTGTCACGTGCATCCAGACTGCGACCGCTCCTGTCTGACGTGTTCGGGCAACGAGCCATCGGCGTGTCTCAGCTGCGTGTCGGAGCGCCGCTTGGATGCTAGTGGCCACTGCGTGTGGTACAGCCAGTGCTCTCCGCACACCTACATGGACGACGCAGGCCAGTGCCGGCCGTGTCACGCCTCCTGCCGTAGCTGCTCCGGGGGCCCCGGCCTGAAACGCTGTCTCGGCTGCGACCCTCCACGCTTTCTGCTCAGTGAGTGTACCGCAAGCCTTCCTTCCATGCAAGACTTTTCGTGTTGACATTTTCTTTTTGTTTGTCAGATTCCACGTGTGTGCAGAAGTGTCCCGCTGGTTACTACGGCGACGACAAGGAAGAGCGCACCTGCGAGCGCTGCCACTTGAGCTGCGCCTCGTGCGCCGGACGCCACAGCGTGCAATGCCACGCTTGTAGTTCGGGTTTTTTCAGGCAAGGCAGCAGCTGTGTACAAACCTGCTCTGAAAGGTCAGTAGGAGTTGCCTGAAACTTGAAGGTTAAGAGTTGAGACTTACTCCCACCTCTGCTGTCTTTTCTCTTTTTCCAGTCATTTCGGAAACAGCAGCAGCATGGTGTGCGAGCGCTGTGACCCCGGCTGCAGTCGGTGCCGGGGGCCCGCCGACACCGACTGCCTGACCTGCCGGGGTGGCTATGTCTATGTGAGGCAGCAAAGCCGCTGCCTGAAGAATTGCCCGCCAGGGTACTATCATCACAGCTGGACCCACACCTGCCTCAAGTGTCACCCCACGTGCAAGACGTGCACAGGTTTGTGATCCCGTCTCATGAGGTTGAATCATCGGGACATTTTACTGTAAACGTGTGTCCAGGTGCTGGTGGTACGTCCTGCGAGTCTTGTTACCATGGATACCGTCTGATTGGCTCCAACATCTGTGAATCCGAGTGTATGATTGGCTCCTACTTAACGTCCCAGGTCTTCATTTTCTTCAAAGAACATGCCCCCGATCTTCATCAGAGCGCCAACTTCTTTCTCTTCTCGTTTCCAGGAGCGGCCGTTGGACAGCGACGCGCTCGACTGCCGGCCGTGCGACCGGTCCTGCTTGGGTTGTCGTGGCGCGAGTTCTTGGAACTGCACCGACTGTCCCGCTTCGCAGATCCTGAGCGATGACGGACGCTGCCTCAGTTGCTGCCACGACCGGATACTGCCCGTCAATCGGCCCGTCGGCTGGCAGTGCTGCAACTGTCATGCCTCACTGGGTAAGACAAGCGGACACATTATTAGGAACACCCCAGCGCAAGACCATGCAACAGCAGGAACAATCATTCAAAAAATGGAAGAAAAAATGCATATGAGATATCTCCAGATTTTGTGCTTTATTTCTTCATTTTTCCTGAAGAGTTTATATATAAAGACTCAACAACTGATCCAAGTTTTATTCCGATAGTTCTCTGGAGTTCAGGAAATAGTACAAGTCAGATATCTGGGCTGCTTTTGCTTATTCACACGAGGAACTGTACTCGAGCAAGTACAGTTGGAAAAATCGCGCTGTCTAAAAATGCCGTCCTTACATATATAGCCTTTCACTAGACAGGTTTTTCAGCTAAAGGTCACATAGGTTGAAATCAGTCTTCCTCGCTCCCTCCCCTCGCACGGGGCCACGTCCAAGGGCAGGTCATCCCGAGGTTGGTTATCTTCTGGAAGTTGATCAACATTTGAGTCCATGGCTTATCCCAAGGCTCGACCTTCTCCTGCAATGTGGTCTGATCCCAAATTGTCGTTTCTTTCCTAATGTGTTTCTTCAATGGTGTCCTAGTGACCCCGCCAGTGCCCAATTTGTTGTGTCCGTATTGCTACGGTCTATATGGCCAATGTGCTTTATTGTATTTGTTGTGTCGAGAGTATGTGTGCGCTGTAAATGGGAGTGGAGGTCAAGAAAATACTATGCGTCGGGGTGTGTGTGTGTGTTGCCAGTGTGAGTGCAATTCATGAAATCTATGGAATTAAACACCTGTAATCTTCGTAATATATGAATATAATATGTCAGAAAAATTAGAACCAGTCAACAGAATCACGTGTCGTTACTGTGCATGGTCCTTCTAAGTTTCATTTGATCAATGCTTTTCGTTTAAGAAATGTTTAACACCTGTTGCAAATATTAGCCTGCTAATATTAATGATTGACATTCTGTCACGTAAATGCTAAAGCTAATACTATTAGCAGAATACAATCCTTCAATACTACACATGAAAAAAATATTTCATTAATGAAAGTTGTTAAATGGAAAAAAGTTGTAAAAAATATTTTAATAAAAAAGAGTAAAATACTTTTTTTACATTAATTATGGGAAAAGTTGTAGCTTTGTATAGGGGGCAAAAAAGTCTAAATGGTATGTAGAAAAGTTGCAATTTAATGTGGCTGCATAATCAGTAGTTTTTGAGATCTATTAGAAAAGTGTGAAAAACATGAAGAAAAATAATCTACAGTATTGGACAAAACAATACAACTTTATTTGTAGAGCGCAATTCACAACAGCTGCAGCAGTAACAAAGCACTTTATTAAGAGTATACACGAATAAAAAAATATTAGAAGATAAAACGTGACAAAAAGTACAAACCCTCCAATATTTATTTGATTGGGACAAAAATATATGGAAATTTTTGACAGAACTACAAAAACAAACACACAGTATAAGAAAAATATAAAAAGTACTCAATGGTGTATAAAGATATTTGTCAAAAATAGTGTTTCGTTTGCTTCTTTTGCCATCGTCCCATTCATCGCCTTTTTCTACAATTTGTGTATTTTTATATTTTTTGATTGGGATTTCACACAAATAAATTTGTGAAGATTGAAGTTGAAATATGTTGGAGGTGACTGCACTAAGCGTTGGAGAGTAAAGCTGTGATTTCAACTTCTCTTTGCAGAGGAGTGCATCCTGGATGTTAACTTTGTGCTGAAAGATGCTGGCGACTTGGACCAAGAAGACGGAAGTGGGGCCAAAGTGGCGATGACTATTTGCGTCCTCCTGATCCTGTCGGTCGGGGCTGGGGTCTTCGTTTTCCTCCACACTCGCTCCAAGTCACTCGCCACGGCCGCCGCCAGCAACCCACAAACCAAAAGCGGCGGCTACCAGAAGCTGGACAACAACGAAGGAGCGGGAGACTTCACACGGCGAGCTGTTGCGTCCTCCTTCGGGGAGTACAACGACAGAATCATCAGGTCGGAGGATGACGATGACAACGACGACGATGAAGACGACATCGTGTACATGGCTCAAGATGGCACCGTGTACAGGAAGTTCAAGTACGGCCTTTTGGGCGAGCAGGAGGATGACATTGAGTTGGAGTATGATGATGAGAGCTACACCTACACGTGAACACACGCCAGGGGTCATTTCATTTGTTGCAGTATGTGGAAAAAATAACGTTTTGGGTTTTTTTTTTTGTTCAAAAGGTTTTATTTGATTAAAAACATCCAGTTTTATGTGAAAAACACTGTGATCAAAACTTGTGGAAAGAGAATTGGATTTTGCATGATAAAATTGTTGTTTCGTGTAAGGAAAAAAGTTCTAACTGGATGAAGGGAGAAAGTGAAATTTTACATGACAGAGTTGTGAAATTGTGAAGTAATTTTAGGTAAAAAGTCACAATTTCTGTGAAAAAGTAGATTAATATGATAAATGATTTACTTCTTTGTGACTTTAAATAATATAACTTTGTAGAATATACAATTCCTGAAAGTCATTTTGCATGGAAAAGTTGAAAGTACGTTGAAAAATTGTGTAATTTTACCCAAAAAATTACCTGGAAAATGATTTGAATTGGAAAAAAAAATCACATTTACATGAAAGGCGCAATTAAATGTTATCACAAAAGTCATTTTAGATTCCTTTTTCAATAATTTTACTTGTAAGGTTGTACATTTCTGTTTTTTTGTTACTTTTAATGATTTTTGTGTATTCATGCACATGAAAAAAGTTTTTTTAAACACAAGATAGAGTTGTATGTGTAAAAGCAATAAGTTGTCGTTGAAAGCAGAAAGTAACATAATTTAATTTGAAAAAGTTAGATTTTTAAAATGAAACATCAGTGTAAAAAAATAAACCACAATAATCTATAGGGGGAGCCGTACCTATGCAAGAATTATTTATAAAAGCATGAAAAAAAATTAAATCTGTGACTAAATTGGTACAATGTGAGAAACCTATATTTACAGCGTGGCTTTACTTCAATAACACCGTGGCCACTCTCTATGACTATGACAATTGTGTTTATTAGTTAAGAGATAATATAGGGACTTGACTTGAAGTCAGGATGCAAACGTCGACCTTCGCATGGGAGTAACTTTGTGTCCTAAAAATAAAGACACGCAAGGGTCTAGTTTGATCTTTACGCGTTGTATTGGAAATATATATATATTTTAAATTTTTCCCAAAAATACTCTAAAACACGTCTTTGCTTCTGTTATCAAATTTGGTGCAAAGGAAAACATTTTGGGAATGAAGGAATACAATAAATCAGTTTTGTTCTTTGTTGTTGTGTGACTTACGTTTGCTCTGTGTAAAGCGCTTTGCAATGAGTGGTGGTTGTCTTAAAGTGCTCTAGAGATACAGTAGAGAAACTATCCACATGCTACGATACACTGGTTAGCACATCCGCCTCACAGTTCCGAGGTGCGGGGTTTGATTCCAGAATCTGACCTTCCTGTGTGTAGTTTGCATGTTCTCCCTGTGCCTGCATGAGTTTTTTTCCCGGGTACTCCAGTTTCCTCCATCATTCCAAAAACATGTATGGTAGGTTGATCCAACACATTCTAAATTGGCCATATTGTTAGTGTATATTTATGCCCTGCAATTGGCTGGCAAACGGTCCAGCGAGTACCCCGCTACTGCGTCGAAGACGGCTAGGATGGGCTCCAGCACACCCGCAACCCTTGTGAGGAGAAGCGGCAGAGCTGGGCACTTGACCCTTTTTTGCCGGTCAGGACCCGCCCTCGGACCGCTACCTCGTTTCCCATCAGGCCTGGACCCTACGGCCTTATTCATATAAATTGTCGGCCCCCGACCCCGTTCCGGCCATGTTGGCCTCCCCTCTGTCTATGGTTTTGCGCCCCCCCCCTCCACTTTTGTAATGGTATGTCCTAGTAGCAGGTGGGAGGCACGGATTACGTGATGTCAGAATAAGGAAATACAGGCATGCTTGAACGCACACGGCTGTCTCACGTCTCTTCATACAGAAACAGTTGGTAGCTGCGCTTTTGACGCGTTCTGAGCCAATTTTTGTCATTTGCCCGTTTTGCGAGTAGGTGTATCTCAAGCGTGAGGGTTTCATGGTCCGGAATAAAATCAACGTCCCGCCTTTGGTAATCGAATCCTTTTTGAAAACTGTGTCACCCCTCATTTAAAATGAACACCAAATCCCAGACATGATTTTATTGGAGTTCTAGTTTACAGACCGGATCTAAAAAAAAAATCTAATTTCATACCTTGAAAAAAATAATCCTTTTGTACAACACACAACAAAATAAGTTTTTGTAAATTTATTGGATGAAATTATTTGAAAGATATGGAGGACAGTATTTCTAGTTGAACATTGATTGTACATGTAAGCAAGCTTCGACTTCCAGTTACCTTTTTTTTAGTCAAAGGTCTGAAGAACACAAGAGAGGGAGAGCAAAATCTAGTTTCGCGACTAGGATGAATGAAATTATATTCACATCATTTATACTTATATCTTACATATAATTTAATCCCCAACAGTATATAGACAAGATTGAACTGAGTACCAGTATGCAGTAAAGACGCAAAAGTGTGTGTCTCTCCCGATTGAGTGGACTTTGAGCGTCCATCTGTTTCACAGTTCAGTGCTAACAAATAGAAAAAAAAAATCAAGCTACAGGCTCAACTTGAACTCTGTCCTACTAGTTTAATTTGTTATACGCTCCAGCACACTCGCGACACTCTTTCAGAAAATGGATGGATGTACCATAATAGTGGCCTTATTAGGAGCTGTGTTGTATTCATATATTTACATTGATTGATCATTATTTGACATGAAAAAGTTATTTCACATGAAACAATGTCGTATTTGTTGAAAAAAAAATGAGGCGATATATACTTTTGTGAAAGAATTGAAAGTTATTACAAAAAAGTAATTTGATGTGAAAAAACAGATTTAATGTACTTTTGGTGGTGAATAATGCTGAACACGAAAGGAAAAAAAAAATTATATATATATATATATGAAGGGAGGCGGCGTGGCTCAGAGGTAGAATGGTCGTTTCCCAAGCGAGAGTTTGGGTGTTCGATCCCTGACAAATCGGCCCATGTCAGTTGCTCCTGATGGTATGTCATTAGTAGGTAGCTCCGACAGCAATGTGCAGTGCTTTGTTTGACACAATGGCGCTATACAAGTGAAAGACCATTTACCAAACATTTTAGATGTTTTTATCAAGAGTACAAAGAACAAAACAAACTATAATTTAATGTGCGGAAAATTTGTTGTTTTTTTGTTAGAAAAGGGATTAAATTGTACTTAAATAAAATCAAGTCAATGTATATACAACAAAATACAAATTAGGTTTAATATGTGTAATATGAGGAAAACTATTTTAGGGCAGTGTCTAATTTTGATGCAATAAAGCTCTAATTCTATGCAAAAATTTTGTCATGAAGTTGAAGTTATTTTGTTTGGTTGGAGCAGTGTTAATTTATATGGGCTAAGTCCGACTTTGAGGGGGAAAAAAAGATTGCAATTACAAGAATCATATCAATGTTACAAGAAAACGTTGGTCCTTTTATGACGATAAGCAGTTGTATGACAATAAAAACACAATATTTTAAAAACAAAGTTGATGCTTAACAAGAAGTAAGAACATTAAGTAATATTAATTTGTAGATTACAGCAATTTTACAAGTTGATTGTTGTAACAATATCAATTCGGCACTGATAAAATGAATAAAGAGTAAAACGGATATCAAGACCACCATTCAAGTATATTGGGGATTATTTGGAAAAAGAAATGAATGAAAAAAAAACTGTAGTGTTAGCCTGAAGCGCTTCAATATTTTTGTTGTCTAAATTCGTTATTCGGCATAGCATCACTTGACACACTCACTAACGCCCCTACACTGGTTTACTGAAAGTGTGTAAGCATGCGTGTGTGTGTGTGTGTGTGTGTATGTACAGAGAGAGTATATTGAAAACAAGAGAGCTAATACAAAAACAATTCAAAATAAAGACGAGTGTTCACCCAGGCATCGCCACGGCAACAGTCAGGCCAGCCTCGTGCGGCAATTGGCGTTAGTGGCCATTGATGAAAGTTTGTGAGGAGGAGGAGGAAGAGGAAGAGGCGGCTGAAGCAGAGGTGGAATGGCTGGTGAAGAAGTTGTCCTCCCGCAGCTTGACGTGCTCAGGCCGCTCAAGCTGGACCTTGGCCTCCGAGATGTCGCCATTGATGGCGGCGATTAGCGCCTCTGAAGGACAGACGGACACATTTACATGTACAAGAAGGCATGGTCAGTATAATAGGCCCGTTTATCTGGCGTGGGGGAGAAAGAAAGACCATTCAAATGAACTTTTTTTTCCCTCTTCTTTTCGCAAAATAGCATTTGAAATTTCCACCTACCATACTTCACAGGAATTACATTTTGTTGAGGAAATTTTGATTTTGCCCCAAAGAATATATGCTCAGAGTGCTCCGAAAAAGCAATGGTGGAGGCCAATGTGTCAGGCAGTACAAGGAAAGGAAACAGTTCAAGAAGGAGCGGCTGACTGCTTCACAACTTTGACTGGAAATGATGAAAGAGGAGGGCGGTGCGCCACTCGCAACAATCACACCCTCAGAGTGGTGTTAGCACATCAGAGTAAATTTTCAAACGCCACCCCCGTGTTGACGGCAGCAAAGGAGCTTTGGTTGGATGAAACTTCCACTTCTGCGTTTTAGTTTAAAATGTTGCAACTTAACTTGAATCGTGCGTCACATTGTGGCCAAAGGTAAAATCATGGTCGGATTTTGCTGCTATCAATAGCAAATCCTTGTCATGGCCAGGTAGCAGAGTCCGATCACACAATCGTTGCTATGACGACAGTTCTTCATCTATGAGTTGTTCCTTTGCTTCCATTTTTTTCTTCAGGAGTCCTGGCCGCTGCAACACACCTGATTCAAACGATCAGGGATGTTTTGTTGCGAGTAAACAAGTTCGACCTTTTTTGCTGGGTCCGTTGGAAGCTAGCTGTGTTGCTGACCTCGCGATGGTTCGTTCCGACATAGTAACATTGAAAATATGCCGCCGCCAGAAAAGCTCATCTTACACGGCGACTGCAGTCTACATTCCCGTTAATTCGTAGACATGATAATGTTCTTGCGCCGGTATGATGACAACATGCACGCTGGCTAGAGATTAGGGGCGTAAAATTAAATTAGGGAGGAAAGCCAGAAAAGTCTTTGCCCATGTGCCGTGTTTTTTGGAGCTCGAGGTTGACACTATGGACTACTGTGTTCTACTTTTATTGAAACAAGCAGACTACTGATGAGACCTTGTGCTTTAATAATTCAAACCCTGAAAATGAACAATTCTTTATGCTCGACTTTTGCACGCATGTGTGCTGGCTTTACCAAGCGAGTTGTAGCTTCTCTCCGGACGGATGTATCCCACCATGACGACGCTGAGAATCTCACCGTAGAAGTCCTCTTTGAACTTGTGGATCACATGAGTCTCCTGGGACAACAGAAGCACACATGCGTTGACGACAGCGTGGCACTCAAGACATCTCGCTCGACCACCATGCTAATTGGTGATCTTAGCTCCAGGCCAAGCACTACATTTAATTTCATTCCAGCAAACATCATCTTTTTTTTCCTGTTTGGTTGCACTTCATGCCTCCATGCAAATTGCCCGGAGTCAACTACGATGAGTCAGCTAATCATATCGTTGCATTATTATATCGGCATCCTTTTCACGTATGCACTGTTGCTTGGACGTTATTGGATGTTACACCAGCACGATCCGAATGGTGCCTCTTACACGAAATATAAAAATTGCCAATCAATTTTCAATGACACTGACTGTACGTAATAAACAATGTGAATGTGTTTAAATGTAATTTTAGCGAGAAAAAGACACGTCAATACAACGCACAAAAACATTGCCGTTTGGTGAAAAAAAAGGCTTGAATTTTAACACAGTTCACACCAAAAATGTCTTGCTTTTATCTGAGGAAAAGAAAACCGTTATAAAATACTTTTGAGAGAAAAGTTGTCAATTCACAAAGAATAAAAAAGACTGAAGCAGTATTTTAAAATCAGTCATATTTAAAGTTAGTTAGTAATTATCATTTTTAAGTGAAAAGTGTCATTTTAGGCAAAAGCCGCCATTTAAGAATTTTGTTTTTCTTTTACAAGAAAAGTTAGAACTTTATGGCAAGAAAATTTACATTTGATAGGAAAATTGTCTTTAATTTTATTTGAAAACAACTAATTTACGTACAAAATGTCCCTTTTACGCAAAAAACGTTGCCATTTTGTGAAAAAAAAAAGTTGTAATTTTTACACAATGGCTAATAAATGTACATATATGTTTTTAATTTTCAGTGAAACAAAAAATGTAGGGAAAAGGGCCAGATTTTAAATACAAAAAAATTATGAGAATAAATAAATAAACTACAAAACTACATAAAACTGTAAAAGTTGGAAACATTTTGGACTAAATAAGTGACTAAATGGCTTAGAGGAGAGTAATTACTTTTCATGGGATGCGAAGTAGAAACAAACACACCCGCGTCCCTGCGCTTCAGCTGCATTTTTTTTTTTTAAATCATCTGCCTGCCGTTTATTCTCTGCAGTAATATTAAAAGATGAAATTGTGTTTTAGGTGTCATTTGCGTCTAAACTATCAATTATTAACATTTTGAGGGAGCAACGTCAACTGCAGGCAAATATTTGCTTTTCATGGCAGCTCTTGGACCCGAAGCCCGACCAGAAGCAAAGGTTCAGTGTGCGTGATCATTAATCAAAACCTTTATTGGCTGATCAATGACCCAGCAATGCTCAAAATATTGCTAATTTAAATGAGGAATTAACCTGGATGTCACCATGTTACAGACAACACACTCATGTTCATTTATTTGGTACCCACCATGGACTTCTTGGTATTCTTGTAATACGGGTTCCAGCCGATACTCATCACCATCTTGTGCACGTCGCCGTTGCCCACGCAGGCCCACCCGTAGTAGATGCCTGTGCCGATGTCAGCGGGCAGGTGCTCCACTACACCGTCGGGGAAGTTGGCTATAAGTGACATTGAGAAAATCTGATGAGAACTACGAGACTGCAAATGAAACGTACCGACCGAACTTAACACCATAGATCAGTCGTGAGTGTTTGCGCAAGTAACAAATGTTGGTTTGTCAGGTTTCCTAAAAGATCGCAAACAGTTGCAAATTGATTTTCTTGCAACAAGAAACGCGCAAACGTCTTTGCGACCTTAAAGAAACCATGACAAAAAAAGAAATAACTCAACATTTGCCAGATATACTCTGCAACGTTCGCCGTTCAGTGAGATACCGATTTGGCATAGAAGCAACACAATTTATGGAAAAGGAATTCAAACAAATAAATAAACACTAAACTAAGTGAAATATGGCTCTGCAAACACATTCCTGTTTCCTCTCCATTACATGCCTGTCTAAAGGTTAAAGAAACATTTAAAGAATAGAGTAGCCCACATGTGGCTCGCATGCCACACTTTACCCACCCCTAGAATTGAAGCCATTTATATAATTATATTAATAGCAAACAAAATAAGGGCACATTAATTGACTCAGACGTGACATTTAATTGAGTTGATAAAGAAAGCTTTCTTCGCCTGTCACTTCATGCAAGCACAAATAAAGAATAGATAACTTTGTTAATCAGTAATTACAAGGTCCTTATGTAACGCTTGATTTATTGCCTATTTGAAGATAGTTGTCTAAGCCAAACAAACAAACGAACATGTGCGTGAAGCGCAGGCACACACATACACACACAGAATTATGCATAAAAAGCTGGACCATGGTATAAACATTTTGCAATTGTTTAGAATTACAATTGAAAATTTAATACGGTGGCACGGTGGACGACTGGTTAGCACAATAGCCACAAAGTTCAGAGGTGCAGGGTTTGATTCCCGCTGCAGCCTTCAGGTGAGTAGTTTGCATGTTCTCCCTGTGACGGCGTAGATTTTCTCCGGGGACTCAGTTTTTTCCTCCCATATTCCAAAAACATGCATGGTAGGTTGATTGAACACTGGGAATTGCCCCTAGGTATGTTTGTGAGTGCAAATTGTTGTTTGTCTTTGTGTGCCCTGCGATTGGCACTTCAGGGTGTACCTCGCCTACTGCCCCAAGACAGCTGGCAGAAGCGAAACAGATGGATGGATGGATGAACAAGAATTGAAAAGTGAAATCAACTGTAATATAGCAGTAGTGGCCAACAAATCACATTGGTCCCGGGCGGACAAAAGGTATCCACCTAGGACCACATGAGTGACCTGCAGGCCTGTAGTAAAAATAGCTTACCACTGATGGGACATTGTGATTTCCTAGTAATGTTGTCGATACACAAAATTATATTAACCCCCCCCCCCCCCCCCCGCCAACATAAAGAAATATTAATAACATAGGATTAGTAGTCATTTGAACAATTGACATGTTTCATAAGTGTGTATCAAAGTGGCGGCCCTTTGAGTAACTCAGAAGGCAAAAAGTAGCTGTCAGTTTCATAAAGGTTGCTGACCCCTGCCACAGAAGACGTAACAATGCACGCCTGCGATGCCATAGAAGAGCGAAAAAGAAGACGCGAGTATGGAGCGTAGCGGGTCAAAACTAAACGCTAAGGAGGCGTACCAGTCGGAATCCCCAGTTCTTTGCTGCCTCTCCCGAAGCCCCGAACGACCTCTCCCCGGCAGAAGTACGGCAGGCTCTTCATTCCCTCCGGGGGGTTTGAGAAAGAGCCGGTGTGCGCAGGTGACCTCGAACGTCTCAAGACAGGAACAAGTCCAGAAGTCCCAACACGGCAAAAAACAGCCGAGCGATCGATCGAGCCAATGGCCACTGAAAAAGTCCGAATGGAGTTTGTTATCTATTATAGCTGTCTAGAAGTAAAGAGTGGAGCGACAAGTATTTGGTCACAGCCGAATGGGGCAAGTTCACCTGCTATGCGAGCTAGCGTAGCTAGCATTAACGCGTAAACCAATACAAACAAAATAAATATATATATTATTATTATTATTATTTAAACGCCGGGCTTTCGTTCCAGTGAGCTCCCGCAGTCACGACGTTTCTGTTGCCGGTGAATTCGTTGCTCGGCGAGGTCCAATCTGACGGCAAGACTGAGGGCACCACTGAGGATTGAGCAGAGAACCCCGGAACATGTTCATGCCGAATGTCGGTCGGGTTGGTTATTTTACGTACTGCGTGTTGACGTCATCCACCCCGTGACCGAGGAAGGAGTAACACGATGCCTTTATGTGATGTCGGAAAATTGAGAACAATTCAAAGTCATGACATTATCCACACCGATTATCCTGTACAGGGACGCGGGAGGGTGCAGGAGCCTATCCCAGCTGATTACGGGCGAAAGGCGGACTACACCCTGAACTGGTCGCCAGCCAGTCACAGTGCAGACATAGACGCTGTCACTGAGTGGGAACCCATGCTTCTACACACAAATCAGACGAATGTACCACTACACCATCCATCAGTGAATCACAATTCAAAGTATGAAGTAATTTCCCAGTAGATGCTTTAATGGGTAACTTCTCAGAACATTTTTTTCATGTCGTGCTTTATTTAAACAAAATGCACCTCTCTAAAATTGTCTGAGAACTCTCATACCTAATAGCTTGTTGCACAGAGGGAAGTGACCAAAGCAGACACACTGTGAAAATTGAAGCTATTTCTCAAGAATTAAATGGACTGCTCATTTTCACATCTTCTCCATGGACACAATGGCTGGAAGTAATCACTCTCAAAGACTACGCATTGACTATCGCCGCCGATGGGATGGAGTGGTTACTACTTCTCACGCATGCGCATAAGGTCCAGAGTAGTTGGCGTCTGTCGGCTTTTGCGGCGTGTACTTCTGTCATTTTTTCCGCCGACGCACGTACTTCTAGGGCGACGTGACAGTTGGCCACGACGGCCGACGTCGGATTTGAGTGTAGAGGCCTTTGAGTACAGTTTTCTGCGTTTTAATGCAATTTAGTGTTTTCCGTTAAAACACTGGGCAAGAAAAAACTAAAAATCTCCACAAAGAAGTCGTCTTACTGGACAGTATTTTTTTTAATTTACTTATGATATAGCGTTGACAATGACAGCGCCACAGTTTTAAGATGTTCACTATTACCATTATCATTTTTCGGTTGAACACAAACCTTTAAATCTAAAATCCACTTCACACGGGCCAAATTTGACCTGGAACAGCTTCATGGTATGCAAAGTGCGTAGCATGTGGTGTTTTTAGCATGTTTAAAAAATGCATTTTGGTGTATTTTGAGTTACTTTATGAAAATTAATCAAATTGTGAGGTGAAAGAATGATATTTGAAGTATTTCTTGCTGTAAAATGTCGAAAGTTTGACCTGAACAGGACATAAGTCATAAAACAAATGAAAACTCCCTTCTTCATCATTGAATGAATATTAGTTACATGAAAACATACTTTACTGAATTATTGTCGTCGCATAAGTGGCGTGACTTTGGATCAGTATAATATTTTATGTTCACTGGAGTGTTATAATTTAGCTACCAGGATACCAAAAGGGCCTGGTAAATGTTGACCTTGTTGCTCTTCTACAATAATACCACAAGAGGGCGCTGCCTGCAAGGATTTTACATACCGCTTTCATCAAATTGTACGACCGGTTATGCAGAAATCCAGGTAATATTATTGACAGAAATTTCGTCATATACATCTAAAACATTTTTCAATATAATGATGATAACAATATAGAATAAGTATATACAGAAATCCCTCGAGCTAAACTTTCAGTACTATCAAATATCCATCCATCCATGATCCAAGCTGCTTATCCTCAAGGGTCTCGGTCGTGCAGAAGCCGATCCCAGCTGTCATCGGGCAGTAGGCGGGGTACACCCTGGACTGGTTGCCAGCCTATCGCAGGGCACGCATAGTCAAACAACCACTCGCGCTTGTGATATATGCACCTCGGTGGAATTAAGAGCGTCCAATCAATAGATCATGCACGTCTTTCGAATATGGTGGGGGGGGGGACACTACCCGGAGAAAACCAATGCAGATCCACGTGGAGAACCTTGCATTTCTTCACTGGGATGCAGACGCGCTAACCAATTGCCCACCATACTTCTAAGAGGTCTTGATTTGAAAAAGTCCAATTTCAATTTAATTTATTGCAGAGAAAAAATCAATGATTTGGTTTGAATTTTATTTACTTGAATGTTTTTATTCTTCACCTTTCCATAACTCACATCACATCAAGGAGGGAATCAGTAAATAAAACACCAACCCAAAACAAATCCTAAACACAGAGTATTCACGGAAGTGACAGAAGGAAGGGCTGGTCCATCTTGTGGGCTGCATGCAAGCACGCACGAGCGCACACACACGCCCACGCACCCCGACACACAAATACACACACGCACCGAGGCCCTCTTTGAACTCATCCATGAGGGGGAGCGAAGTTAACACACATGAACACGCAAATAGAGGGTCTGAGCCCCAATTGCATCTCTCCACCCCACCGCAGGACTCTCTGTGGAGTCTGCCACAGCACTCTGCCTCAGGGCCTGGAAATGCTGGAAGTGAGTCTTTTTCCGCTGATTTCTATTTTTGGCCTAAAACGTTGGAGGATTTCAGCCTCTCACATTTCCCACTGTTTCCAAACATCACAGTGCAGTGAAGCGCTCATGTCCATCGGTCATAGAGGCAATTTAATCCTACTGAAACAAGAATCTTGTGATCTTGGGAGCAAGGATGCAGAATCTGTGCCTGCTTTCTCTGTAGGGCCGAGTGCTCAGCCAGCCATGTAGACGCAAGCCACAGCTAAAGGAATTTGGAAGGGACACTTCCGGCAGCCCATCCCCCGCTCCCCAAACAGGAAGACCTGATTTCACTGGTCACCTCCCAAGTGAGCAAGAACTCCACATCCAGAGGTTTGCTGTTTTTGGTCAAATCCAAAGACAATGACGTCACTAAATTGGCTTGGAAGGGAACATTTTAGATTCAAGCACTCCAATAGAGTTTTGATAATAACCTTGCACAGTGGTTCCCAAGCCCCAGATGAAATTATTTTCAAATGCTATCTTAGTTGACAGTTAAAAAGTATGTCCCACGTGAGATAACGGGGTTTAAACCGGTGCTTCCCAGGAAGAGCTGCCGATTCTAAACCCTAATTGTCCCCGTGTGATTGCATTATTTCATGTCATCAGTTTTATCAAAATAACTCGTGAATGTGTGTGCGTGTTTGTGTGCCTTTGTGCTAGTGTGCAGTGACAGCTGCAGAATAATATATCCATAGTTGGTTATAGTTAGTCATGCCTATTGAGTGAAACGCTCTGATGCTACATTTGTGACAACAGCGCTAACTGAAAGTAAAGAACAACAGATAACGCTGTGTTTACGTTAATAAAACCTCACTCCTCGTAGCTTTGAAAGACACTGATTTCGCGGCCCATGCGCCTGAGATGAGGTGAAAGAGCGTAGTAGTCGCTGCCACTGTTACACAAATACCGATCCCACATCAAAATAACATTGTACAAACTACAGGCCTATACGGCCTGATGGATGTTTTTAATATAATACTCTGTATCATGTACTTTGTAATATGATTACACGGCACTACATCAGCACAGGAAAGGAGTCACAGGGGCCTCTTGCGCACTGCGCCGCAATGAGGAGAGGATGGCTCGCCTCTGATTGTTAACATGCATCTTTGACAAATATATTAATTTTGTTAGTTAGAAATTATGTCATAGAGATTAAATGAGAAAAATTCCATTCAAATGACCTAAATCCATCAAAAAAATATTTGATTAATTTCAACAAAATTGTTATCAGAACAGTTAAGGGTGGAGTTCAACAATACTGCAGTTTTTAAAAATTTTGCCCCAGGGCCATTTAGTACTGGGGCTCGGTACCCATCCCTACAAATGATTTTCTCAAATAAAGACATTGGATGCGGAATATCTTGCTTCTCCTAATGTCAGCATTGTTGTTAATGCCCCCGTTTTATGTTTCCCCATGTTGCTGCTGTAATTTTTGGTTCTGTATAAAAAGAATATTTGAAAAACATTTGTTAAACCACTGCTATAGTGTGTGTACAACCAGAGGTTAAATTTAGTGTAGTACAAAAAAATTGTGCGATTATTAATCTGAATTTAATCTCACATTCTATAAACGTGCCAACGCGCAATTTTGTATTGTTACAGTGTACTATATAGGTAAATTGCAGAATAGGCATCAATCTCATCAGGGGGAGCTGTTCACCCTCAACCCGTGAGTAAAACACACGAGTGTATCTGCCCACATTCATAAAAGCGAGGGAGGTCCCTAATTCCACAATAGCCTATAGGGCTTCAGGTTCATGTAGGAACCTGTCAGAGAGAAGACACATGTTTATGAATGAACACGCTGCCTCTGTGCTCACTCCATTGACGACCACTCCACACTGCTGTTTGATGTGCATCACTGCATTGTGGTCGGGATGCATACGTGTGTGGATGCATGTCCAATGGTGCAAACGTGTCCTTAACTTTGGATACTATTTATTGAGCTTTGTGTGTAGTCGATGAGCCAGCTTACTATGACAACGACAAAAGTGTGTCCCGTGAGGCTGCTCCGTGTGAATGTCATGTTTTTTTGCAAACTGCTCCAAGATGACGGCTACGCTGAATGCCAGCGGGCATTAGAAGAGCGAGCGGCCATCTGCCAGCCTTGCGAACTAGCAACCCCACCAGCTGCAGTCGCAAAACGCCCTAGCAAGCAGGACATGCATGCAGCTTCTGACGTCTGCGGCCACACTGCGCTGCGAAGCCCACAAAGAACCGGGAGCGGAAACAATGCGAATGGAGCCCTCAAACGCCGCATAGGTTCAACGTTTACCCGAGACGCTGCCCTGCAGAGCACATCGACTCACTTCGGATGACTGCTTCGTGCGTCTATTTCCCTACCGCGTGGAAAAAAACACGCCGAAAAGGGACTCATGCAGGGGCACTTTAATACCCCGACATGGCGACGGCACGAAACGGAAGGGAGCTTTTTACCATTTTGGAAACGAGCGCGGATACAGAAAGTAGTGCGGCGTGCGACGGCCAAGAGTACCCGCTAAATCTATCTGCCGATGTGAAGTGGTTTGAAATTCCGAACAAAAAGCCAGACTCGGACGAGGAAGACGGAGCGCGTGAGGAGGAGGAGGAGGGCGAAGACGAGGAGGAAGAAGAGGAGGACGGTGTCAGCGGCGGCGTGGGGGAGAATGGGTCCGCGAGTATCGTGGCGGCCCCTGGCAGCCTTGTGGCCGGGGCAGGCTGCAACATCATTTTGGTGACTGGGAGCAATGGACTCAAGCATGAAGAGGAGGACAACTCGGAGGAGTGCTACTATTCCACCTCCACTAACTGCTCCGATGCCGCCTCGAACGACTCTGACCTCGATTTCTCCGATTTGGAGGAAGAGGAGGAGGAGCGAGCGAGCTTTCTCGGCTACGATGAAGACTTGTTCGAGGACTGCACGTCTCCGGACTTCTGGGGCGAACCAGACCAGGTGATTTCTATTGAGACTTTCAATGCTTCCAGCGGCCCTCAGCACTCGCTGGGGGACGACGCCGAGTCCCGTGACTATTTCCGGATACTCTTCCCAGATTCGCTTTTTGAACACATGGTGGAACAAACAAACAACTACGCCCTCTATCGGCAGAGGAGGAGCGGTAAAACAGACCCACATTGGCACCCGACCCACGCCAGGGAGATGAGAGCCTACGTGGGCCTTAACATCCTCATGGGCATCAATCAGCTGCCAGAGAGTGGTATGTACTGGGCCAGCGACATTTTCATAGGCAACGCCGGCTTTAAAAAGACCATGACCGCGAGGCGCTTCGAGAAGCTCACCCAGTACCTCCATCTTTGCGACAGGGAGGCCGAGCCTGTGCGAGGCGAGCGCGGCTACGACGGCCTTTACAAAATCAGGCCTCTCCTCGATGTGCTGGACAACACCATGTGGGACGCGTACACGCCCAACCGCTGTCTGACCATAGACAAGAGCGCCCTTGTCACCAAGGGGCGTTCTTCGCCACCACACTCCATGCCCTCCAAGCCCCTGAGGAAAGGCTTGAGCGTGTGGATGCTTTGTGACTCACGCTCGGGCTACTGCCACCGGGCCAAGATTCACGTCGGCCGGCCCAGTGAGGACCGTGCGGTGGTGCTACAGGGGTACCGGGTAGTCACCTCCCTCGTGCGTGGCCTGGAGGGTCAGTACCATCACCTCTTCATGGACAGCTTGTTCAACTCGGTGCCCCTCCTCCAGAGACTGCTGAAGGACGGACTCTATGCCTGCGGGCCCACCCATTCAGGACGCAAAGGTTTCCCCGAGGTCCTACGCCCTCGAAATGTGGGCAAGCTGTCACAGGGGGAGTTCTATCAATGCCAGCGTGGCAACCTGGTTGCTACGGTGACACGGGACGTCAAGGTCATTAGCTGTCTCTCCACAAACTCCGCACCAGGCATTGTGGGTATCAGCCCAGGGGAGCAGCATGACCACGAGATGGACGGCGAGGGGGACAGCGACAGCATGGAGAGCTCAGGTTTGTCTTTGGGCCTACCAAGGCCACTCCCCTTGCTGCTGTACCAGGAGAACATGAGGGGGGTGGACTTGTGTGACCAGCTGAGGGAGTGTTACCAGGTGGGCCGGCCATGCAGGAAGTGGTGGCGCTACTTCCTGTGGTTCTACGTCAACGTGTGCATTGTCAATGCATACGTCCTCCTGCGGGAAAGCAAAGGGGGCACGCCGCCGGCCGGCCTCAACGGGAAGCAGTTCCCCCAGCGCCACTTCCGGGTGCGGTTGGCCCAGCAGCTCATCGGCGATTACCAGGGTGCGAGGGGCATGGAGCGGGCCGCCCGGAAGAGGCACGCCGACTCGCCCATTGAGTACGGACACCGCCTGGAGCGCATGTCGGAACGCTCGAGGCGCTGCAGGAACTGCACCAACAAGGGACTACGGCATGAAAGCGTGTTCGGATGCAAGATATGCAATGTCCACCTATGCAGAGGAGGCTGCTTCTCTGAGTTTCATAAATAAACTCTTTTTAAAAAGATTTTTTCTGTATAATCATCTCATGTCAAGGGATTTTTTTTAATCAACCCATTTTTAATTCCAAAGGCCACCACTACAAGTGCACAGTATAGTCATACACGTTTGAGCTAGTAAGAAGTATTATTGCACGCATAACTAGAGACAATAAACAGAGTACTGTATTTGAATTAGTATAGAATGTTTGGGCGCATTGCCTTCTTGTAACACTGACTGAATTGCCTTGTCACCTTTTTATATGTTTAAGGATTTTATATGAAAAGTAGAATTTTTTTCTGCACTCACATTAGGTCAGAGAGCGTTTTCCATGGAACGTTTATCTCTCGTTTTTCAATAAATGCTCATTATGACGTACACCTGATTGAACTGCCCTTCAATTTGTGCATATTTCTGATGTCGGCTAAAGAAATGTTTAAATTAATGACTTTTTGCTGCTGTGAGTATGTCGCTGTTGTGCTGACACACTCACAGCTTGGAACAATTAGAGTGACTGAAAAAAAAAATCCTCAACCCTCTCCTGCCGGAGGCTCGAGTAAGGCCATTTCTGACACAGAGCCACACATGGTCCAACCCCCCGAAAGTGTCTCTTAGTAGCAGTGGCTGTGAAATGCAGGACGACAGAAATGCTGCAAGTAGAGTATGAATGAAATCAGGACAGAGGCCAGAAAATTTTGTTGATTTTAATTTCTCTTGATCGACACTGTTTGAGGTATTTGTTTCTCGACGTTTTTATTGTGTTTGAAGTTTACATTGGTTTAGACCAAACTGAAACTTGTTTAATATTTTATCCCGCTCATGTAATATGCATAAATGCAAGTCAAAGATCGAAACAATAGCAGATGATGCAGTGCAGTTTTACGCCACTCGATGTCATTAAAGAGGTCATAATGTTGTAGCTGGTTGGAGTGTGCCATGGAGGCTGCATGTGTTTCACTTACTACTCCATGTGAACGGCCAAATGAGTTAAAGGGAAAATTAATTTGCTGTTTTTGGGGGGCTATTCATTTCTTAGAAAAGAGGCCAATACTTTAACAGGATATTTTTGTTATGAGGAATGTAACTTCTCTTTAGCATTTTTAAAAGTTAAGTTGATGTATTTTCTATCATGAAATTGAACACGTGATCAATTTCTGGCAATCGCAGCTGAGCTTGTGAACGTGAGGTGAGCCGTGATTGGTTGTTACCTGAGCCCACAACACGTGACGTCATTTTCAGTCTTTAGCAAGCCCCAAAATGTGTTTTTAAATGTGTTAATTGTTCATGAAAAGTATTGTTACCAAATTATTGATAGAAATATATTCCTTATAAATATTACATTTTAAATCTTAAAATTACTAAATCCGAAAAGTATCGCTTTAACATAGCACGTCATCTTGCATTATCATTCAACCAGTGTCATCTGTTGCTAAACACACCCATCTGAGTTACATTTTCTTCATTTGGGATGATTTTCCTTCCCCACAAATGTGTTCTCATATTTTTGGGTATGAGGACAAATGGCCATTGCATAAAAACAACATGTCAATTCCTAATATTGTTTTGTTATCCATGGTTTCATATAAACTACTAATTAATATAATCTTATGTAAATTAATAATATATAAATGTGTGTGTATTAACATTTTAACATTGGGAAATGCATTCGACGCATCAGAAGCCATTTATTTGCACGTACACTTGAATTTAGGTTAGGTTGAGCTTACTCATTTGTTTCAGAGTTGGCAAATGTTTAAGCTAAGTGTAGGTCTGCACTCTTGTTTTCGAGCTTTTTAATCAAGACAGAAGCAGATTAAAATGCGACTTGCAGGAAAGGATGGACACTGCCGGGTTCTGTTGCACACATTTACACAAAACCTCGCCTGCGCGACGCCCTCTCCTTCCTCCCTCAGCTATTCCCAGGCTGGGAGAGCGTTAGTCAACTGGACGCCCATCCCGCTGATCTGCGGGAGCCCCGTGGGGAGTTACCATGGCAACGGCAGCTGGTGAAGACAGGGAGACGCCAGCAGGCCCACATGGTTGTCATGGTACTAACGGTGGGAGGTTCCAGAAGCTGCACCGCCCTTCCCGTTTTCCGAAACTAGCCATTGTGTGCGTGTGTGCGCGTGCGTGTTCGTGTGCACGCATGAGCCAGAGAGACAGAGAGAGAGAGGGAGAGAGAGAGAGAGAGAGAGAGAGAAAGAGAGAGAAAAGCTGGCCGCCTTCACTCTGTACAAGGAGCCAAAGTTACCGGGCAGGCTCTACATACTGCTTCCCACCCAGTACTCCCACTGTATTTCCAAAGATGTTCGCATGCATTTGTAGAATTTAGGGATGAGAGGAAGATGTCACACTTTACATATGATGCTGCTTCTACGAAAACAAAGGTCAAATGTGACCCAAATTCACTACTTATTAACCAATACTCTATGAGATGTGTCAGAAAGGTTCCAGGACACCATACAGTTAAAGGGGAAGTCACGTCCAAATGTTCTTTACAATAATGTTCTATGCGGCTCCAATAGTCCAAGCATTGTTTTCTGATTTTTTTTCATTTGTGGTCTATTAATTAAGCCGCAAAAGCCACCATTTTTTCATCACACGTGGTGCCATTTTGTCACTTGCTGCAGACTGAAAACCGAAAACTAAACTGAAACTGACTTTACAGTGTATCAGGACTCAAGTAACAACCAATCATGGCTCAGCTTGCGAACGTCACATGACCAAACTCAGAAAACAGGTAAGGCGTGACCAAGCTTTAGAACTGCACATCACCTGCTTTGAATTAACTCTTGAGTGCCACGGGTTGTTTGTTGTACATATATTTCTACATTTATGCTGGTGGTGATTGCACTTTAAATGTCATGTGAAAGCAAAATGATTCCATGATTGAGTAACAGGTTGAAATAATCTATTTTTTTGGGGGAAATCATATTAAAGTTCAGTAAGAACAGAAAGCTAAATTAATTATTTATAGTTCCAAAAAAAGTTAAAACACCAGTGACAGCCTCATTTGTTGTGGAAAATAATTAAACATGCGCAAATTTAAGGCTGTTAATGTGTGCATTATGTTTCTGTGACTTAAACTGATTTTAAATAACACATCTTCTCATGTTCTATTTGCAGAAAACCTGCATCTATGTGAATGTGAATGCTTTTAATGCATTGCCAATGACTCATGTAAAGAATTATATTTATTGACAAACAGTCAAACAATTGAATGTTGAAATAAAAATAGGCAAAGACCCTGGTGATTATTTGAATAAAATCAAGATATAATCTTTTGTGTGGAAGTGCCATAGCTGAGCATATATACAATAACTTGACAACTAATCATGAACATGAAATAACTAATATTGATTAAAATTTAAAGCAATGTCCTATTAAAAAAATGAAAAGGAAAAATAGGTGAAAGAGAGGGTAAATTGTTGCTCTTTTTAGTTGTCCAATTAGGTATCACTACAGCAAGTCACTAACAAAATTTGTTTGCTAGTGATGAAACTAAGAAAATGTTCCATTTTATATTTTGACATTATCTTATAAATTAAAGCAGGGGTCTTCAATCCTATTTCCGGAGGGCCGCTGTCCTGCCTGCTTTTCATCCCTCCATGCGGCAACACACACCTGATTCAGTTGATAAGGATCATTATCTAAATTTGCAGACCTTGTTGATTATCTGATCATTTGAATCAGGTGTGTTGCTGCAGGGAAAGATGGAAAACAGGCAGGAAAGAGGACCTCGAGGAATAGGTATGAGGATCCCTGAATTGAAGTGAGAGTGTATAATTTAGTGCCATCTAGTGGTGAACTATAATAATACATCAACCTACGACCAAAAATAATGTTGATTGACAATTGACAGAACATATTCAGAACATATTTTTTTGCCATATTATTGAAATAATCGTGGGTTTTCAAAATGAATATTCTATAATATAATAATAATAATAATAATAATAATAATAATAATGTTCTACACTATAATGACAAAAAAATCGACTTATTTTGTTAGTGTATGAAAATTGTCAATCTCACTTTATGCGCTGGTGCACAATCATGTTGGAAGAGGAAGGGGCCAGAAATTGTCCAAAATATCGTCCCCTTAGTGCCAGTGAAAAGAAATTTGAATGCTTCAGCATAGCTTGGGTAGATAGTTGGAAAATTCCATAACATCTTCATGAGAACAGCTGGGGCATTTCCACTTTCTGTTCCAACATGCAGTGCACAAAACGGGTTCAACAAGACATGGATGAGAGAGTTTGTTGTGGATGAACTTTACTGGACTGCACAGAGTCTGCCAGCCAGGCGAAACGACACGGCATTCCGTCGGTGCCCCATGGTAGCATTTACACAATGAATGGGTTTGTCATCAATGCACATCGCTTTTCTTTGTACAGAGTAAAAAGGCCTTGAAAGCATGGCAAAAAAGGATGTGAAAATGTATCAGACACTCTGTGGGATTCTGCTTTGAAGGAGTAAACTTGTAGTTTATATTATGGATTTGAAAGATGTGGCTTGTGACACGCAGCACGATGTGACCTTGGATTGGCTGGCAACCAGTTCAGGGTGTACCCCGCCTACTGCCCCAAGACGGCTGGGATAGGCTCCAGCACCCCCTGCGACCCTTGTGGGATAAAAGCGGCTAAAACAAATATTCAATGTGTGCCATTCTCCACAAAAGCGGTCATCACTGGAAGTAGTTCCTCATTTTTCTTTTTTCATACCTTCCTCATCCAGGAATGGACCAAAAAAATGCCATTATTCCTTTGAGCATATGACGCTGACAATTATTTAATGAAATCTTCTTTCACAGCCACTCCCAAATTGTGTGAGACTAACTTGGCACTTTCTTAATTCCATGACGCACAGATCTCTTTGTTTTCCGATGTGATTAGGAATAAACCTGCTGTAGAATGATCAGAGGAAGTTTGATGTCCGGATCTCTTGCCAGTGGGTCACCAAGCGAGACCTGCAAACAGACATATACTTTCAGGTAGTTCAGTTATTAACTCATTCATGCAAATAAAACTGACTGGGTCAGAGCAGACAATTTGGTGCACTTTTGAATGCAAATGAGGTCTGGCTGCGGGCGCAGAATTCCACAAATAAAACACAAACAAAGGAATTAAAAAAACAGACGCGTATCTGAACTGAGGGCTGACGTTACAGTTGTTTCATTGTGTTGTGTTGAAATTTGTTCCCTCCCACTGTCAAGGTGCCAGAGTTTACTCAAAGCAGTGACTTTTTTTCTCACCTGCTGTCCAAGCAGTGGCTTACTTGTGCTGAATTCTATCATAGGCACAGATGGACTCGTACGGAAAGTACACGCAAAAATAAATCCTATACATACACATTAAAATGTATTTTTCAAACTGTAACATTATTGGCTTGGATTAGCACCAGATCAATGTGATTTCACTGGTACAATAGCACAGACAGTTTCACTCAGCACAAACACCTGAAGCCACTCGATCAGTTTACAAAGTGAAAGAGAGATCTAACTGATCCGCTGAAGGGGAGCTCAAATTTCCAATGACCTCAATTTTCTTTGGTTGATTTGCAGGCAAATCACGATTTGATTATATAGTCACTTATTTGTTGAAATTGTGAATGTGCATGACTTATATTTGGGTTTTGAGGTGAAATACAGAGAGGAACAACTAAACATAGTCTGAATAATTACATTCAAATTGTAATATCTTAAATCCTCAACGTAATTACCTGTAGAAAACCACACTTTTAAAAAAGATAATATGAGATTAATTTAAACACATTGAAGTAATCCACCACAAGAAAAAAATAGGCTTTTATGCACTTAAAAAATGCACAACTGGTGTAACCTCAAATGTTATTTATTAAGGCAAAGCAAGAGCATGGTTTTTGGGTTGTCCTAATTTAAAAGGATAAAATTGGATCATATAAAATGAATCTTTATAGAATTATAATATAATATATAATTATTTTTCATAAAATAAATATTTTCCTTTATGTCAACCATATTTGTACTTTGGAACAAAATATATTTTTTAATTTGACTAAAAGACCTTTGTCACAATGCTGAATTAAAAACAATGCTTCAAACAAATTTGGCTAGGCAAGGCAATGTCAAGACAACATTATTTATATGGCATATAAAAAGTACAACAATTTAACATTTTATGTCTTGGAGTGTCCTGCCGATGTTCAGTAAACGGCTGAAAGTTTGTCAACTGTAGCACATGAGAGGGAATTTCACTATGTGTACTTTATAACCCTAAAAAGGTTTGCATTAAAAAAAACTGCAAAGGAACACTTTATTAGACACTGCAACAAGTACTGACATTAATATATATATAAATCAAAAGTGCTTCTAGATAAAAAGAGAACAATTCATGAAATGTATTTTTTTAAAGCCATGATTACCTTGAGTGTATACTCGAGCTTGATCACGGAGCAATTGAGGAAGGTGGGGTAGAGCTGTGGAGGGATACTCAGAACATTGCTGATGGTGCGACTGCTCCGAGCTGAAACAGATTCTCCTGTACCGAAGAGGATCTCATTTGTGTGCACAATTGCCTTCGAGCGAGTGACAAACATTTGTTTCTCACAAAGGAAGAATTTGGGTGTTACCGCTCGATTTGAGCTGTTGATCACTTCAACAGACACTTCCATCGTTTCACCTATGAGGGGTGACAAACGAATGTCAGGTACTTATAGCCATAGGCAACATTGATTAGAAACGGCCAATGAAATCTGTTTACCTTGTGTCAGTCCCAATTTCTCTGAAGTAACATTCAAAGTGACCTTTCCAGACCCATAAAATGACATTTTGGTTGCACTTTGTCGTTCCTATGCAATAACGATGAGAAGTTAGAGAGAAAATCACTGACGGGAATATTCTGTTGATACATTCTTTCAATTGCATACTTGAAGTCCGATGATCAACATTTCTGATTTGGTGGCAAAGGGGAACTCAGACTCGGTAAGAAATGGGAACTCAATCCGGCTTTTGTGGATGCTCCAGATTGACAGCGTCATTCGAGCTTGTAAACTGTATGTGATTCTGCCCCATTTGCCGTCGTACGACGAAGGCATTTCTCTGCAAAGGGATTATCACTGCATGTTTGGAATGATCTTTATTTGGTGAGGAAATGTACGGACATAAGCATTGGGACACCTGGCCAGACATGTAAATCCCCCTCAGGATTGGGCTGGCTGAATTCATATTTCATCACACGGACAAGTGAAGCAAATTCCTTGATATTTTGTATGCCATTAAAACTGGATTGTAGTGTTTTTCAACTGACTGTTGCTTTTGTTAAAATTAAAATTTAAGATTTGTGAGGAACTAAGCAATCTAATCCAACTGCTGATGATTTAATTTCTGATTTACGGGTTATGTCCCAAGACTTTTGTTGATATAGTGGAAACCAAGAGTATACCGGTACTCACATATTTGGAATCACAAAGGTAAAAGGATACACACTTCTCCCTTGACGAATGATTTCGGATCCTTGTAGAAAAAAAAGTGTAAATTGAATAGTATTTGGCGCAATCAGCATTCGTGCATGTTTGAAGGAAATTGCCAACTGTATTTTAGACCATTGTAATGAACTAGATATACAGACATTAAACATTTTGTTCTCATTTTCCTGATAAAAAAATTAAAAAAAACAAAAAAGAATCACAATTCAAATTTGCCCATGGTGTGAATAACTGAGGGCTCATATTAAGTAGCACGCAACCGCCTATAGATCATGTTTGGGGAAGAAAAAATACAAACCATCTCGTTTATTTTTATCCTGAAGAATAATTTGTTCCAAACAGAAGTATTTCTCCTCATCTTGGTGGATCACTGTGGTTTGTCCTTCTTGATCATACCATTTGACCTGGGCCTGTCCTTTAGCATTGACCATCAAACACTGCACTTTGGTCTCCTTGCTGGTCACCACCGTCACTCTTCCAGAGAGGACATCCCCGGGAGAAAAAGTTCCTCTTTCATTCGCCTTATCATATTCCACAGAGAACAGCTTTATCGACATAATGATGCTCACATTTCTCACTCCTATTTTCTCTGACAAGGAGATGATGCAGGCAGGCCTGATGCATTCAGTCGAGCAGCATACCTCTCGAAAAACTGTACTGTATCTGTGTCACAAGTGGTCATGTGATCAAGCCTGGAGGTGTCACATTCACATTGGTAACCCTACCTGGAGCCTCAATTCGGCTAATTACCATCAAATACACCAATACGGAAGAGTAACCGTGATTTTTTTTAAACCACAAAATGAAGAAAGTATAAATTGTAACCATTTATTTCAGTATGTGCAACACATTATACAGCTGTATGTATCATTCTGGCTGCAAAACAATATTTTGGGGTCAATGGTGAGTTGTAAATTGACTTTCACTGTTATGTCATTAACATAATTCATAGTTATTTCGTTGTTCAGTGTTACCAACAATCAGACAGTATAAAAAAATACAATATATATATATATATATATATATATATATATATATATATATATATATATGTCTTTAGCACGTCTCAGAAGAAAATACTGTGTTTAAGTTACCACTGGACCTTGCAAATCAACACAGCTGGAGTGTGGCGCTTGTGGGCTGTCTTGAGAAATGTTTCAAAAATAAATGTCTGCAAAGATGTCTCCATTTAGATCGTATTCAAGAATCCAAGAAAGCTATTAGAACAGTCTTTGAATTAAATATACTTCATATTTGGTGATTTTGCACCAATTCCAAGATATTATTCAAGTAAATATCTGTTATAAGCTTCGCAAAAAAATAGTAGTTGAAAAATGTGATTAACCATGATTAATGAAGGAATTGTTTGTGATTAATTAGTTAAAAAAATTAATCACTTGACAGCACTATATATATATATATATATATATATATATATATATATATATATATATATATATATATATATATATATATATATATATATATATATATATATATATATATATATATACTGGTAAATAATTATCCATCCAACCATCCATTATACATGACGACATATGGAAAGCTCTTTGTTACAGTTCCAGCTGAGCTGTTGTGAAATGCGCTATATAAATGAAATTGTATTGTATTGTATTATCTGATCCGCTTTTCCACACGAGGGTCGCGGGTATGCCGAAGCCTATCCCAGCTATCTTCGGTCTGTAGGCGGGGTACCCCCGGACTGATTGCCAGCCAATCGCGGTACATAAACATACAAATAAATACATAAAAAAAAAAATAAATAAATAAATATATATATATATATATATATATATATATATATATAGAGAGAGAGAGAGAGAGAGAGAGAGAGAGAGAGAGAGAGAGAGAGAGAAGATAGAGTGAGATACACATAAATATTTACTGTATACTGTTCATATATATACACAGCCATTAGGTTCCAATTTGTTTGCTCGTATGTACACTTAATTGAATTAATTACTAACGATTACCACCTGTGAGCAACTTGGAAAAGGCTTCTAGACAATATGCTTGGATTAAATTTCCTTCCATTATATGAACCAGATGCAAAAGATAAGCAATATAGAGCAATAGCTTCCCGTTTTCGTTAGCTTAGTTAGAATCTTGGAGGACAATCCATAGAGAGGGGTTTAGGTGGTCTCTTGACAGCCATCCGCTTTTGCTGGTTTGGTTTTGGATATAAGGTGTCGCCAAAAGTTACAGCTTTTAGGAACTGTTGATGTTGCTTGGTAGAATACAGGCTGTTTGGTAGTACAACTATTGGCAGTCTGATGGATGCAACGTTTGATCCAGTCACATCTAGACAGACCTGTAGAAAATGAACAAATGAAATGTGTTTTTCATACATAATGTCCATCTCCGGCAAACATAGTGCGATTGGGTCATGAAGCAAACCAAAAAAAATCTCTAGGAAACTCTATATTAGGTAAATGTACTGCACATTTTCCGACATATTGTCTGGTCTGGTTTACCTTCAACTTGTACTGAAGTTCGATGGGTGAACCCATTGGGATGGTGGGAGGTATTCCTCTCGGGATGGTGACCACATCGATCGCAGTCGTTTCACTGTGGGCGCGAACAGGCTTGCCATTTTTCTTAGCGATAGGAAACACGCCAGTTATCCTTCGACCCAGGGAAACCCGACCTTGCTGCCTGTACAATGTGTACTTGAGCGCCACTGAACAAGTTGACCGGTTGATGATTTTAACTGTGACTTGGATACCTTCACCTATAGGATGAGAACATGATTTGATTACGAGTCCAGAATGTGTGAAACTTTGTTGAAGAACAACATTGTGTGATGGTCAAAACAATTATAATAGACTCTAGAAAGTTGTATAACTTCGGATTTGTTTGAATTTCGAATGTATCTTCCTCTTTAGGTAATTATGAATGCTCGCCTTCATTCCTCATAAAACTGTAAATACTGTACATCCAATTTTAACCGACTTATTATCATGTGAGTAAAAAAAGAAAATAATACATGTAACTATTGTTATTAGATGCCAATTATATGCAGATTTTCACTAGTCGTGGGCGCGGCTGGCTCATCTCCCCCATGAGTAGTGGGGTCTACTGGATCGCAGTTCATTCGGTCCCATCATACCGCATATTTTTAAAGTGTTATTATAGATGCTACTTTAATTTTTATTTTGTGCAGATTTTTATTATGACAGTCTAAACAGCTGAATTCCGATTTTTTCAAACCGACTTGGGATACTTTCATATGTGGTCCTAGATTGGATATGTAAGGGATTTTTTTGGGAATGTAGGTAATGTAACCGCAGCCTGAATCCGTCATCGACGTCATCCTGAGCGCAAAATGCGCTCCGCGTGAGGGGACGGAGAGTGGTGGCAGTTGGGTAAATCAAATGTGTTTTGAGTAACGGTATTGACTTTATATTTTACTTAAATTTAATCCCGCTTGAAACATAATGCATAAAGTGGACATTTACGGTGATAGTAATAATTCAGCTACTCATATTTTATGCCCTGCAATGACGTGACTTTAGTGACCTCTCCATGAAATGAGATTGAAAAGCCTTGATTCATCATTACCCCCAAATACTGTATTTCTACCTCCTATCGAATCGATTTATGAAGTATAAAACTTGTATTTGGATGTTTATTTTGAGATTTAGGAAGTATTAAAGGGTTGATTCCAATTTACGTGGAAATTTGTGTTGAATCGTACGAACGAAACTTGTTCGTAAATTGAGGACGACCTGTACGTATACATAATTTGAGAATTGCTTCTATGAGAATATAAAAGCCTGTAAAGCAGAGGTAGTTTTGATGGTTTTGTTCATCAGTTGTATTTTACAGAATAACTTTGACTCAGTTGTAATATCAACATTCACCACTAGATGGCTTAGTTGCACTTGCACCGGGTCTCATTACATTGCAGGACAAAATAGTGCCTGAATAATATGAAAACATGTAGTGAGTTAATAATAATAATAATGAAAAAATATATAAAAAAATAATAATAGTAATAATAATAATAATAATAATAATAAAAAACAACTAACAAAATTATTTCTTGCATATATTGTTGCCACCACATCCTTTGTTGTTAAATAGGGGATAAGTTATACATGCATTGAGAAACGTGTGTATCATGTTCAACACATATCTGCGTACTATCTTGTTTGTGTATCTGGGCACACACAAACACCGTCACTGAGCGGGAAAGGTTCCCACGCTGGCAGCAGACAAGTCAGGCGAGTGTACGACTACGCCATCACCCACCCTGGATTGAGAAATCAATTATGAACATTGAAATATATTAAGAGCATGTATTTCGCACAAGTTTTGTATATCTAAAAAGTTTGGCATACATCTGGTTATATATATTACGACTGTCAAAATTAAAGCATTAACTCAGGTGATTAATCCCAGATTTTTTAACTCAGTTAAATATTTTAACTCAATTAACTCAGTTTGATTTACTTCAAAAATAATTTGCATACTTTGCAAATATTGCGCCAAATTAGCTGTACATCTTTAGCAAGTCTTAGAACAAAACACTGTGTTCAAGTTACCACTGGTCCTTGCAAATCAACACTGCTGGAGTGTGGCGCTTGTGGGCGGTTTTGAGAACTGTCTCGAAAGAAAAATGCCTGCAAAGATGTCTCCATCTTTATTGTATTCAAGAATCAAAGAAAGCTATTAGAACAATCTTTGAATTAGATATAGTTCATATTTAGTGATTTTGCATCAATTCCAAGATATTATTCAAGTAAATATCTGTTACCAAAAAATTGTACTTGAAAAATGTGATTAATCGCGATTAATCATGGAACTTGGAAAATCCACACAGGCAGGGGGAGAGCATCCGAACTCCACACAGGAAGCCTGGGTCGGCAATCAAACCCACAGCTTCTGCTGTGAGAGGGGGATGTGCTACCCAGTCGACCACCGTATACGCACTTAGCATGCACTATATCAATGTAGTGTATGCGTACATCACCTGGTTTGTAAGTCTTCTTTTCTGTGTAAATAACAAATGTTACTGTTCCAGAGCCAAGGCGTTTGACAATTGTCTTGATCCAAGTGTGCTGGGGTTCCTGAAAAATAAGTTGTTCCAAGATATTTTTGTGATTTTCTTTTGTCATTAACCAAAATAAAAAAATGTCACCATAAGTGGAGTCCATGGCCATGTTTGCTTCTGGATGGAATGAGACGTCATTTTGTACAATTCCTTCTCTATTGTTTGGATTTTAAAATCTTGATGACTACGTCCCACATTTCTGTGTGCCCCAAAAATCATTTGTTAAAGTCACTGAATTAAGAACCATGTCGGAAAAACTTTTAAATCTTAAATCTACATTACCTTTGTGCAAAATAATCTTTTGTCGTCATCTATGACTCCTTTCTTGTCCAATTTTGCTCAGAAATTCAGTGAGAGTCTTCGGTTGCTGTTCTCCCTTGTGAAAGCAAAGTTGTGACTTGAAAGTGTGAGCGTTGCTAAACCTGTTATACAACATCACGGGATGAAATCCTTTGCCTCAACTGAAACTGGTAATTTTCCGTAATTTGTGGAGGCATCAAAATAATTCCATGGACATTTCTGAACTTCACAGTGATCTTCCATTAACTTTGTCTGCTTAAAATAGCAACAGTCATCGAGAGCCTGCTGACGTACTCTGTCTCCACCTGGTACAGCGGCTGCACTGAGGCGGACAGAGTGAGGCTCCAGAGGACAGTCAAAACAGCGCAAAGGATTATTGGCTGCCCTCTCCCCTCACTATCGGACATCTACACCGCCCGGTGCCTCAGAAGGGCTCTCAACATCGTCAAAGACAATACCCACCCAAACTCACACCTGTTCGACCTGATGCCCTCTGGCAGGCGCTACAGATGCATCAAATCGAGGACCAATAGACTGAGAAACAGTTTCTTTCCGAGAGCCATCTCCATTCTGAACTCTCACACACACACGAGAACAGCCGTACCTTGCAGAACAGCATTGTGATGTGTTTTTATATACACTATTCAGTACTAAATTCCATTGCACTCTCTTATTTATTTATCTAATTTATATATTTGTCTGTATTATTGTTGTATTGCACTGGAGAGGGGAGCCCTCTAATCTCGTTGCACACTTGAGTACAATGACAATAAAGGGATTTCTAATTTCTAATTTCTAATTTCTAACTCCCAATTACATTCAATGAACTTTGTTTGTTCCAGTGGAAACTTTATTGCTTTTCATTTTGGCAACTTGGAAAAGTCATACTTTGATTTGCAGAACGAAAATGTCATAAAATGAACAATATAATCCCAGATGTGATATGCAACATACAATACAACTTTATTTATACGGCGCATTTCACAACAGCTAGACACAACATTAATGCTTTTCTCGAATTTGCTGTTCAGTGCTAGGAGTAGAACAAGGGAAGTTAAAACAATGTACATCTGCCATGTTAGTTTGGGGAACTCCTGTAATCACCATGTGTAGAAGAACCCAATTTATCAAAAGAGGAAAAGGTGGAGCTGTATCAGCGATGCAATGGCTGACGAGGAAAGAACTCGTGATAGTGGATTAAATCCAGCCTTGATAATTCTTGCTGTGTGGCAGAAAATGAATTGTCGGGTAGAACAACTATTTTCTGTTTTGTGACGTGGGAAAAAAATGGCTCCAGACAGAACTGTAAAAAAGAAAAAAAAAACAGTTTTATGAGTTTATTATGAAGAACAACAAATTCTCGTGTAAACTGAATAAGTGTGAAATCTCTTAATTCCAGAGACAACATCCTGATCCAACAGATATTGTAAGAAGAGCAGATTCTAGGATCTGAGGTACAACTCAGCTATATTGCACATGCATTTAATATTTGTAACATAAATAAGGAATACAAAAAGAGTTATTTGACATTATTATCGTTAGTTTTAGTTATATTTATGCGGTCAAAGAGTCTGGCTCTTCTCGGGCAACCATTTCGCGGGGCCTCAATCGAAAATAGTTTGACACCCCTGAAATCGAGGGCCAAAAGTGTATTTGGACATATTGTGCGGTTTACCTTCAGAATGTATTCATTCTTGTAGACTTGTCCGTTTGAGATGGTAGCAGGAAGCTTTCCGAATTTGATCACCTTGGTCATAGTCACTTGGCTGTGTGCAGCAACAGCTTCCCTCTTGTCCTTATGTTGAAATACATTTGTCTTGACGACCAACCTATGAGACGGAAGATGCTGAGTTTGCCTCCTTTCGAATGCGATAATGGGCTTCACGATCATATTTGACTGGTTGTTGATTGTAACTCTGACATTGACAGGCTCATCTGTAGGGTGAGAAAGTGTGTATGATGTCAAAGGTCAGAAAGCAGAGAGGCAGCGGACTCTTCTCCGGATATCAAGTCTTATCTGTTCCGGGAGCATTCTTTTACCTCAGATTTTGTATTTTCTTTTCACAAAACATACATGATAGGTAATGTTTGAGGGAACAGTTTTGTCAACCTTAATTCTCATGGAAGTATAATAGGAAATACATGGTCATGGATGATCACATTGTGTCTCATGAAGCATCTCCATTTTTTAAGATAACATACAACAAGCGTTGGGAACTGGAATGAGGATTTACAAACCAGATTTATCCTATTTTGAGCTGGTTTGCTGGACTTCCATGAGAAGTTGGAAAATAATTTAATTTAAAACACCATTTAACCAGTTTTTTTCTATTCAGGAAATATATATAATATTATAATATATTTAATATTATAATATATATATATATATATATATATATATATATATATATGTATATATGTATTATAAAATATAAAATATATAATAAATTAATAACTCATTTAACATTTTAACCAAGAAATTATGTATTTTTAAACAGTAAAATCTAAAAATTAATGTTTCACATTAATGCATTAAACTAACACAAACACAAAAAATGATTTTGGTAATGACTAAAGCTGTCCATTTCGAGCAAGTTGTGCTGATAAAAGTGTGAATCATTGTGAGCGTGCTCGTGTGTACAGTGCTAACAATAACATTTAATTACCTGGTTTGAATGCCATTTTTTCAGTGTAAACATCCATTGTTACTGTTCCAGATCCAGCGTTATTTATCTTTTTCTGCATTTGTATATGATGAGGTTCCTAAAACACAAAATTGCTTTTTCAAATAATTTTGGTCTTCTGCTAAGATGCCATTTATTTATTTAGACAAACACAAAGTGAAAAGTGTCACCATGAATGTCGAGGTGTCCATGCTTTGATTTTGAAGGAATTTGAAGTAAGTTTTAACCTTTCTGGCAGTCTTCCCAGGTCGTTTGAGCTTTGCCTTTAACTTATGACGAGCCCCACATGAGGAAGATGTCATTTCTCTGTGAAGGACAATACACTGAAATAAACAACAACCCTGGACTAGAGTCAAAGGGAAAAATATAAAGATCCATGACAAGAGTGCCAAATACTTGTTGGGTATCTTGAAAGTAAAAGGAAACACATGTCTTCCTTTGCCAATAATTTCGGGACCTGAAAAATGTTGACCAAAGTCAAAAATAGAAGTTAGCCCATAGTTTAATTGACCCAAAGCCACTGCAGAGTGAAAAATGTTATCAAAATCTTGTCAAGTCTTAACATACTTCACCTGTTTTCAAGAGATCTTCTTTCACCTTATAGAATGTCTCCTGACATGGGAAGGAGCTTCTAGAATATCTTGAAGGTGATAAAGAAATAACTGACATTCGAAATTTTTCGTATCCTTCGGCAATAACAGTTATGGATTTGATTTCAACTTCCTTCAAAGTTTCCACAATGATTCTTCCTTGGATTGTATCTCCATTTGTGAAATGATTTTTGCCATGGATAGCATCATATTCAATTAAAAATTCTTTGACGGTCATTTTCCAATCATCGTAATAATAATCCTGACGAACAGCAATGTTGGACGTTAGCAGTGTGCTGATTTATGGAGCGAACCTTGTTCAACTTGCTCCTGTTAGTGCATGTGTGTGTGTGTGTGTGTGTTGGGGTGTTGTCAGTTTGTGTGTGCGCAATCGCACCATTCCAATGCGATTTGATAGTTTCTTTGGAATTTGTTGCTTTGTTGAATGATGATGCTATGATAAAAACGGGCATGCCTGTCAGTGGTCAAGTTGTTAATGAAATTACAAAGTGAACAAAGGCTTGGGCTTTGATTATACACAAAGCAACTTTGTCAAATTAGTGCAGGTGAGTAGAAGCCCACATTGAGCTATGAAATTTGAGTTTGGTTACTTTGGTTCCTCTATGATTTTTTTTTTTTTTTTGTGCGTGTGTGTTTTTATTATATCAGGTAAATGAGATGTTTAACATGCAGGTACATTTAGGTTAAAGTTTAAGCATTTCAATGATTGTAATTATGGATGGATTGTTCAGACATCGACTGTGAGAGCGTTCCACTCTACACATATTTGTGTGTTAATTATAACATGATTATTTTGCATAGATACATAAATATTTTACATGCATAATTTTGTGTTAATGCAACAATGAAGACTTGAATCTTCAATCTAAGCTTTAAATCAGCCATTTCATTTATTTTGAAAAATATAACTTTTATATTCTAGATGACAGATGACAGTCACCAATAGCCAGGCATCTATACTACTTACATAAAATGTTCACGTTGTGGTATAAATTAAGTTCAGTGATGAACAATCAAGAGAATTTAAGACAAGATTCATTATGCACAATTCTCAAACATTATGGCTATTTGTTTAGACCAACTCATTAATTAAATTGAATATGACTATTGAAGACACAGCACTCCAGTATCACATCCAACTGGACCAGAACACCCCCCACCCCTCCACACACCCCCACACACACGCGTGCATGATTCCCAATGCAGTAGAAGGCCTGGTCCACAAACCTGTTTGAAACTGTGCTATTTACTGATTAAATCAACAGATCAAATGTCTGTGACTCCGTCAGCTATAGTAAGTATCATAATGCAAGAAATTGCGAGTCAATCTTACGGCGTGAATAAAATAAAAAAATGGTGTTTTGTTCTAATATTTTGTAATATTAGCACATGCCTACACATGAGAATCCGTCATGGTTTTTGTTCATTACGCCACCGTAATGAACTGGTTGCATTACTTCCGCAGTAAATGTCACTCGCTGTTTTTTGTTTCACTTTCTCGAAGAGTATGAAACTCAAGATGGTTAGAAGTGCCATGTAAATTATGGCAATACTTGATGATGCCATATGGTATTTTTTAAACCACAATAAACCTGGAAACAAGTCCAAAATGTACAGCATGTTACAGCAAGACTTACAACTTTTTTCAGGGGATCAGATGCCATTGATATTTGCACTTTTCTTCTTGACTGACTATTCAAATGTTGGAAAATTAAGTTCAAGGTTTGTGTCTTTAAATTTCCTGATGAAGTAATGGATTGGATTTATTGAGTGTGTGATACAATGTATTATTCTTTTTTGATGTTTGGCTCTCACCCCGGTAAGAGGACCTCACATAAGAACCGGTAGCTTTGCCTCTCCTGTTGTTGGATGCATCATTCTGTCCCATACGCTATTTATGAAAAGAGGTTAAAGCAGACAAAGCCACATGTTGAAATGAAGGCCCAAAAAAAACTTGTAATCGTGATGTCAAAAAGTAGAAAATCGAATTTAAATGGTTTTGTTTGATGGTCATTTTTCAACAAAAACTGTGCTTTTGTTTTTTGGTGTTTGTTTAATTGGCACTGCTCTAGGTACAATTTCTTTCTGTGGTTTACAGTCAACCTCCATATTTGTCCGAATAACTCAAAGGGGGAAACACAGTGTGTGCGCCGTATGGTGGAGGGAGAGCCGAAGGCAGGGCTGCTTTGTTCCAGCTCTGTTGGTTTGATGTCCCAAAATCCTCAAATCCAAAGACAGCAGGACCCGGAGGTTGTTTCCCTGCAGGGATCTCAAAGGCTGGCAGGACAATTACTGGAAGTTTGATTTCCGGGTCTGTTGCATATTTGACATCCAGGTAGATCTGTGAAAATAGTTTCTAACATCATTTTTAATTTTACATTCTGTCTGTGCTACTAATTCCATTACCAGTTACTTTTGTTACTTTTCAACATTCACCTACCTTCAGCCTGTATTCCAGCTTGATGATGGCTGAGTTCACAATGGAGGGAGGCAAATTCCTTGGGATTGTGATCACCTTCTCCATTATCTCTTTGCTATGGGCATTAACACTCTCAAGTTTCTCCTTAACAATAACCTGTGTGTGAAGTCTTCTGCGACCTTGAGCAAAGAAACTTTGCTTTTCGTACAATTCAAATTTGGGCTTCAAATCACGGGATGATTGGTTATGAATTTCAACTTTGACATGGAGATCTTCACCTGCAAGGAAACACAAAATCATGAGTGTAGTTGCACTAGTGGGCAAGCACATGGATGCTAAATATAAAAAATGCATTAGGTAGAATGGGACCAGGGTCTCTGGCCTACTCCGTCTGTTGGAGACCGCCTTGGATTTCATAATGTCTGACATCATATTAGTCACAGAACGTTCATAAAACACATACAAAATCTAATTCTCTGCCTATAGTCGCCACCAGGGGCCACAAACCTTTTGGAAACCAAGAGCTACTTTTTTCGAACTTATTAATGCGAAGGGCTCAAATAACAAATTGACTTAAGCTACCTTTAGTTATACGTGAATTTCAATATCGAATGGTATTCACCGATGTGAAGACATTGATCAAAGAAATGAGTTCTCGATAATCACAAACATTATTTTAACAGGGTGGCAAACAGATAAATAACAATAAGGGACACTTAATGTTTTGTACATCTATGCTGGTATTGACCTTTCTAAATAATTACTTCTACAACATCATCTATCTTTGCAAAGCTAATTTCTGTACAGGCCAGTGGGCGACTCATGTGGTCCGTGGGGGAAAACTGGTGGTTGGTGACTTCTTTATATGGTTTAGGGTGCATTCTACTTTCACCTATGGGGTTGTAAAAATATATACTGTGTACAGTATATGTATTCTGTATATGATTACCGGCTTGGTATCCCATCTTTTTCGTGTGAACATCCATCGCAATGCTTCCAGAACCAAAGACTGCAAGTTTTTTATCAGTGCAATCATGCTGAGGTTCCTGAAAGAAAGAAAGAAAGAAATCTCTTGGAATAATGACCAGAAACACAGCCGTTTTAAAGTGTAATTAATTTGTTATAAATTTCTCACCATAAGTCCAGGTATATCCATGTCTGCTTTGGAGACAAATGTAAAGTGGGCTTTTGCTGTTTTTGTCAACTTCATCGATTGTTTAAGCTCCGCTTTTACCTTATGAACAATTCTACCGATTGAGGACTTGAAAGATGACGGCATTTTACTGCAAAGTACAATTACAGGTAGTTTAAGAGCTCAAGAATAATAATTACGGGTATAACCACACGATTTTACCTGTTAGGGACTTTGAAGGAAAAGGGGAACACATGTCTTCCTTTGGCAATAAATTCAGTACCTGGAAGAGTGACACATACACAATTTATGCCTTACTTTTAAGGTTCATGACGAACATTGTCTACTAAAACAATGGATCATACATTACCTGCTTTCAAGATATGTTGTTTGATGTCATAATATTTCTCATCTGACCAGTAGTAATGATTACGTCGTTGCCCGTGATGCTCATGCCAACGAACCCTTGCACTTCCTTTTCCTATAAAGATGATAGATTGGATTGACGTTTCTTTCGAGACCTCCACAATGATCCTTCCATTAATTGTATCTCCGTTTGTGAAGATGTTTTGGCTATTAATGGAGTCATATTCAATTGAGAATTTTTTGATGGTCATTTTCCAGAATAAAAAAAATGCAAGTAAAGATGACAGAAAGCTTCTTGTAGTCCAAATAGAAACAGGCTGTGGTTGAGCTGACCGAGCTACTTTGAACAAGTGGCAGTGGCAGGATGCAGAGCATGGAAAACCTGTTTTTCTTGCCTGTCACAAGATTTAGAACACATGACAAAGAAGAAAAACTACGGAGGTAAATTTGGTGCTGAGGGAACTCGTCCTTGTAACAAGAAAATGTAAGAAATTTGTATTCACAGCAAAAACAACTTGAAGGTGTATGAAATGATTTGGTATTTGTACCCCAAAAATTTTATTGTTGTAAAACAAAAAATGTAGCTGTAGAAATTAACTTGTGTGCAAAAAATAAAATTCTCATTGATAGGAAAAACATTTGTATTTGTGGAAATTATTTTTGTAGTTGAAGCAAAATGTAACATGAACTTGTGGACCCGCATGAACGTCAACTTGTAGTTGAACAAGTCGCCACTAGGGGTCACGAGTGTTTTTGCTGACTCTGACTTTACTCCTTGGAAAAATGTTCTGTTTGTTCCCTTCAACAACAGTGGTAAAAGAACGGAACAAGTCGTTATGTTCAATTTAATATTTATTCTAGCAGAATACACTAATCCAAATTTAGTCAATCGAAAATGTTTTTAATTTTCCAGGCAGAAACCAAACAGTACTTGAATTCTGTTTTGCATTCCAAAAACAAGAAGGCAGTTAAGACTGTTGCTTTATGTTCATTGTTCAGAATTTTTGTTGAATGCCCTCCCTGGCTCTTCGTTTTCTGTCTCTCTTTACATTTTACATGTATTAATAACTTTGTTTGCTGTGTTTGTTGTGATAAAGAATAAAAAGGCGGAGCCAGCTTGTCAGCACAGACTTTGAGGTCAACACCCGATCCGGCCATGCAGCCCTCATGATTTTCTGCTGCTCTAAGAGCTGTCTCACGTCATGTTTGTGTATCTCCGGAGCTGGGGGAGGAGTCTGATTGTGTGAGTATGGTAGTTGGTGGTGGTGGCGTCGGGTAAGTGTAGTTGTCCTTTTCAAATCTGCAGTAGAACATGTTCAGATGGTCAGCCAGTCTCTTATTGTTCACCGGTTGAGGGGATGGTCACTAGGTAGTAACTGATTTTAGGTCATTCCACAAGGATGCAGAGTCGTCACCAGAAAATCGGTTTCTCAGCCTTTCTGCATAGCTTCTCTTTGCAATGTTAATTTCCTTTGTCAGCTGGTTTTGGGCTCGTTTGTACAGTGGCCTGTCTCCGCTTCGAAAGGCCCTTTTGATTTTCGAAGTTGGCTTTGTTTGGCAGTGAACCATGGCTTGTTATTGCCGAACCAGCGGAAGGTCTTTGTTGGGACTCACATGTCCTTGCAGAAAATGATATATAATATAACAGCGTCGGTGTATTCATGAGGGCCGACAATTTTTATGAATAAGGGGAAGGCCGGAACGGTTACAAGATAACGCCCGGAGGGCAGGTGACTGCCCGGCAAAAAAGGGTCAAGTGCCCAACTCTGCTATTAAGTGTATGAAAGAGTGATCAGACAAGCCCAATGCTGCGTGGGCAACAGACCAGTTTCCTCTTTCGGGCTGCCACACACTGCACGATGTCAGCCAAAGAAGACACAGTTTACTACAGAAAGTGGTGTAGACAAGACAAGAATCTCGAAACTCACTTTATTCACATATTCGGCTGCCAATAGATAAACAATGGATGAGTCCAAGAAAAGAACAAACTGTAAACAAAATATTCATTCATTCTTTATCAGCTTCTCTCCCCCTGTTGACCATTTCACCTCATCCAATGAGTAGAAGCTCGTCTGCAACCACACGTTTGCATCGGGCATCAACACTCCTTTGCACGCCACTGACAGTGCACAAGAGAAAATGATGATGGAACGAAGAAACTGGTTGTGTCTTTGGTTTGCTGCACGTGGGTCATTTAAAGTCTCAAACAGACAATGGCTGTTTTATTTGAAAATAAACTTCAACCAAGTGTATTTTTACATTCTTCAGAATGCTGCTGTTACAAACAAATGAAAGTGCATGTTCTATGTGGGAGTTCATTGATTTAATAAATGCAAAACACATTTTTTTATGTATACAGGTACAAAAAAGGAGATATGCAATGTTATCCTCACTTGTGAAGATTCAGGGTTGCAGACAACTGCCCAATTGAGGCTATGTCCTCCAAGTGAAACCTTCAGGTTGATGTAGCAGTTTTCTCCTAAGTCAGTGCTCCTAGGTCATATTTGGATCTTGCAACTTTGGTTATTGCCCTTAAATATTGGGTGATCTCGGGATGACCTAAAATATAATGTCTAATGACTGCAAAATGTTAGCAGCACAATCGAAGATTTTAACGGCAAAAACGAAGCACACACGTTACAGGCCAACTTGACATGGGTCAAAAAGAAGTAGAAAGAGACAAATACAAATGTACAACTTAAGGTTGCAACAGCAATTGCTAATCACAGTTAAAAAGTCGATCATCAATAATAAAGGCATACAACGGTTAGTGTTGGGTTTGTTGGAACCGTTTTGGTTCCTTTCAGCCATTTATGGTCACCTTCGATAGTTATAATAACTCAAGGTGGGATACTCAGCGTGTGCTCCGTATGGTGGAGGGAGATCCGAAGACTGAGATGCTCTGCTCCAGCTCTCTTTGTATGATTCCCTAAATTCCTCAAATCCATAAGCAGAAGCGCCTAGAGGTCGTGCTCCTGTCATAGCTTCAAAGGCAGGTAGGACAACTATTGGAAGTTTGATTTCTGGGTTTATTGCATATTTGACATCCAGAAAGATCTGTGAAAATAGTACGATGTTAGTTTTCAAGCTAGATGTTTTTTTTTGGTTGTGTTTGTGTAACTATGACCAGTTTTTGGACCAAATGGCGTAATCTCGATAAAAGTCCAACAGCCTACCTTCAGTTTGTATTCCAGCAGGATGATGGAGGAGTTCAGAATGGAGGGAGGCAAGCTCCTGGGGATTGTGATCACCTTCTTCACTGTCTTTTTGCGATGGGCAGCAATACTCTCGAGAGTCTCCTTGAGGATGTTCTGCGTGCAAACCTTCCTGTTTCCTTGAGCAAAGAAACTTTGCTTTTCATACAATGCAAATTTGGGCTTCAAGTCGCGGGATGATTGGTTATGAATTTCAACTTTGACTTGGAGATCCTCACCTGCAAGGAAACGCAAAATCGTGTGAGTAGTTGCACTAGTGGGCAAGTACTAAATGGATGACAATTGTCAGCTTGACTAGTTCATTTGTTGGACACTTCTGTACACTGTGGTAGAGCGGGACAAATGCCTCTGGCCTACTTTGTTCTTTTCAATTTACTAAAATGTCCACATGTTGCTCGACGTGTATAATTTGATCGGTAATAAATCTACCTATCATTAGACATGTCACAAACCAGTTACTAAAATAGACAGAAAACACAAGGTTCATGTGCTTTGTTTGCCACAGCACCAAAGATTACTTTAAACGGGGAGTGGCGTGGTAATTATTTATCCACTCTGAGCCGCCCCTGGGGAAACTCTCCTCAAAAAAACTCGTTATAAAACACAGCGAAGTCGGCCAGGGATGCAGAGGGACGATGCCCAATGCACGAAAATCTCGAAGACGACAGGTATGTGTGTATTCTAACCAGTTTAACGGTATTCCAAGGGTGGTCTGCACACATTAAAAGATCAGCCCTATGTACATAAAATAACGTAATCCACAATGTACAGTAATCATAACATAATTCCATTTTTATTATGTACAATTTTATGTACTAAAATTCCATGCGGCAAATATTAGATCGAAACTACCTGTATCCAGACATTTTCAGAAAGTACGTCTGTAATAATAGTAACAGAAATGTAATTTAAAGTCAAAGGAGGAGGTTTTAACCAGTATTTATTATTGTAAGGCAGAAAAATATAAATGTGGTAAAAAATGGTTAAATGTGTTGAAAATAAATGTTGATGAAAAAAAAAACATACTTCAATAAATGTTTATGTACAAAGCTGATCCATAAAAAACCTGATTAAGTAATTTCAGTTTTTTTTTTCTTTTTCTAGGTACACTAAATATTTTGGAAGTTAAGTGTTGAAAACGTGCAAACACAGAGAACAATTTCGTACTGAATTATGAGATAGCATGAAACTGTTTTTCACCCTCTTAGTAATCCGAATTTTTTTTTTTGGGCAGAGATAAAACGGGGAGGAGTTGGTGCAACCAAGGAGCAGCATGAGTTGCCACTCCCCACTATATGTAGTAAAAGTACTCAGCACCCTCATTTCTACTATGGTAATTCGAGAGAATTGCCACGTTCTTTTTCATAAAAACTTGGCCCATTTCTACCACTACGACATTGTTACGACCCTTCCCCAAGTTGGCAACGAGCAAGGGTCCAACACGAGTGCGAGAGCTGGAAGGAAGTAAAACTAAGGTGGTGTGGTTCGAACGGGGAGACACACTACTGAGGGGGAAACGGCAACACACAAAACTAAACCACAAACACAATCTGGGGTGAACACCTACACCCCGGATCGCGACAGCCCAGGCCTACTACACCAAAGGAGTTAACTGACAAGTAAATGACCCAAAGACTTGAAAACCCGAAGAAACATGAATGAATAGTGGCTAGAAAAAAGAATGGATGAGATTTATGGCGAATAACTCAAATGTACATGAAAGACAGTGGTACGAAACATACACACAAAAAGGAATAGGGACTGACGGGCACACAGGACAACACACGACAGGGCTGAAGGGAACAGCATCTTTTTTTTTCTCTTTAAACTGTCGAAAGAAATCAGACCATCTACCGTGCCCTAATTGGCTCGCTGAGCTGGAGACAGTGCGAACAAGCAGGAATGTCCCGCACACACACAAAAAAACCCTTCGTGGCCCATAACAACGCGCAGCTAGCCATCAAGCTATGCCCACAAGCCGGAAACATACATGCTCCCTAAAGTGTTACATTTACTCAAAACATGAGCACAGTTGGACTACAATATCTCTGATGTTGCGAGAGAGAGGGGAAACCAAAAACATTTAATGTCGTGGCTTCAAGTGTGGCTAGACGATTTTTACACTGTTTAGCCACAATGACTAAGAGGTTTCATGACTCAGTGGCAACTTTCTATAAATGTATATATGCATGTTTACCAGGTTGATATCCCATCCGTTTTGTGTAAACATCCATTGCAATGATCCCAGAACCAAAAACGGAGAGTTTTTTATCAGTACAGTCATGCTGTGGTTCCTGAAAGAAAAAAAAAAAAAAACAGATCAATTTCTTGAATTAATGTGGACAATATCCAATTCTTTTAAACATTTCTAACGGCGATCAATTACTGTGACAAAATCCTCACCAGAAGTCCAGGTATGGTCATGTCTGCTTTGGATACAAATGTGAAGGGGGCTTTTGCTTTTTTTGTCAACTTCATCGATTGTTTAAGATCTGCTTTAAGCTTATGAACAATTTTACCAACAGATGACTTGAATGACGATGGCATTTTCCTGCAAAGTACAATTACACGAAACTTGAAAAAAACTGAGCCAAACAATAATAGAAACGGAAATAACCACAGCAGAGTATACATATAATACCTGTTAGGGACCTTAAAGGAAAAGGGGAACACATGTCTTCCTTTGGAAATAAAATCAATACCTGGAGGGGTGAGACATATACTTTCCAATAAGTTTTGTGCTTTATAATAATAATAATAATAAAAAAAAAAAATTCCTTAACATTGTCTACTAAAATAATGCATAAAGCGATGTATTACCAGCTCGCAAGATGCGTTGCTTGGTTTCATAATATTTCTCGTCAGACCAGTAGTACCCACTGCTATATTGCCCATAATACTCATGCCAACAAACCCTTGCACTTCCTTTTCCTATAAAGGTTAGCGACTGGATTGATGTGTCTTTCGAGACCTCCACGATGATCCTTCCATTGATTGTATCTCCGTTTGTGAAGATGTTTTGGCTATTAATGGAGTCATATTCAATTGAGAATTTTTTAATGGTCATTTTCCAGAAATAAATACAAATTGTAATATTACAAGACAAGATAGAAGCACAATTTACGAGAGCCTCGGGTAAATCCAAGCAGAAACAAAGTGTCAACTGAGCTGACAGAGCCACGATGAACAGGTGGTGGGGAGGATACAGATCCAGAACCTGTATTTCTCGTCTGTCACAACCGGATTTAGAACACACAACTACGAAGGAAAAATGCAGCAGCAACATTGAACGAACCAGGGAGTATAAACAACAATGACAAAACAGAATAGACGAAGCACAATTTTCCCTACTTATATATTTGTTTTCTAAAATGAAAAAAAGAGCAAGTGGGTCACATTTAGAACACTTCTTGTCTTCTGTTCAGTACAGGCACCATAAAATAAAATAAAACACGGAAACTATTTTGTGCGAAGGAAAGATTCTTCCATTGTTCCAAGCTGACAAAACAAGTGCTGTATAACTGTGATTAAAAAACTATTTTTACTTTTGTACTTTGCAGTCAATATTTTTTTTCAATACTTCGAAGCGACGAATCACTACTTGCACTTTGACCTGTGTTTTTTTTCTTAACACAATTTGTACTTGTACTTTGATACACAGTGAGTACTTTTGCCATCTCTATTACGGCTCACACACAATTGACAACTGGTAGAGAAAATTAATCGGTAATACATACTGTAATGTAATTGACCCGTAAGGTTTATTTGTTGTCAGTATGCAGTTGCCCACATAATTTGTTGCCATTACACTGTGCTAAAAGGATGTGCAGTATGTGCGTAATATTTTTTTCCAGTACTGATAATTTTAAAATCCTGGTCACAAATCTGCATTTGTCAGCGGCAGGGTGTCAAAACGTGGTAATGTAATACGGATCAGTAATTTTGGTACTCATTTGGCAAAAAAGTTAAAACATTGCATTTCATAATGTGGGAGATGGGGGGGGGGGAAATACTAGACAAATGTGAAAATTCCCAAATTCACTGCTAACTTCTTAACATTAAACATTAATTTCACACTTTTAATTAGCATTTGAATATTGGGCATATTTTCACACACCTCGAGAAGTATTTCACTCACCGAAACAATTTATTAGCAATCAAGAAGAATCGTCATACAGTATTTCAGTTGGGCATCCAAGTGGAAAAGAATGAAAAAAAAAAAACAAGGTGAATCTGAGAGTCCATATCTCATTATCACTTAAGTGACATTCCCCAAGGGAAATCAAGTAAGACAGCAGCTCCACGCTTCCTCTTACCAAAACAAATGTTATTTGGAAAAAAACTGAAATAATCTACTGGGTTACACAGGGAACCCGTTTAAATCCCAACAGTTTTCTTTGGAAACTGAGTGCATGCATAACACTCCTTAAACCAACAACATCTTTGTCTTTCGATCAAATTTGTCCTTCTATTGTTATACCAGTAGCTGAGCACATTCTGCATGTCCCAATCTTGGAACGTTTTGTCATGGGTGTGGTTGGATTCTTTTTGAAAGGCAAGATCTTTAGCTTCACTGTATGCAAATATTTGGCAGTGACTTGCTTTCATGGATTGTGTACACAGATGAACTTTGTAAGGTTATGTTGGGTACTTCCTTGCTGCTGTAACTTCTTAAAGTGTTGCTTTTCTGGATCCAATTAACTTCAGTTTTTCACTCATATTGATGTGACAACACACACAATCGTATAAAAACATTTGTTCTGATCCGAGTGTGAAAATCAGGATTTGTTTGCCTTTCCACGCCCATTCGAAATCTCCATTAAAATCCTCAGCAATTCATGCACAGCTCTAGGTTTTAGTGTAGGAGCGGATATAGACCACTGCTGGACTCTTTTTAGTATTTCAGCAGACATTTCTGGATTCATTCATTTTGATGCCTAACTGCCTCATAAGTAGTCATTTACACTAAGAAAAACTGCAAAATGTGTTGAATTCGCTGAAACCACATACTTTGCATTTTCATATGTATACTATGCATGTTCATTTGCATGTGATCATTTTGATAAAACCCTCCTAAAAGGGTTAAAAAGGCATTTTTCATGAGTTTTGAATGTCTGTATTTCCAAGGACTTTGAAAGTACAAATTGTGATCGATCTTTGCCGTGACTCCCACCAAGACATGGAGGGGGGGCGTGGCCATACAGCTCATGGCCAGGAGTTGTTTTTGAACTCTGTTTAGTATTGATCTCTCCAAAACAAATTAAAAATGCAAGCTAATATAATTTTCCTGATAAAAAAGACATAAATTGAGACTTTTGTTGAAAAATGGATTGAATGATCCCCCAAAGAGGCAAAACATTCTTACTTAGATTTGTTTGTCACTTCAAACTGTCGTTCTTTGCAAAACTGGCATGGAAAAAGATTGATTAGCCAAGGAACATCCGCTAGTTAAATATTATCAAACAGTGATAGGCAGACATGCTCATCAAAATAAGCACAGATGTTTTGGTCAATTATAAACCTTCAAACAACAAATAGGGGAGCAGCCAAGGTTGTTTTCTACTTATCTTCTGCATCGGTCATTGTTTTGCAATTGTTGCACTACTGGTCACTTTATTTTTGCATGATGACTCTCTGCATCCCGTGCACAGCTCTCATTGTTTGGAATCACAGCACCAATGGTACCCTTACATTACGGACTCACACTATGTACTTTTGTGCGATGTCCTTTTTGTTATACTATTTGCGCTGCACAATTAATCAAATGTATTTGTGACCATGTTTGGTGATGAATGATGATGAATAACTGTGATTAGTAATCGTGATCACAATGTGATTTGCATTTTGGTCATAATTGTGCAGTCTGCCAATAATTTATCACAATATGGCGCAGAAAAAACAGTTGGTGCTCTTGACAAAAGTTTTTTTGGGCAGTTCACCCTGATTGCCAGGCTGCGGCAACATTTCTCAAAAAAAAAAAATAATAATAATAATGATGCGGTTCTGAGAATGGAAGGACGCAAGTATGAGAAAGACCAAGACTAAGAATGAGAATGATCCTATGTGGTGCTTGCCAGCGCTGCACCTGAAATAATTCATGAATCTTTGTTCATTGAAGTTGAATATTTTGGACGAGTGCACTGATGAAGCTTGTGGTTTTTGAATAGCTGTTGGTTTGTGTTCACGAGTGCTACGTTTTCTCTTGTCAGACTACAAGGAAAAAAAAGGCTAAACGCTGTTAACTTGAATTAGGTGTAAAAGGCCATTTGATAGAGTAATTTTGAAATAATTACCGCACTTGCTTTGTTGCCAGGATATTACCGGTAGTTCAAAAGTAGAGCAATAGTAATGATAGGTTGCAATAAACACCCTATGTGAAATTTTCTTGCTTTGCAATGAAGAAACTTGCTTCTGCTATCATAATTAGTCTTCATAACGACCACTCAAATGAAAATGTTAAAGGAAGATAATAAGATGGTAGCCTCTACTTCACTTTGTGGCAGTGCGATGTTTTGACGTTACGAGACTGCGATGTTTCTGCCGAGTAATGCTAGGATGCTTTTTTCATCACATGTATACAGTAATCTTTCAAGACATGCACACACATGGAAAAAACAACTTCTCGCGTCTTCACCTGCTCAATGAGATAACCCCACCCCTTTAGGTTGAAGACACACGTTTAGGGACTTTTGGAAATGAATAAAAGGGAGGGAACAAAGAGATCAGAACGCAAAGAGACAAGCATTGGATTCAAACTTTCTCTTCGTTCTCCTTGCAAGCCAAATATTGAGCGCCTTTCTCTTCATTGATGGTGTGTTTATGAAATGCCCAAATGGTGAACCTGATACCATTATTTGGCAACTTTGTCCATCAACGGTCCCGGTGCATACGCCAAATTCGCTGCATGCTTATAGTGGGGGGAGAAAAAAAAAACAGTGCGATGATGCACAGCAGTGCTATGACCATCCCCAAAACCGTCCCAGCAAACGATAAAGTATTGTCCTATAATAATCCATTCCATCCATCCATCCGTTCTGCTTCTCCACACGAGGGTCGCTGGGGTGCTGGAGCCTATGCCAGCTATATTCGGGCAGTGGGCAGAGTACACCCTGAACCAGTTGCCAGCCAATCGCAGGGCACACAAAGATAAACAACCATCCGCGCTCACACCCACGCCTAATTTGGGCAACTTGAAGTGTTCAATTACCCAACCATGCATATTTTTGTAATGTGGGAGGAAACCGGAGTACCCGGTGAAAACCCACGCAGGCACGGGGAGAACATGCCAACTCCACACAATCAAACCCTGCACTTTTGTACTGTGTGCCCGTCGTCCTAACCAGTCATCCACCGTGCCGCCCCTGATAATGATGATAACGAATTTTAGGAGAAGGTTTGAGAAATTTCACCAGGTAGCAAAGGAAGGAGAACTTTTGCCCGCCCGGATTAAAAAAGCAAATTAATTACATTAACAGGGAACCTGAAACGCCACATTGATTCAGAGCACCGTGTTCACCTTTCGGGTGTGTGCAGATGGAATGCAGGGACAACTATGAACTCGTTCATTATCGGAACGACAAACTCAATCCAGAAGTGTTTAATAATCAACTGGTGCTTGCCAAAATCTTAATTATGGTCTTTCATTACGTTAAATTGTCTGGTATGATTGGGTGTGTGCTGCGGTTGTCAAAAGCAAAAGTGAATGAGAAGAATTATTGGCTTTTTCTTTAGTTGCTTTTTGATTGGCCTAATTATTTCGACAAGTCTCGTTACCACCTTGAATTCTTGAGCTGCCATAAACTGATATAAAAGGACTCCTCTTTGTTTCTCAGCATCGACACTCGGAACTGCAGAGGTAACACTGCACAGCTTGACATCTTGTGTTTCAAACCTTACTACACATTTTATGTCCTTGTCACAATTTCCATGCATATGTCAAACTCTGATGTTCAAAGTATTTTCCCGTCTTTGCACAGATGGCGTTTGTCCTTCGATTATTTTTCCTCCTTTTTGGGATCAGTGGACTGGTGTCTGCATCTGTAAGTCCAATGATACACTAATTGACAATTGTGCTTTGATTTCTTGCTGGATTCATTTGTTCATTATCAGCAGTGTAATTGTATTAATACTTTGATGCTCTTCTTCACAGAGAACATGTGATAAAAACAAAGGTTGGTAGCTGTTTCTCGAAGATACTTAAAACCAACAGCAACAGCACAAACAATTTATGACATGAATTTGGCATTTGCTACCTGATTTAATCATCACATCACATTTTCTTCCCAACACCAATTGTTTTGCAGACAATTACTGTCCTAAAGGCTGGACTCAATTGAACGATCGCTGTTACCTCTTTCAAGATTACCCAAGAGCATTCATAGATGCAGAGGTATGAAAGACTTTCACATGGTATGGCTAAACCAGCTAAATGCTATCACAAAGCAGAATTCTATCCATGTCTACGAAACGTCATGGATGAGTAAATGAAGTTTGTGCAATCATGACCAGTACACTGCAAACCCAAAGTCTTTAGTATTTCTTGTGCTTGAAGTAAATATTTTCTCAAGGATATTAATGAGTTGTATCTTCTTGTAGAGGATCTGCAAAATCCTTGGTGGGAATCTGGCCTCGTTCAGAAGTGCTTTGGAATATGCCGTCATTCTCCAAGTGATTCTGGAAGACACTTCTGACCCTGGTGCTGACGTCTGGATTGGACTCCACAAGGCATTAGGGGTAAAACATTTCTTAATTCTTAAAAGAGCTAACAACGGGTAAAAAAATCTATTGAATGCAACGTTTTTGTAAATCTGCCGTCTAAATCATGAACCGAGCAAAGACATGTTCTTTAAGGTACAGTAATGCACAAGGGCATGCAAAAGGAGGGAGCAAGGCAATGGGTCAGGGGCCACAGGCATCCACCCGAGGGAGGCATTCACTATTCCCCCCCTGCCGTACATCCATCCATTATCTGTACCGCTTCTCCTCGCGAGGGTCGCGGGGGTGCTGGAGTCTATCTCAGGTGTGTTCGGGCAGTAGGTGGGGGACACCCTGAACTGGTTGCCAGCAAATGGCAGGGCACACAGAGACGAACAACCATCCACGCTCACACTCATACCAAGGGACGATTTCATGTGTTCAATCAACCTACCATGCATGTTTTTGGAATGTGGGAGGAAACCGGAGTACCCGGAGGAAACACACGAAAGCACGGGGAGAACATGCAAACTCCACACAGGAAGGCCGGAGCCGGAATCAAACCCACGACCTCTGCCATCGTGCCGAGGCCATCACGCTAACCAGTCATCCACCGTGCCGCCATAATCAGTACACCGTTTTAAAAACATAAAACTAAAACTAAAACAAAAAAATGACAACTAACAAACCTGCTCCAAAACCAAACTAAATTTGAAATACTGAAGTCAAAAACAAGTTAAAAAGTAAACTGTTATAAAACAATGTAAACTATTATAACCCTGAGTCGGGCCAGCAAGCGCTCATCATCAAGCGGAAAAAAACACTGCTCGTGGTGGGAATGAAAGTCCTACATTATTGATAACACAGAAGTGGATTGTCAAACAATAGGAGGAAGGGCAAGCACCACAAAGTCGCAGCCCAGAGAACTCGCCACCCCTTCCCCTCCCTACTTGCTGCCAAAAAAGTGGGAGTTGAGTTGGTCATATCGCCTTTTGAGCTCCAGTCACCAGTCAGTAAAATAAACGTGTACCAGCCCTAGTGTCTTTTGAGATCTGTTGCAGTACAGAATGACTATAATCCTGTCTAGATGTGACAAGAGCATGAAATTGTTTCGCACTATAAGCTGGTGACAGAAGACATATGATCTTTTTTTTTTGTCATAATCAAGATGTCAAACTTTAAGGCTCTTACATGATGATGAATTATGTCATGACAAACAAACAAGCATCTGGTTCCCTTTTGCCTTGACTCATTGAAATGTGTTCTTCTGGCTTCCAGGATGATCAGTTCTTCTGGACTGATGGCTCAGATGTTGGCTTCACTAACTTCAACGCTAATGACGATGGAAATTGCGTTGAGATTGAAGATGATGGTGAATTGCTTTTTACTTCTAATTTAGTTTCCTGTTTGATTTAAATGGACTGCAGCTTGTCTGATGGCTTGAATAATTAAGAGGGAAAGGATGCACATTGATTACATTATCGTTGTTGTCCCTTTTTGTGTTTCCTTTTAGATCTACTCTGGGACACTGAAGTTTGCACAATCAACAACAGATTTATTTGTGCCAGAGATATTGACAAATGCGAGCACTGACCCACCTCCCAACCATTATTCTCAATAACAATGCTTTTTGGCTTATTTCACTTGACTTCACTTCTTCAACCTAAATGAGCTTATTGTCATTTATTGAATGCAGTCAGTAACATGAATTAGACCGAGTGGGATAGCAAATGTCAAATATGCAATAAAGGATGTTGGTGTGTATTCAAATCATTTTTGTTCAGAGACTGGAATACTACCCGTGCTTTTTTAAAACGTTTTTTTTTTTAATTAGTTTTTATTACAATGGGAAATTCTCTTTCTCTTCTTTGACAGTGTGTTTATGAAATGTCCAATTGGTGACCCTGACAAGTAACAACTCTAATTCTCAAATACTTAACCAAGTAACATAACAAAATACTCTGAGGTTGTTTTGCAATATTATGACAGTTAGTGAGTCTAGCAACGTGCCACAAATTTCATGATTCCTGAACTCCCAGCAAACGTAACGAAGCAAAGTTGAGCGAGTTGTCCGTATGAACTCTCTTTGAAACGTTTAGTTTGTATTTACACAATGTTCATCCCTCCTTAACGACTGAGAAGTTATTGTTTGTGACACCAATCACAGTCATGGTTGTATACAATAAAATGCAAAACATATACTCAAAATACAAGCAGGAATAAATGGCAAAGAATTGAGTAGTTATGTCTTTTAGACAATGATGATTGATTTGAATGAATTTTGTGCCATCAATTTCAGGATGCAAAGCAGTGGTCATTCTGATTGGCTGTTAGCAATCAAAATGCTGAAGTACAGAACAAAAAATATTTTTTTTTCTTTTAGAGCTCAACACTCAAACACTGCCCTTGAGCGCACTGCAGCCATAAGACATTAAAAGCAACTTCAGCACTCCTTCTGAGTCAGTCTGGTTGAATGCAAATGATCAATTTGTTAGTTTATTTGTATACTTTGATGTCACAGGATTTCAAGGGCTTCTGGTTGTTCAACTACTGATTGTTGCGTCACTCGAGGAGTCATTGCAAGTTGAACAAGAGTAGTCGTAAAATACACAATATCTTTTCAAAACAAATCTAATCTAATCTAATACATGGCAGTAACAATAAATCTGAGGGTGAATTTCTCAATTACAAATAGTCTGATCTGCCAACAATGGTAAAACTATAGAGACAAAAAATAAACTATATGTTAAAAAAATAAACTATACTCTTGTTTGCTGCCAACTTGCAGCTGTTATTTGGGTTTTTTTTTTTTCTCTCTATACAGTCGACTTCAATTCAATTCAGTATCACACTAGGAAGGGAACAAGGTTTCATAGGAAGGAGGGCAGTCCAAAGGTTGGGGTGTGGAACGTTGTTGGGGTGTGTAGCTCAAGCTTGCGTGGTTGGTGTTCCCAGATGCTTCAACATCAAATGCTGCTGGACTTTGCTGTTGTTGTACGTCAGCAAGGACAACAATTGGAATTGTGACCCCCTCGTCTACTGTGTACTTGATTTGCAGAGAGACCTGTCAAAATGGTGCTTGTTTATTTTATATTTAGATATATATCCATTCATCCATCCATTATCTGAGAGTTGTTTTTCCTAATATATATATATATATGGCTGTCAATATAAGCATTAACTCTGGAGTGGAGATTAATTTTTTTTTTTTTAATGCAGTTAAATATTTGAACTCAGTTTTATTTACTTCAAAGATAATTTGCATACGTTGCAAAGCCTAATTCAAATACTTTACCATATTAGCTGTTCGTCTTTAGCACATGATCTCACAATAAAATACCCTGCTCAAGTTCCCACTGGGCCTTGAAACCACCACTGCTTTTGAGTGGTGCTTGGGGAAGTGCAGAAGGGGAGGAGATAAAAATCCGTGCCCACCTGCAAGCTGTTGCTGCCTGCCGCTAGTTGCCTCCTGACACTTCACAAAACCTTAGCGCTGTTAAATGTCAGAAATACAACCAGTCTGGGTTCATGTGTGCATTTGTGCTCTTGTCCCCTTCAGCCTGTGTAAGTGGAGAAAAGATTGGCATGGTATTTTTCATTTTGTGGAGGTGATCACATGATCACATCATGTTTGAAGTCAATAAATCCAAGCTATTGTGCAGAATGCTTTTATACTTTCACAAGTTGAAGTGGACAAGAGTAGTAATGTGCATTTGCATTTTGGTGGCGATCGGTCTCCGCTTTAGACAACAGAACTGAGCAAGCAATATTACAATGCCTGCCTCCCTGCTTTGATGTAGACAGCAACAGGCTGATCTCCAAAAGGGGTCGTGCCAGTTCCTCATAAATCTATTCACAAAAAAGCCCTGAAATATTTACAGAGACTTATAGGGGGATGACTTTTAGTGCTGATGTCATTTTTACGTTCAAACCTATTATACAAGGACCACTGATAAGCTCACACAAGTGTCCCATAATTTACCAGGAGAATAGAAAGAGGAAATAAGAGCAGTTGCCTCATGCTAATATTGAATTTGCCAGGTTTACCTTCAGCTCATACTCCAGCCTGAAGATGGAGCAGTTCAAGATGGAGGGTGGTAGTCGTCTGGGAATGGGGATTGCCTTCATCACTGTGTCTTTGCTACCCGATGCAACAGCCTTGGACTCCATCTGAAGGATCTTCTTTGCAACTATACTTTGCAGACCATTCCCAAAGGAATTTTCCTTCAGGTAAAACTTTAGTATTGGTGTCACTGAACGTGTTGAACGGTTTAGAATTTCAGCTCGGACTCTGAGTGTTTCGCCTGTGACGAGAAAAAGCAAAGGTTTGTAAGGTTGAAAAGATGGGTAATAAGATTTGCAACCAAATATTGAGTCTTATGATGTACATATTTTGCACCCCCCCAAAATTCGGAATTTTGTTACAGGAAATGTTATCTTCTAAATTGTGTATCACATTCATATGCAAATAATGGGGAACAAAAGCTGAAATGTGGAGTTAGTAATTCAGATGCATACATGATTAGAAGGGCTCTCAACATCGTCAATGACAATACCCACCCAAATTCACACCTGTTCGACCTGTTGCCCTCTGGCAGGCGCTACAGATGCATCAAATCAAGGACCAATAGACTGAGAAACAGTTTCTTTCCGAGAGCCATCTCCATACTGAACTCTCACACACACACGAGACCACCCTAACCTCGCAAAACAGCATTGTGATGTGTTTCTATATGCCCTATTCAGTACTGAATTCCATTGCACTGTCTTCTTTATTTATCTAATTTATATATTTGTCTGTATTATTGTTGTATTGCACTGGAGAGGGGAGCCCTCTAATCTCGTTGCACACTTGAGTACAATGACAATAAAGGGATTTCTATTTCTATTTCTATTTCTATTACCTTGCTTGTATGCTATTCGGTCAGTGTGAACGTCCATTGTAACTGTTCCAGAGCCAAAGAATTTGACACTCGTCGTATTGCAACCAGACCAAGGCACCTGACAAGACAACTTCCCGTTATGTCAGTGTTTATTACAAATAGTTCACTTTTAGTACATCTATAAAATAAATCCTACCATATGTCCAGGAATATTCATAGCTGGTTTGGAGACAAATTTGAAGTAGGTTTCAGCATTTTTTGGCAGCTTCTTTGGTTGTTTGAGCTCCGCCTTCAGCTTATGAACAATTTTACACAAAGTGCATTTGAAGGATGACGGCATTTCTCTGTGGAGGGAAATAAAAATAACACAGAAATTACATGAAAAATAATCAAGTCATAACACGGCAAAACAGTAAGAATTAAATACCTGTCAGGAATCTTGAAGGTAAAAGGAAATACGTGTCTTCCTCGAGCGATAACTTTGGTACCGTCAAAAGATTCATCTGTATATCATTCAGTTTATTTTATTAATGAAGGTTTACATTATATATATATAGCGTATTCAAGTAAGTGCACCAGGAAAAGCCTCGAGGAGGAAGAAATTAAAATGATACGTTACCGTCTTGTCTCGTGTCTTCAAAGATTTGATGTGAAATGGTGTAGTATTTCTCATAAACACTAAAAGTGCTCTCCTCGTCAGATGAATGGGCTTCTCCTCTTCCTTTTGCTATCAAAGTCAGTGATTTGATTCGAGTTTCTTTTAACACCTCCACAATGATTCTTCCTCTGACAGTATCACCGTTTGTGAAGATGTTTTGTTGATTGATTGCATCATATTCAATAGCGAAATTTGTGATGGTCATTTTCATAGAAAGGTACAGAATATTAAGTTAAAGTTTACAAACAAGCTGCAGTTTTACCTGATCTTCAGACTGCACGTTCTATGTGCTTAATCACTTCATCAGCTGCGCTGCATGACAAGCTGCGGTTAGTCAGGTTTTTTCACATTTTTAACTAAATGTAATGGGTTGGGTCAGGTTGAATCAAAGGAAAATTAAAAAAAAAAAAAACACGATTGAAAAATAATAATCGGGTAGTTACTTTTTATTTGGAGATGATGGGTAGAAATATAATTTTACCTATAAAATATTAAATATAGTCTATATAACAATGAAGAAAAGACATGAATAAAAAAACAAAACAAAAAAAAACAACAACATTTGCCCAAGTACAGCGTGGCACTGTGAAAACAAATAAAATAGCATTCAACAACAAAACTGAATTCCAGTGATAAATATTGACTGACAATGTTAACATGGTGGAAACCCATATAGAAGGAGAAATGTTGACATTTACACAAAATTTCTTACTTTGACATATGCACTCTTAAAGGCAGGGGTCTACAATCCTGTTCATGGAGGGCCGGTGTCCTGCCTGTTTTCCATCGCACCGGCCCTCGAGGAACAGGATAGCCCAATTGATGTCAAACTCAAGGCCCTGGGGCCAGATCTGGCCCGCGACCTCATTTTATGTGGCCCGCGAAGGACATATCATGTGCGTCAACTTCCTGTTTCGAGCATATTTTCTTCAATTTTAACAACATTGAGATATGAGATATTGCCATTTATTTGTTACCAATCCTCCTCTTTTAAAATTAATTGAAGAATTGTTGTGATAACGTAAAGTGATCATATATTGATATGGGTCCACAGTCATAACGGCCTTTTGAGGGAAAAGCATAACTGCATTGTGGCCCATCCACAAAAATGAGTTTGACACCCCTGGCATCGAGGATTAAAAGAGCTATAGTAAGAACAAAAAATAAAATTCGAGCATCTTTAAAAAAAAAAAAAAAGAATATTTACAATAAAGTTATAATGCACTGAAAAACAAGCATTTAATTTGATCATGTATACTAGTAGCACATGAAAATGTTATGTATTTATACAATTTTCCCCTCATCTTGTAAATAATAAAATGATGTGTCAGTTGAACACATTATCATCATAGGCAACCTATGTACATGTTTGACTAAAACAAATTCAAAGGATTTTTTCAGTGTACCAACAAACATAAGATTATGGTATCTCTTTAGTTTGTGACTTTCAAATTGCACCATTTATTTTTCAGTTTAACTGAAATGCCACGAATGGGTCTTGCAAAATAACCAATGACAAAACAACTTTCCTAAGAAATTACATTTCTTTTACATACATTTGAAACTTGTGACCAAAGACAAAAGATGACAATTCCACGCCATACTCCCACCATGTAGCCTGTATACAACAAAAACAGCAAATTATATATTTTGAAGTTGTTGATGGGACACACTAAAAAAGCAACAAACAGTTTGCTGGCTTTACTATCCAAGAGGTGTCAGAAATATTACAAGATAGACGTCACAAAAAATGTACAATATTTCAACTCCAAACTACAAGTAGTCCCTTTCAAAGTTTCTAGCACTGACGCGTGTTGTCTTGGTAAACCATCCAAAAGTCGTCTCTCACCTCTACTCACACGCCGAACAAAATAAATCACTGCAGGATCTCCGTATACACGCTGGTTGTTCACCTGGCCCACACTGACGGGGAAAACCAGTCGTTTGGGCTTGAAACCGATCTTTTGTGATATCAGTCCTGGTGCCTCATTTACATTTACAGTATAAACTGCATGCAGATAAGACTCTGAAATGTACGTAGAATGAATGTAAATACAAAAGAATGAATTAATCAAAGGTACCAACCAATTTACCACCATCGACACAGTGCCTAAGCTTGTGAGCTTGTGAATGACACATGATCAAACCCAGAAAAAAAGTTAGCTGTGACGGTCGTTACTTGAGCCCAGAGACACTGAAGTCATTTGCAGTGGACATGCAAGAGGCAAAATCGAAGCATAATTAATATTCCACAAAGGCAATATTAATCAGACTGCCGTGTTTAGACTAGAGGGGCCGCACAAAACATATAATTCTAAAGAACATTTTGGACTTGACTTCCCCTTTAAGTAGATGTAATACACTGAAATAAATGTGTTGAATATACTCAATTTCATTTGCTCAAGTGGTTGGATGAAATAAGATCATCTGGATCCAGATACATTTGCAAAGTAGAATAGAACAACTGCACTTATATTTTCTTTTTTGGATACTGATGCTTTTATTTTGTGAAACCACTTGAGGAAATACAATTGAGTAAATCCAACACGCCATTTTTTTCCAGTGGAAGTTAACATTTGAAAAGAACAAGAAGTAGCTCTTGTGTACACACATGTTTACTGTTTACCACCAAAATCAATCAAAGAAGGGTACATTCCAGCAGCTTCATAAGGAGGTGGGGGATCGAAAGGTTGCGGTGGTGAAAACGCGTTCCAGGCAGGTGGGTTTTGGTATCCAAATGATCCAAATCCCAATTCAGCAGAAGTAGAAGGGAAGCTTGCTGCCATGGCAGATGCCTGAGAGCCTGGAAGGATGATTATGGGAAATCTGACCTGCGGGTCCGAAGCATACTTCACATCCAAATAAACCTAAGGAAAATAGAGCCATTGTGAGAAATGTGAACTCAGCCTAGTTGGACTGCTGCTTTTCCATTAGTCTGACTTTGGACATGTTGCCTGATCAAAACGTTATACTATAAATGTGACTTTTTAGAACAAGGTTACGTTCTAGATCCCCGCGCAGTGGCTGTCACAAATCTCCCGCAACAGATGCATTTGGTTTTGCAAGGGATTTTTGTGCACTCGCAGTTCCCCCGGTGCTGGAGAATGACCCGCGGGACGGGGGAGCCGTCTACCACCGCAACCGGCCGTCGCAGCACGAGCAAACATTAAGTCCAAGTGCTCGTCCAACGTGACTAATGTTTATTGGAAGGGATGTGCAAGGCTCGCTCTCGGCAGCTTCTGTCTGGACTCTATCCTTGACTCATTTCATTCAGCGCACGTCATCAGTCAAGTAAGGACAGAAAATGTGCACTAGTTGTATTGTGCAATATGGTTTCATGTAGTTATGTAAGGTGCATCAATATATACTGTACCTATAAAGATTTGCAATTCTATTTTCAAATAAATATATAAATAAACTAGGCAGATCACTTGGACTTGGTTATTTTATAAGTAGCCCGCAGGCTGAAAAAGAGTGGGCACGCCAGTTCTAAACCAAGCCGATGGCTGCAGACAACAATCAATTTATGCTGAATGTTGGTGGCTAAATTCCAACAGTTTGTGACATGATGGGTCAGAAAATACATCGTTTTGTGAAATATACTTATTGGTCGTTAGATTATGTGGAAAAAGAACTAACTTACCCTGAGTCTGTACTCTGATTTGAGAATTTTACAGTTGAGAATGGAAGGTTTCAAATCGTGGGGGATTGTGATGACCCTTGTGACTGTTTGGCTGGCTGATGGAGGAATTGGCTCTCCCATCTCCTTAAAGAGGTCTTTAGTATGAAGCTTCCTCTTTCCCTCTGCAAAGAAGCTGTGCTTTTCATAGATGCAATACTTGGGTTTGATTTCTCGAGTGGAGTTGTTCTGAATGGAGGCTATAACATTGATGCCCTCTCCTGAAACACAGAGCAGCATGGATGTAGTCAGTTAGCGTGCATCAATGTCACTGTGAGTGCTCTTCTTACCTTGACAGAAACCAGATTTTTCAATCTTGACGTCCATAGCTACAGTTCCTGAGTTGAACATGTGCATTTTTTTATCCTTAGAATCGTGTTGAGGGGTCTGAGGGAAAACACAAAGCATTCATTTATAACACGTTCACACAAGCTCTGTCCATCTGCACTGTGAGAGAGTTACAAATATCCCTTTTTGAATAATACATAACATGCACTGAAAGGACACTAATCTACGATAAGTTAAATTTAATGGTGCATTCATGCTGACTAGGGCAGCACGATAAATCCCTAATCTCGTCTGGCACTGAATACAATGACAATAAAGGGCATTCTGATTCTGAAATTGAATCGACATCGAGGTTTGACGGAGAGCAATTATCTAATCGCAAGACCC